>NW_025111202.1:1800000-2216190 GCF_015476425.1 Leptopilina heterotoma
ACTTTGAAAGAAAATGTATATACTTTTAAAAATTAAATAATTATTTATATTTTTTAAATTACAAACTGTTGATGACTCTTCACTTTCGTTTTCGTATTCCCTTAAAAACAATTCCTTTATTAACAAATGATTCCGCTGAGAAATTATTAAATAGTTAACATTTTTAAATGAACGGACATTTTGTTATTAAATGTTGTATTACAAGAAATATCATATTTATTTAAATTATATTTAAAAATTATTGATATTTATTTAATTTTCATTACTTACAAATCCACAAGTTGCTCTTAAATTCGACATTATGTTCCTCAATGGCTTTCTTTTGAGTATTATCAAAAGTGTCTCTTTAATACAATACGAAACTAATTTGTTCGATGTCATTGTCATATTGTCATTCCTCGAACTAAATTTGCGATATAACACATATTCTTAGGACTATATTTCACATTTTCCTCCACGTGACAAACAAACTGTAAATAATCAATCAATTTAAAAATATTCACTCGCAATTAGTAAAATTTTAACAAAAAATTAACTTATTGCTGATTTTCTTTCTTCACCATAGTGGTTTGAATAGCGGATAAAATTTTTCATTATTTCGTTCAAAAATCTTGAAAGTCTTTACATATTGGCAGTTTGTGTCACAACAACTAAATTTGTCTGGAGCAATTGTTTTCCCAATAATCGTTGTACACAATTTGTTAAATT
Organism: Leptopilina heterotoma; assembly: GCF_015476425.1. Taxonomy (NCBI): domain Eukaryota; kingdom Metazoa; phylum Arthropoda; class Insecta; order Hymenoptera; family Figitidae; genus Leptopilina; species Leptopilina heterotoma. The sequence goes on from NW_025111202.1 coordinate 1,800,709, forward strand.
ATGCATTTCACAATTTCAGAAAATACAATTTTTAAGACACAAACTTTAATACCGTTTTCTTAAAAAAGTATTTACATAATAAGAATTTGAGTAAAATGAAATAAAATAATACATAAACTAAATCAGCTGCTATTTATTGGTTATATCAACTTTCTGTAAGTAACAAATTTTAACGAAATCTAATATTTTCTTTTTCTCAGCAAAGAAATTCGGTCGTCTCGCACAAGCCGTTCTTCAACGTCCGTGCTGCTTGTATAAAAGTAGCGCACGCACACTGGGAGCTTCACTTGCCTCCAGTGTCTTACACGGGAAGGACCTTACCAACAGTGCACGCGCACTAACAAAACCTCCACGTCGAAGGTGCTCTTGTCGAGCTTGAGTTGGCTCTCAGCAATATCTTTTCTAATAAATTTTTTTTTAAATTTGTTACAGAGCCTTTCTAGTCGAAAATTGTCGAGTTGTTAATTCTACAATCGCTTCGCTCCAGTGTCTTACACGAGAAGGATCTATCTACGAAACCTCCACTGCAACGGTGCTCTAGTCGAGCTTGATTTTAAGCTCTACAAGGAAATTCATTCGTGTCTTTCTTTAACGTCCGAGCCTTCTTTGCAAAAGGTAAACATATTTTATATTACTATAAATGCATTTTAAATGTTTCTTGACATCTTGCTATATTTAAAAATTCAAAATTTGTTATCTAAAAATATATTTTCTAATAAAATTTTTTTTTTAAATTTGTTACAGAGCCTTTATAGTCGAAAATTGTCGAATTGCTAATTCTACAATCACTTTGCTCCAGTGTCTTACACAGGAAGGATCGAACCATCAATGCAGCGCACTGTCGAAACCTCCTCATCGTTTCTCGTCAAGATCATCATAGGGATGAATACTTTTTAATTTTGCGAATAAGACTAGCATAATTTACTTTTTAAGAATTGCGTTTTTTGTTTTTTTTGCGTTGTTTTCGATATTTTGTATGTCTAATATTGGAAAAACCAGTGAAAACATTTGGATCTCGGAATTTTTTTTATGTTTGCGTTTGTTTTTTTAATGAAGCAATGAATAGTGACGGAGTTGGTGCACCATTCAAACCTTTGAATGTTGGCACTTCATACAGTGGTGTACAAAAAAACATTGGTTCCGGTCTAATTCAACTAAAAAATCCTGATGCAACGGAGAAGAGAAAAATCATTCCTGACAATGATGAAGAACCATCTTGTAGTGCACCTAAAAAACGACAATTGGATAAAGAGATGGAAATGGAAGTTGTTTATGAGAACATTCGTCTCGAAGATCAAAATGGCAGTGTTGATAGTGATAACAAGAAAGGGAAGAATAAGAAGAAAAAGATTATTGGTTCTGGTCTTATTCAAGTAAAAAATCCAGTTGCAACGCAGAAGAGAAGAATCATTCCTAAAAATGATGAAGAACCATCTTGCAGTGCACCTGAAAAGCGAAAATTGGATAAAGATATGGAAATGGAAATTGTTAATGAGAACATTGATATCGAAGATCAAAAAGAAAAAGAAGCCGCAAATGTCGATGTTGATAGTGATAAGAAGAAAGGGAATAGTAAAGAGGAAAAAGAAGACAATTGGTTCGAAGAACTGGAATTAGGCAAATTACTTAAAGAAGAAGAGCAGGGAAATATATTTTGTGTTAAAACAGGTCTCAAAGGGTTTTGTAAAAGTCAACAAGTGGTAGAAATCATTAAAGAAGATGTTACAACTTTGTCTCCAATGCTAACGGAAGTGTCATACTTTGCTAAATTTTGCTTGCTGCATGACAAAAATCCCTGGCTTTTGCAACATTGGGCTACAACAGACATTGATCATCGCATGTTAACACCTTTTTTTAAAGTAACTAATCCGAAAGAATTGAATCGTATAAGAAACAAAAATCCAGAACTTACCTTATTATTTGATGAATACTCCGAAATAAGGGGTTCAACTCTTCAACTTTACGATTTTACAAACCGGGATGTACTCGTAAGTCAAGCAACGAGGCAAATGGATTCGAATTTGAGAATACAACTATGTGTAGGCGGACCACAATTTCTAAAGAAATTATTTTTAAATTATTCAGCAGAAGAAAATGTCCAACAACCAGTTGATGATGAAGACGAAGTCGCGAGGAAATTGAAAGTAGAAAAGAGGAGAAAAAAGAAAAATAGAAAACGGCACGACAGAGAGAAACAACGAAATTTAAACCGAAAACAACATCAACAACAAGATTTGTTTGGTCAATTAAATAAACAAAACCGGGAAGCTCTTGGCTGTATATCAAAAAAGGACGTAGATTTTAAAAATAGTTTGAACGCGAAATTAAATGATAAAGAGATGACAGTTGAGGAAGTGAACGAAGAATATTTAAAAAGATTTTTCAAGGTTAATAATTTTCTCAAAGGAGAACGTCTAAAAAATACCAAAATTCGCGCATTTTCGTCTAATGGTGTAGATGTCTCGATAATCTACGAAAAGAAAACAGTTAAGAAATCGATAAATACTGCTACTGCTACCTCGTCCAAATCATCGGTTGACAAAAAGACGGGTCCATGTAAATATAAGCGTTTCGTTGGGCTAGACCCCGGGAAAAAAGCAAGTGTTGCAGGCGTCGAACGCTTAGGCGAACCGCATCCAGCGCAACATAATATAAACAAGGACGATAAACCTATTTACGCTCGAAGTTCAAGTGTTAGGTGGTTATGTGGCGAGGCAAAACGGAAAAGAATATTGAGAACAAAGTGTCGTGATATTGATGAACAGTACAATGTATTTCGCGAACAAGATGAATTTAAAGGTATTAATTTAAAGGATTCATCAGACTTTAGGCGTATAACAAAGTGGCGATTGGAAATTTTTAAAATTAAAAAAGATTGTCTTCTGCGTTCGTGTATTACTCGTTTAAAGTTTAATAAATACATAAGGTCGAATAGTGAAATCGATAGATTAGTAAATTTTATTGTAGGAGACACCGACAAATTGCCGACGTTAGTTGTACTTGGACAAACAAAAATTTCGCCAATAATGAAGGGATACGTCGGAACTAGACTTACATTAATTGAAAAACGCTTAAAAGAACGCGCTAAAATATTAGGGGCAGATACTTTCAAGTCATAAATGTTCACGAAGGTTTTACAACTAAGCAGTGCAGTACCTGCAATTCCACATGCAAAGTCTCGAAAAGAGCACACCGGTTTGTCTTTTGCCAAAAATGCCATATCGTGTGGGAGCGTGATGTGAATGCGGGCCGGAACATTTTGAACGTTGGATTAGTAAAAGAAAATATTATTAATCGGAACGAACTGCCGGATTCCAATGTTTTCACTGCTTTATCTAAATCATAAATTAGGCTGTTTGCTATATATTCGACAGCCCGCTACAACATAGCATACACTGTTTAAAATATGCCTCAAACTTTACACTAAAAAAATTGAAACGTTATTTCAATGGGACTGCAACTTAAAAATATAGAATAATTTCACATTACATTTTGGTTGAAAATGATTTTGTTTTAAATTTAATTTTTTAATTTTAATTGAAAAACTGAAGTCCTATTGACTTGAATTGATTTTAATGCATTTATATCCTCCTACCCAACTTGAATAGCCTTATCTAATCAAATGAAAATACTCACACTTCTTGAGATTTAAAGTACAGTAGAATCCGCTTATAGCGACTTCGCTTATAGCGACCGACTGGTTATAACGACGTACACAAACCTTTTAGTTTGGTTTACATTGAATTTAGTATGGAGATGAGTCCGGTTATAACGACTTCGCTTATAGCGACCAACCGTTTATAGCGACGTCTTTTTTCAGATGTGTCCGGTTGTAACGACGAATTTTAAAGTATACAAACAATAACTATGTCTGAGCCATACATTCTTTTGTCTTGTTTTTCCCAATATTCAATTCAATCAAGTTTAGAAAACAGTATTATATTGATAGTTACTCAAGAGTGATCGTTAATATTAACAGGAGTAAAAATGACATCGATTAGAGTCTGGAGACTCAAATTCTTCTCTTGCAAAAGAGTTTGGCGTGTCTCACTCTACAATCTCAACTATTTTTAAGCAAAAGAAGAAAATTGAATCGTCATTTAATGAAAATGTTTTGAAACCGAAACGTTTAAGACCGTGTGATCAAAAAGAAGTTGATGAAGCTTTATTAAAATGGTTCAAAGTGCAACGAAATCGAGGGATTCCAGTTAGTGGACCTATATTAGAAGTAAAGGCGAATTTCTTTGCTTCGGAATTTAATATTGTAGACTTTAATTGCACACCGAGTTGGGTTAATAGATTCAAAATGAGACACAATATTGTTGCTGGTCAAATAAGTGGAGAATCAATGTCAGTCGATAAAAATATTGTAAGTGATTGGCAGGAAAAAGTGTGGCCTAATTTACGTGCACAATATACTGATGAGCAAATTTTCAACGCAGATGAGACTGGGTTGTTTTATAAATTAACACCAAGTAAAACTTTGAAATTTAAAGGAGAAACATGTGCGGGCGGCAAGTTATCGAAAGATAGGATAACTGTTATGGTTGCAACCAACATGAGTGGTTCAATTAAAAAAAAACTGTTAATTATAGGTAAATCTAAAAACCCAAGATGCTTTAAAAATGTACGGTCGTTACCAGTGGATTATAAAAGCAACAAAAGAACGTGGATGACGTCAGAAATTTTTACAGAGTGGGTTCGGTCTTGGGATTGTGAATTGATTAAAGAAAAAAAGAAGATTCTACTTTTGGTAGACAACTGTCCATCACATAATGCTATCAAAGACTTAAAAAGTATAAATCTAGTATTCCTTCCTGCTAACACTACTTCTATATTGCAACCAATGGATCAAGGGATAATTCGAGCATTGAAAACAAATTTTCGTAAAAGTCTTGTTTTAAAAATAATTGACTATCTGGATGAAATCTCCAGCTGTAGTGACAAAAAAATTATTATTTCTGTACTCGACGCTATATTGATGATTTACGATGCGTGGTCAAATATAACACAACAAACAATTTCAAACTGTTATAAACATGCAGGATTTACTAGAGTGGATGAAAATTATCCCAGTACATCAACGGATTTAACTAACAATGACGAAGTTTCTTTATCGACTTGGATGAAAGTTATGCTACCCAACAATACTGAGGTAAGTGCAGCTTAATAATAAAATCTTACCTTTCTTCAAAAAAATTAAATATAAATTATAAATTCTGTTATAGGGCAGTATGGATCATCAGCTATCTTTAACAAGCAAAATAATTGAACAATATGTAGATGTCGATTGCGATGTTATCACATGTGAAGATTTATCTGATAAGTTAATTGTCCAGGACATACAGAACACAAAATACCAGAGTGACGACAATGAAGACGACGACTCAGAAATTCATGACGACGAACTTAGTCGGATTCCAAACGCATCAGAAACCTTAAAGGCTGCTGATGTACTGAATTCATTTGTACATTTTAATTTTAGTGATGAAAATATTAAAAATGCTATGTCTCGTATTCATAATGTGATACGCAATAATTACTATGAGACAAAAGTGAAAGAGAAACAAACTAAAATTACAGATTTCTTTCGCTCATAGAACCATTTAAATTTAAATAAAAACGTAATAAATTTCTGAACTGATGTTTGATTTTTCCTCTTTGACGCTTATAACGACGTCCGATTATAAAGACCAAAATCCTCCGTCCCTTGAATGTCGTTATAACCGGACTCTACTGTATGTAATTTTCAATCTTTCGGTGTAAAGTTGGTGTCCGATTTTTAACAGTGTAATGTGCATTCTTCAACATTACTTCCCGATGCTTTTGATCTGCGGCAATCTGCCAATCTTCTTCGATATATTTAAAACATTTGGCAACAAACTTCGAAAGGCTCATAATGTAGAAATTAGTGGGACCTGCGATTTCAATTTTTTCACGAACTTCTTTCATTTCGTAGAGGGCGGACAGAACATTTGAGAGAATTGCACAAACCATGAGGAAACAGGCACATATGTTTAGAAAAAATTTAATAACTTTCTTAAATGAAAAATCGTGAGAATTAAATGGCCATAAGCCGAGAATTAATGCTAGAATACGACAAAGGTTTATAGTGAATTTTACATCTTTTCTATACGATTCATTACTATTTCCATCAAGTTTGATAGACATTCTTCTTTCTGCAATTCACTTCATACTGAACTTACTTGCATCAAAGATTCAACTTTCCGTTGCGCTTGCGCTGTGCCTGCTTGAAAAGAAATTCAATGCAATAATTATTGTCCATCATTTTTTTCAGTTTAATGATAGAGTATAAGAGTCCATATTAATATTTGTAAATAAAAATATGAATGTGTTTTGGATTTTGAATATTGTATATGAGGCATTCCATTTCAAAACGACCCCCTTCGTAAACAATTGCCAATGTAAGACAATTTTTAAATGAATATTTGTTCCATTCTATAGAACCAAATTACTTTTTATATTAGTGATTTCGAAAGTAGAATTTCTGAATTTTCTAATAAGAAAAAAAATATATTTTTTTAATAATTTAATTTAAATAGAAAATTGAGTTTAAAAGTTAAACTTTGAAAAATCTCAAAACACGTTACCTCCGATTTTAATAAAATTCATATCAAACGATAATAATGGACATTTCAGTAGATTTTGAGAAAATAATTAAATTTTACAAACATTTTAAAGGTTATATTGAGAAAACCATTTATTAAGTACAGGGCGGCATTTGTTTTTCCCAATTTATGCATAAAAACCTTCTAAATGTCTGTAAAATTTAATTATTTTCTCAAAATCCACTGAAATGTCCATTATTATCGTTTGATAAATAAAAATAAGAATATTCAAGCTTTCGTTTGATATGAATTTTATTAAAATCGGAGGTAACGTGTTTTGAGATTTTTCAAAGTTTAACTCTTAAACTCAATTTTCTATTTAAATTAAATTATTAAAAAAATATTTTTTTTTCTTATCAGAAAATTCAGAAATTCCACTTTCGAAATCACTAATATAAAAAGTAATTTGGTTCTATAGAATGGAAGAAATATTCATTTTAAAATTGTCTTACATTGTTTTGAAATGGAATGCCTCATATAATATCCAAAATATTAATACAAAATTAGTTAATTAATTTTCTATGTATTTTATAAAATCTTTGACAATCGCTTGACGTCTATCAATTCTAGAAAATGACATCCAATAATATACATGTAAATATTTAACAATTTTGATTTTTTAATTGATAAAAAAAGTTTTCTTGAAAAATTTGAAAAGGTGGTGTTTGTTATAATTTTTCTATATATTATACTTTAAAATTGAAATTATAATACTCGTTGACTCGGAGTGATCGTTAAATTAAATTTCTAATTAAATTATAAAAGTTTTAATTTCAAAGTATGTGAGAAAAACAATAGTATTTTAAAATTGTTTGACAAGCAAAGAACAAGAATAAAAAATTCTAGACTTCGAGGAAAATTGTAACTTTACAGTTATGTTTTTTCAATAGTTACGTAACTTTATCAAACTTTAAAAGAAACGAACAAATATTTAAGTGATTTAGAAAAAACTATCTTTAATATACAGTAAAAGTTTTAAACAATTTTTTCCAAAGGAATTAAAAATCTTAATTCTGTGTTACATTTTCCATATAATATTTAAATAGGCTGCGGCTGATTTAATTATCTGAAAAAAATAATAAATCATTAGGAATTCTAAATAATAGCAGTATTTCTAAAAATATCAAACTGAAACAAAACACTTATTTGATTCTTTTTTTGTCTCAATTTGATATCTGCTGAAAAACTGTAAACAATTAGTTTTTTAAAAACAAATTGCATAGAAAAAAAGAGTTATTTTAACACTACATTTGGTGTTTAAATAACACTATGTGTGTTTAATTAATACGCAATTTTATTGAGTTTTGAATTTGCAGACACTGAAACTTGCAGGAATATTGGAAATTTTGAGAAAATGGCAATATTGATGCAAGTTTCGGTGCAACATTTTCCAGACTATTGAATTTATGTAATTGCTTCAATATTATGATTAAATGTATAAAAAGAAATTATAAATTTAAAAACAAACTAACTGCGGTAAACGTTGTCATAGACAGAAAAACGACTTTTCCAGCTGTGACTCTGATTGGAAATTGACAAACTTGAATGAAAAAGGACAATTCCAAAGAAATATTTCTTGGCAGTTTATGCCATTCTATCATATATCCAGTATTTCCAACTTTTTCCGCCTATGTTAAAAAAAATTATATTTATGTTCAGTGATTAGTGAAAATTTTCACTTTAAATTTACTATTTTAATAATAGTGTTATGTTTACTTGAATTGTAAGAAGTTCTCCAAAATATGCATATATAAAAATGTTGAAAATAAAAACATTCAGAAGAATTGCGAAATTTATGAAGTTACCAAGATTTCCTGCCTTCCAATTCTATTGATCATTGATGAAAATGTAATAATGTATTGACTTTTCTACATGAAAATCATTAATGATAAAACGCCCAAGCCTTCTGGACTCCATTTCGGTCTTCTAGAAGGCCGAATTTTCGCATTTAAAGCCTTAATCGATGGTCCCTTGGACGTTCTATCATAAAATAAAATAGAAAATTTTTAGTTAATAATAATTTGTGTTTTACCGTCACTGAGAAATAACCCAAAAGACTCAAATTGATGGCACATCCCAATATTTCGACAAGAAATATTTCACAAAACACCTTATCTAAATAAGAAACGTAACTGAAAGCAAAAAAATTGTTAATTGTCTGGTAGTACTTTTTTATTGTGAAATGAATATTTATTTAACTGCAATTTAAAATGAAAATACCTTAACACCCGAATATGAGATTTTATAATAGCAACAAGTCTTTCCTGTGCAGTACTTTCCTTTTTACTCAATCCACTAACAACATCGTGGAGATTAAGATTAATAATTTCAAACTGTCCACATGCGTGAATCAACAAAATTGCTGTAATATTAAATGTTAAAGGCGCCATAGAAATAATAAACATGTCAGCAATAATTACAGCTGCAAATGTAAATTCATAAAGAGGACTATAACCAGTATTAAAAATTCCACCATACACAGGAGATGGAAAAGGTTTAACACTAATATTCATTTCCGTTAAAATACTGTCAGATAAGAAAGGTTTGATAAAGTGATGCCCAGCACCACCGGAGTATAAAAAAATAGCAAAATAAATTGACATGATTCTTCCGAATTTAGCATTTTTTAGCATAATCTCCCTTTCTTTAGTATCAACATACATCCAGTCCTCCTCTAAGTGTTCGAAACTCTTTTTTAATGCCTCAGCGCGATATAGAAATAAGAAATACTTCAAGGTAGACATTCCGTAAAAAAATGTCGGGCCCATAATATCAAATTTTTCTTCATTGCTCTCTGCTTTATAGGCTATACACAAAATATTTGAAATTACGACACATGACATAAGAAAACCTGCACTAATATTGACAATGAATTTTATAATTGCTCCTATGGAGGATTTTTGAAAATCATTTGGCCACACACACATAACTATTCCTAACAATCTTGCAACATCTACAGTGTATTTCAAGTCACTTTTATAATCCAAATTCAATTTTTTTGCAGTCATTTCTATAAATCAAAGTTTTCTTTCTTAAACTTTCTTTAAGTTCTCTGTCTCATTTCATACTGGCGCTTATTTTTTCTTAGGAAAGTCACGGATAGGGCTACGCTTGCGCAAAGTAAAAACTTTTATTATACCTAAATTATCAAATCAGTTTCTTAAGTTCGAGAAGTTGGGGAAATTAAGCAATTTTCAAAACATGCAATTTTCATACAAAAGGCACATTATTGACAAAAACTTTCTTTTTTCAATAGTATTGAAAATAGTATGAAAATGCTTGTAGTTTTTATGTTTTATTCATTTAGCGTTTAACAAAATTGTGCGTAAATTATTGATAACAAAATGTACGCTTTTTTTCCAAGAATGGATTCTATTACAATTTGTTCTTTTTGATTGTCGCGCATATTAAAATAATAGTCACTGCGTCATTCGCCAAACAAAATTAAAATAAGCTGCAGATGTTTTAAGTACCTAAAATTTAACAATTATTATACATTAATAAGGAAAAAAAAGTAATACCTACGAATTTTTTTGTGAAGAAAACTTGCAACAACTTTTGTATTAATTCGTTAAACTTACAATAGTAAAACTATTTAATGATAAAGCTGAAAATTTTCCCACGGTTATTCTTACAGGAAATTGGGACATTTTTATTAACAAAATTAGTTCCTGAACTGTTTGTTTTGGCAATTTATACCACTTAATCATGCATAAAAAGTCACCGACTTTTGCCGCCTGTGAAAATTAATTAAATTAATTTAAAAAATATTTTCATGAAGAATTAATATAAAAATAATAAAAATTGCAATTCACCTGACGCGATAAAAGGTCGCCCAAATAACTGTAGTTGAAAACATTGAAAATAAATGAAGCAATAAGAAAAACGTATGCCAGAATGTCTGAAACTTCTACTTCTTTGCATGCCTAATTTACGGAAATCAAACAATATTTATTTAAAGTTTAAAGTAAATTGTAAATTTTCTTAAAATTTCAAAAAATTTTAAATCACACAACAGCCAAAGTTTTTTAAAAGTTGAAATTAGCTTGACTGCAAACTTCGAAATCATTAGCTGATGCGAAGCTCAGGAAACTTATTCCACAATTAATTTTTTTAATATAAAAAAAATTTTTTTCAACAAAATACGAATTAAAAGAAGTAACAAAAATAGTGTCAAAACTTTACGGTCATTGAAACTTGAAGTAATTCTTTCAATGTCCATTATTTTTCAATGCTTTACGCGAAATTTGACTGAACTCACCGAACATTGAATGAAAGTTTAGAAATTTTAAACTTTCATGCAATGTTCAGTCACTGTAATTTTTTCAACTTTCAGGAAAATTTTAGTGTTTTGGGAATAAATGAAAGTTGCACTTAATAATTTATTTCAGCACACTTTCAATATTAATAAATTTCTCTGAACGTTTAGTAAAAAGCATTACTAAGAATTAGTTTCGATTTAAGTTTTCGATTTAAGTTAGTTAAACTTTACCAAAAAACAGTGTAAGAACCTTCTCTAAGTGACAGCAGTAAAATTAAAAAATTCAGAATCAAAAGTTACACAGAAAAAGCAAAAAATGAAATATGTTACGAAATGTTATGAAACCGTTAAAACGGAAATAAAAAACTAAAATGGTTAAAAAGTAGGCAATTTTTTAATTTAAAACTATGGTTTAAGTCAAAACTTATGAGGACTTTTTTACTCTCAAGGCTAAAATTCAATCAAAAATATTTCTAATGCAAACGGTATTAGTCAAAAGTATACCAAAAGTAAGATTTGTTTTTTACAGTGCAGTTGCTGATTCAAATTAGTTAAAAATTTTACAAATTCTGATTTAAACAGAAGATTAAAACTACTCAAGACTATAATAAGAAATTTTTACCACAATAATATAATATCCTAATAAGCAAATTATTATTGTCGATCCCATCACCTCAATTAGACACACTTCAGTTAGCAAGCCTTCTAATGTTTTGACGAAGCTAAAATTGTTTTTGTCAAATATCATCACAGTTTTTCTGCGGATATCAAATTGAGGCAAAAAGCGAATCAAAAGTGGTTTTTAAACTACGGTCACTTACCTCAAGACTCGTAAATGACGTTGAACAATAAGAACCAAGCGACTATGACTCGAAATATCATTTTTTGTCCTACCTGCACGGAAAGTATGTCATTTCGGGCACTTAAGGCGGGCGCAAAGTAACACATTACGCCCGGGAGTGGGGGAAGCGGGCGGAAAAGTATTTTGCGCCCGCTTGTATGACGTCAGCGGGCGGTAAAGTATTTTCCGCCCGCTTCGCCTACCTCCGAGCGGGCGGAAAATACTTTACCGCCCGCTTGTTAATTATTCGATTTTCTTCATTAAAATGCGACATTTTCGACTTTCTTTTTGTGTTGACTATAAAACTGCAAACATTTTCAACTTGTTTTATTTTGTCTATAAAAATTTGCAATTTTTTTTTATTTTCTCTAAAAAAATAATGAGACATTTGGTTTTGTTCCCATTTCGTTTATCAAAATTGTCAATTTTAAAAGTTCTTGTTTCAGTTTTGTTTAATTATTAATTACTACGTTCTAAATAAATACTATGTTTCCAGAATACATTGTTTTTTATTTCTATTTTAAAACTTCTATCATTATAGACTTCATTCGATATATTGTTTATATAGAGCTTAATTTTTAACTAATATGAGCGTTTAATCGTGCGTGCCCTCTATGCCATACTTTCCATGCAGTTAGGATAAAAAATTATGTTCGCATCATGGGCGCAAAGGTGATTACGACTTTGGCGAAATTTCGGGACCTCGGGGACACTTTCGCTCCCTCGGCTTCGCCTCGGGCGCGAAATTGTGTCCCCTCGCTCCCTTCATTTCGCCATCGTCGCAATCACCTATTTTGCGCCCTTGTTACGAAAATAACTATTTTCGTTCTCATCTGAAACAAGATTAGCCAGGCACAAAATAAGAACATCAAACTGTCCACATGAATGCAAAATTAAGACAGTAGCCAAGCTGAAAGTCATCACATTCAACGTATCATTGAAAATTCCAGTAAAAGCTTGAACTGTAAAAACAATTTGATAAACCGGACTGTAGCCACTCGTGAAAAATTTCCCAAAAGCAGGAGTTGGAAACGGTTGGACTGTAATATTATTTTCTGTAACAACTGCAGGGGCTGTTAAGGGAATTAATATATGATAGAAGAATCCACCGCTGAACATAAAACTGGCACATATGATTATTATAAAATTTCCAAATTTTGCGCTCCTCATCATGACACTCCGATGATTGACGGTGTCAGCCTCTTGCCAATCTTCCTCAATTAGTCTCATGCATTTTTTGATACAATCACTACGACTCCAAAATAAAGTATACTTTAACAGTAGCATTGTCCAAAAAATAATTGGACCAGAAATTAGTAATCTTGAATGTAAATCATTTAGTACAAATATTCCGTGCAGAATACTGGAAAAATAGGTGAATACTGTGGTTGAATAGTACAAAAATCGTAAAAATAGTTTGAAAGTTATTTGTAAAACGGAATCCTTGTAATTTATCGGCCATAGGCCTAGGGTCAAGGCGAATACACGACATAATTTGATGGCATAATCTGTATCTTTTTTATAGGAAGGATTTCGAGTGGTTTCAAACTGTTTTTTAATCAACATATTTTTATTTAAGTTGATGGTTTCATGATTATGTTAGATCAGCAACTGACAACTTTAGCGAAAGCCTCTCTTTTCAACGACAATAAAACTTATTACGCTTGCGCCATATTCCAAGTTGCATTCATAATCTATATGGATAATGTTTCTATACGTAAATGAATAATGATAATGAAATTTCTATATTGACACTTATATTAATTTGTAATACAAGTTTATTTAAATATCATTTTTTGTTGTAATCACAAAAATTAATATTGATGTTGTAAAACTAGTTGCTAATTCAATACTTTATTCTTCATATTTATAAAAGTTGTTTTTTATTTGTTTTATACATTTTTGTATTCGCTAAGAACATGGTATAGTTTTTAGAGTGCTCTTATGGCTATCAAACTTCTTTTCTCTGAAAATTTAATCCTTTTGAACATGAGCATTTATGCAAGAAATAAATATCATCATCATCATCATCATCATACAACTTTCTAAGACAAGCTAATGATTGACATATTATGATGATTTTATAGATCGATGGTTGATTGCAAGCAAATATTTAAAAATTTGTTTTTGAATATTCCTGGAGAAAATATTTCGTTACGAACCATCTTCAAGGAGAATTTCCACTCTATTTGGGAAGTATAAAATAGTATAAAATGAGACGACTTTCATTATGTAAATTTTATTTCTAAGAGATCTGAATCAGTTCAGAAATGAACGCAGAATATTTAAATACGCTGCAGAAACTTTCAAGACCTAAAAATTTCAGTAATAAACAATAAATTTAACGCCTTGATGCAAAAACCAGACGCAGTCCATTTAATTTAAATTAATGCTGCATTAAATTTTATGAAAGAATTAAACTTACGCTACAAAAACAACCTATTGAAAATGAAACTATTTTTCCTGCAGTTAGTTTTACTGGTTTTGAAGATATTAGAATAATAAGAATCAAATCAAGCGATTTCTTCTTTGGCAGATAATTCCACTCTGGAATCATATAAGACTGTTTGCCAACATCTTGACACTTTTTACATACAATTTTTTATTTAATAATTTTAAATGAAGGGGATACTTTTTACTTTTTAGGGGAGATAATATCTTTTACTCACCTTCGTCAACAGCAGTTCACTTAAAAAGCAATAAATGAATATATTAAAAATATAGGATGTTAATAGTATACAGTAAACAACCATTTTTGTTATGTCATTATTTTTAAACTCCTAAAAAATTAGAACCAATATTACATTTATTTCTTAGAAAAGTTTTCAAGAGAGCATTTTGGTTGAGATCAAACAAAAAAATAAAAGTATACCCATAATATATAATATCCTATTAAGCAAATGCCAAAAGACGAACTTAAAAATTCAATCAAACAAATTTCATTCATAATATTTTCCAAATGTTCTGCAAATCTGTAAATTAGTTTAAAAAAAAATATTTTATAACAAACAAAAAAGAACTTTTATTATCCAATTATTTCCAGAACTGTCATTTACCTTAGTGATTTGAGATGTTGTTTAACAATCAATGAAATCATTTTTTCAGTAACTTGAAGAGTACTTGAAGTTTCCTTAACCAATAATTGAAGAAAACCATTTACAATTTCAAGTTGTCCGGAAATATGCATTACAAATGAAATAGTCACACTGCAAATTCCACATGTCAACGAACAACAACTAAATGAGCCGAATATTTGAAGACAAAATATAATATCGTAATACGGCCGTACGTTGGTGTCAAAAAATAAAAAATTTGACGGAAACCCTGTATTTCTTACTGTCGCATTTTCCGAGGCAAAATAATTATCCAATAGGGGAAAGAAAACAGTAAAAGACAATGACCCCGTGAACATGAAAATTGCACATAAAATAATAATTTTACGAGCTGTATTAGCACTTTTAAGCATTATTTCTCGATTTTTACTACTGACGCTCCGCCAGTCATTGCTCATTATTTCGAAACATACACAAATTTCCTGTCGATGAAACAGAAAAAAACAATAATATAAGATATTCATTATGGTAAAACTCAAAGGACCTGCTTTTATTAGGCCATCTTCGAAATTTCTTGTGAGAAAAATGTCTATGCAACCGGGAACGAATAAAAATAATATAATCATGATACAACCAATTCTTAATAAATTGGCAATAAATTTTTCTTTTGGACTTTTTGAATTCACAGGCCACATGCCGATTGGTTTTAAAAGTCGTCGATTTAATTGAATGGCAATCTCCAAATCTTCTTCATAATGAGAATTTGCGAATAATTTTTGAAAATTTTCTATTGCAACCATGACTCTACGGAATAGCTGTAAAATTAATAGTGAAACCTTATTCGAAAGAACATCGAAGAAAAAATAAAATACGCATGCGCATTTATTCTTTTCTTCTCTAAGCAACAGGGTTATAGATTAATATCTGTCATTAAAATTATATAATTGCAAAATTATTGTTTCGAGAAATAATTTCCATCAATTGTATCAATAATCATTTTTTATTTTAACTTTCTCCTGTTATTTTGAAAACATACCTACATCTGCAACTTAATTTAGTAGAAATTTATAAACTAAATAGAAAAATTTGATGAATTTTATGCTCCAAATTAAATGTAATTTAATATTTTGTTTAAATTTGAACCAAGTTTTATAAAATCCTTTTTTCTGTTGAAAATTTTCATTCCGCAAAATTTTAAACGTTTAAATGAACGAATGTATTTTTTTATTTTTAAAAATTACTAATTACTAAAATGAAATAAACTGTAAATATTATTTATTAAAAGAGGAAAAAAGATGAAAATTTCTCTTACGCCTTTATATAGGAAACTCAAGTTACAACGGATCAAAAATAAAAGCTATCATTCAGGCGCACGAAAAGTCTTTTTGAATTCATTGGTTTAAAAACTCATAAAATACCAAAATTATATTCTTATGAAATTTCAAGAGCTCGAAGGAAATTTAAATATGCAGCAGATGTCTTTACCACCTGGAAATGAAAATTAAATACAGTATCTCAAAATTTGAATTAGTAAAAAGCCGTCTAATTACTCAAATTAATAAAAACTTTTCACTTATTTAAAAATTTTTTTTATTTTAGGACGATTTTTTATTAATTTAATGTTAACACTGTTTTTCTAAGGATATCAAAATTGAGACAAAAAACGAATCAAAAGTGTTGCGAAGCAACGTTGATATCCTTGATATCCTTAGAAAAGAGTATAAAAAAGCAGATAAAATGATAATTAAGTTATTTAAAATTGTAATGAAAGTTAAAAATATACAAACGCCAGTGAAAGCTTGCAGAGAAAGATCAGCCATTTTAGCTGCTGTTAGACAAGTTGGATGTTCAGATCTTATCATTAAAAACAGCAAATCTACTACTACATTTTTAGGGAGAGAATACCATTCTATAGAGTATGTCGAATAACCAACTCTTGAGCTCTGCATTTATAAAAATCATTAAATATTTTAGTTTTATTCATTAGATTTTCAGATAATTAGATTTTTTGTTTTATAGAAAAGAAATATGTTTACTTGTTCTTTCAGTTTTTCCCCAATATAACAAATTATATAAACATTGACGAAAATTGATGTCATTAGAATGGCGTAGGTCATTGTTCCAAGTGCATCATTTTCCTCCCAATCCTACAGACATACATTTATTTCATTATTTCAAGGAAATACATTCAGTTTATTTAAACTAAAAATTATTTGATTCAAGTAAATTCACAGTTTTCCCATCAAAGATATTAAATTGAAACAAAAGACAATTTTGATGAAAACAATGAGACATCGCAACAAATTTTGGTACGTTTTTTGTCTCAATTTGATATCCTTAGAAAAACTGTATTTATTTTATATTAGTAATCGGTTATTTGAATCAAATAAATTTTTATAGTATAATAATAGTAATAATACATTACTTGTAACACTCCGTATTCTAAGAAACAAATGATAATTGTGCAACCGACAACTTCACATAAAAATACAACATTAAGAGAACGTTCTATTCTTTCAGCATATCTAAAATTATTATTAAGTCAATATGAATGATTAAGATTGAAAAAGTATATAAAAATTTCAGTTTTTCTAAAAAGAAAAAATGTAAATGATGTCTGACTAAAAGAAACCTCAATCACTGAAACCAGAAAACTCACTTAATTGCTCGATGATGCATTTCAATAATCACTCTTAACTCCGCAACTATATTCAATTCCTTAGACAAATTTTCCAGCCTCTTGCAAACAATTTCAAAAAGACAAACCGAATGCATAATCACCGCCGCCAACATACTATAAACACCACAATTGGTCGACAATATGAGGCTACTAATAAAAATTTGTAGAACAAAGATTTCATAGTAGAAAGGAGACGTTTCAACTTGAAAGAAAATATAATCCGTCAAATAAGGGAGAGGAATTTGCGTGGAATTATCCTCCCTCACAATTCTCTCCTCCATTAATGGCATGATAATGTGATAGGGCAAGGCGCCTCCATATGACAAACCCAAATAAGCAATGGTAAACATTCGACCAATCTTTGCATTTTTAACCATTACATCTCGATCTTCCTTAGTTTCAACATTCTTAAAATTCTCCTCAATATCTTCCAGGCACTTTCTGATCTCCTTCTTTTTAATAATCATCGTCCAAAATTTAATCACACCAAGACTGCTGAAGATCTGAGCTGCTATAATCTTCATAAGTTTCTTCAGATCCTCAGCGTCGACGAAAGTGTAAAATAGATGTGGTATCAACAAAAAGAGCATAAAACTAAAAACTATGATAATGTGTAGCGTAACTTGTATTTTTGAAAAAATCGTATTATTGCCATATCGTGGCCAAATGCCGAGGGGCGTGAGTAAAGTTCTAGCAACTTTAACCACGTAATTATAATCAAAATTTGAATTTTTCATTTTTTCCTCTGTCTGGACCATGATGTTTTGTAATTGTTGTGTAATTTACAACTGAACTGATAACCATCAGTTCAGTTGGAAATTGTACGAGTTTTCTAAAGTTTGCGCGCGCAAAGGAAATTACTTCCTATTATGATATTAAGGAACAAAAATTACCATAGTCGTTTACTTAAATTGTATCTATAGGAGTTGTACGAAAGTTAGTTGAATTAAGTCAATTATTTAATCATCAAGAGGAAATTTGAATTTTATCAACTGAAAATTGAATATAAGAAAATTATTTGATTCTCAACTATTTTCTGGACTATTATACTCTATTAAAGAGTTCAATGTTCCATATTATTTGATACATTATGAATGTAAAAATATTTCACAGTTAATAATAAAAGTGATTACATTAAATTCTACAACTTAGATAAATCAAGTCTTATCTTATTATTAAACAATAATTTTAAAAATTATTGTCATTTTGTTTATTTAAGTTTTTTCTTTAATAAATACAGCCTATATTGTAAGTTTAAAAATTGATATTAATGTTAATGTGACATGTGGAAAAAGATACACTTTGCGTGCAAGACTAAAATTAATGCTTGAATTATAATATCATTATATTCTGCCAAAATTAATAGTTGCTAATTTATTTTATTGGCCTTAATAATTTTACATTTTTTTATCTCGTTGACATAAAATTTATATGATCTATTCAGAATGATGATGACTTTAAATTCCATGCACAGGGCATGCGTTGGCTAATACAAATGTATATCACGCCATTACCAGGTGTTGTGATCTGTTCAGAAGATAAACAAAATATAAATTATCATCTATTAATTACATTTATAAAATTCAAAGTGAATTATAATTTAATTTGAACTCAGAGAGACATCGAAATACAAAACGGCACAAGAAAAAGGTCTTAAATGTCACTTTTCGATAGGACTCTGTCCTTTCATAAAAGAAAAGAATAACTATATAAAAACTTCTAAAATACAATTACAATCATTAATCATTTTTGTTTATTAATGAATTAATTATAATTAGCACAAAAAAATTCTCTATACTATATAAATACAATTTTTTTCTTATTTTATTATCTTATTTCCAGTAATATCAGATTTCATCTCATTTTATATTATTAAATTTTTATAATAAATATTATCTCAATAATTGATTCTTTTGTTTTGCGAAAAGTTCATTGACCTTCGCTTTTCGTATATAAATTGAATGATTGTTTTATATTTTTTTCAGTTTTTTAAACTCATAACTGTGTCGAAACAAAAATGTTTTTTAACTCAAAATTTTTTTGTGGTAATTTTTCACATTATTTTTATTTTGCTTAACAATTAATGAGAGCAGCATTTTCACACATTTAAATTTGTTTTATTATTATTATCATTATTATTATAATTATTATTATCATTATTATTATATCATTATTATCATTAGTATTATTATTAAAAATATAAAAATATAGAAAAGCAGGTAGCACTAAATGATAAGGGATTTTTTAAATCTAGTAGAAAGATTATGGTCAGTCTATTTTCCTTAGATGATAACAAAGTAACAAGTAATTAAATTATTTACACAAAGCAAGTTGATTTATAACTAGTAGAAAATTATTAATAAAATAGCAATCTTCTATCATGCGAAGTGAGAAAATTTGGATTTTAATAAAAATTTGTTTTTAAAATTTTTAATATTTTAAAAATTGTGTTAATTTTTTAATATTTCAATTATTGAAATATTTAATCAGCCCTAATTGAAGATAGTGAATTAAAAAATTTGTTCATTACAGCCTCAGTATGGAAACTGAATCAAGGAACGTTGACTATGTGTTTTGCTGAAATTTTAGGGACGGCAATTTTAATTTTTCTAGGATGTATGGGATGTATTGGGACATTGGGCTCGTCGCCCCCTCCCCCAATGCAAAGTGCTCTTACTTTTGGTCTCACTGTGAATCTCATTATTATGGTACGTTATTTTATAATTATTATAGATTTAAATAAACTAGATACGTTAATTACTAAACTTGATTATAATTCAATTCAGATGCTCGGTCACATAAGTGGAGCTCATCTAAATCCCGCTGTCACAATTGGAGCTGTTATTTTGGGACTTAAATCCATTCCAACAGGACTATTATACGCTGTAGCGCAATTTATTGGAGCTATAATTGGCTATGGAATGTTAATGGTAATTTTTTTGATCATTTTTATATATATATATTATATACACGTGCCAAAGAATATAAATTAATAAGAAATTGTTAAAAGTTAGTAATTAATCTATATCATATCTGATAAACTTGTGCGTTTGCATTCTTCTGATTTAAAATGACGTAACTCTTGTTGTTTAAACATGAGCTAATACACTCATTTATGAGGTAAAATTTTTAGTGATTTATGACGTTTATTCTACAAATGTATACTCTCTAAATAAATTAGTAAACAAATGTTTACTAATTTGAATTAGTGACCGATTTTTTGCTTTTGAATTACTAAATTTTACTAATAAATTAATAGAAATTACTATTGAATACTTAATTACTCATAACATAACATTTGTATTAGGTTGTTACTCCATACATGTTGTTGGACGATGGACAAGGCAAAAACAATCCATTTTGTGTAAC
Source organism: Leptopilina heterotoma (assembly GCF_015476425.1). Classification (NCBI taxonomy): domain Eukaryota; kingdom Metazoa; phylum Arthropoda; class Insecta; order Hymenoptera; family Figitidae; genus Leptopilina; species Leptopilina heterotoma. The sequence continues at coordinate 1,821,542 of NW_025111202.1, forward strand.
TGTAATACATTCAGAAATATCTATTCCACAAGCAATTTTAATCGAAACCCTTTGCACTGGATGCATTTTATTGGGAGCCTGTGCAACCTGGGACCCCAGATGTGCTCATACGACTGATTCAACAGCTTTGAGATTCGGTTTCTCTGTGGCTGCTATTTCTTTTGCAGCAGTAAGCATTATTGTGTTTTAATTGTAATTTTAATAGTTGCAAAATTTTATCTCAAATTATTCTTATGATTACAGTCACCCTACACTGGTTGCTCCATGAACCCGGCGAGAACTTTTGCTCCAGCTTTATTTCAAAATTCATGGGCTGATCACTGGGTAAATTACTAAATTTAAAAGAAATGAAAATAAATAAATATTTGTCCCAATAGAACTAAATTTTAAGATTATTATTGTAATTTATTGACAAAACAACATTAATTACTTAAGAAAATCTACATTTATTACTTAGTAATGCAAGTGAATGTTGTAATGTTGTCTTGACATGCCAACCCTATCTACTCGAGCAAAAGGTTTTCAAAACAAAGTTATTTTTAGTAGAAAACTATAAAGTTTATTTCATACACAATATTGCGAATTTCTTATAGTGCAATTTTGAAATTTTATTTTCTAACTACACTAATTTTTTATATCAGGTATATTGGGTTGGTCCGTGTTTTGGAGCACTTCTTGGAACTTACACCTATAAAACGCTGTTTGGAGTTCCAACAAAAGAAACCAAAGAAGATTCTTTATCTGCTGATAGTGTAGAGAGGAAGATCTGCGATGAAATATTTTAAAATTTTAAATAAAAATGTAACTAATGTTTTATTTTGAAAAATATATGTCAACACTTATATTTACATCTACAATATTTTTATGTATATAATTACATTTTATAAAGAAAATTGTGCATTTATGATTTATTAATTTAGTCTTATTTAAGTTATTTGATTTTTATTAAATAAACAGTGTTAAAAAAAAAAAAAAACGTACATCAAAATTGTTGCGACACAACGTTTTGATCCGTTTTTTGTCTTAATTTCTCAAACGTCTCAAAACGTTACATCGCAACAATTACACGGTAAATCGTGAAATGTTAAAATAACACCGGAATGAATTAAAATAATCTACAACAGTTTAATCTCTCTAGGATTAAATTAACACCAGAAAGGATTAAAATGATCCATTTTGGTGTTATTTTTAACTATGAATGAAATTTTACTTTAAATTAAACACCAAGTCAACGATTTGTCAAAATTCGACGAATTTAGCTTCACCAGGGATAATAGTTAGTTAGTAACTAACTTACTAACTAACGAAATAGCTAACTAACTTACTAAGTAGCTTACTAACTTTCTAACCAACTTACTAACTAGTTTACTAACTTTTTAACTAACTTACAAACTTAATTACTAATTAACTTACTTACTAAATAATTTACTTAACTTAGTTACTAACTAACTTATTAACTAAATAACTAACTTACTAACTAACTTTCTGACTAACTTACAAACTTAATTTACTTACTAATTTATTAACTTATTAACTTACTTACTAACTTACAAACTTAATTACTAATAACTTAATTAACTTACTAACTTATTAACTTATTGACTTACTAACTATCTTACTAACTGACTAACTAACTTAGTAACGTAGAAAGTAACTAAAAAAATTAGAAATTAGAAATTAAATTAGAAATTAAGTTAAGTTGGTTAGTAAGTTAGTTAGTTCGTAACTAAGTTAATTAAATAGTTGTTAATAATCGTTGACTTGGTTTTGATTTAAAGTAAAATTTACTGTATTTTTTTACATATTGTTTCAATTTATAAAAACTTATAAAAACTGTGATATAAAATATACATTTATTATATAATAAAATGTAAATAATTATTCATGTAAGTTTTTTAAAAATAATACAGTATACGTACAGTACAAACGTTTCAGTATTATATACATATACATATACGTTTGTGAATTTCCGAATATTATGCAATATGGAAGTCTCAGGAGTCTGCCGATACACATACGTATTACTTTTTACTAGACTTTTGAATTACGTGCCAAATCACATTATATATATTAAAATTAATAAATAGTGTTATTTTTTAATTTTAAAATGCAGAAATTTTTAGTTAATTTTTCCATCCCTTAAAGAGAAAGTGCTGTTCTATTTTTATAGTAGTCTATACTTACCTATATTTTTCATTATTCTGCTTTATTTTTAGTATTCGATAAAGTCTAATTAGGTTGCTCATGTTTTTCAAAGAGTATTATTATGAAGAGAAATATTTTATCAAAAACTTATTGTCATTTATTCAAACTTAAAGACAGAAATAATTTCTTTACTTATCTCTATTTAAAAAGAAAAAAACGTGTATTTAAAGTTAAAAATAACTGATTGAGACTCTCTTTAGAAAGAAGAATTACTGATTGTTATATAAGAAGCAAAAACAAAATTTAAGATTTAAAATCTTTATATAATTTATTTGTTTTTAATACGAGACGCAATAGTATTGCAATAAAATTTTAAATTTAAAGAAGAAATAAATAAATTTCGTTGATTTAAACGTTCAAAACTGAAGTGAAATGTTTTAAAAAATAATTCTAAAAATTCCAAGTTGGCAAATTCATAAGTTATACTTAAATAAACTCAATTATGTGAATGTATACCTATACCATCCTACATCTGTCTATTTGTTATAAACGACTCGAGAACATGGTTTATGCTCTTTAATAATTAGAAATGCAAAGGTGCACTAAATGAAATTTTATAATTTTACTTTACAATATGAAAATAATTCTTTCAACAATATTTGATGTTTTCTTTTCATTATTTCAAACTGAATTTAATGATTTTCTAAAAAAAGAGCCGAGTTACTTTGTTTTAATCGTTATTATAAAAAGGCCGTTAAACTTGACGCTAGGTCAGATGCACTGAATATTGAAGTGGCGCAGACTTGCACCAGCTTGCAGTATAAATTACCTCTTGCAAATGCTAACCGTCTTTTAAATGAAAAAAAGGAAAAAAGGAAAAAAGTCCTAAAACGCAATAATTCTACGCAGTTCTCTCCAACTTTGACCTTGAATGACGAAATCCCCAAAACCTTCGAAAGGAAGTACTGCGCATAATATTCCGACCTCTCTTTTTCTCCTGGGTTAATTTTTTCTCCTCATCTCTCTCATGTCCCTGGCCGTTAATTTCCAGCACATCAACAATGGCTGCCGGGTGGGGAAGTCGATTCAGTCGGGGTATGCGATGGGGATGGGGGACCTGGCGAACGTGCCAGAAATCCCGTCCGCTCTCTTCACGATCAATACTGCAAGTTTTCTTGTTTTTAACGTGAAAAATGCAAAAAACATATTGTTTTCAGCTGAAAAAAGGAAGAATATGATGACAGTTGTCATGTCCGAGGAGATGATTGCACTCTTTTTAGGCCTAGGGGTTTATTAAATGGTTTTTGAAAATTATGCGCAGTTCGAGTGAGTGATCTCGAATGTTCTGGAAACTGCGATGCAAAAGGCTATATAAGCGTGCCGCTCGCCGGCGCCCGGCGTATTCGTATAAACAACTTCGTCGCATTCAGATCTGCAAATTCAGTTTTTTTTCAAACATCCTCCCACGTATATGTGTCAATTTTGAAAGCTGTTTAACAACAACAAAATGTAGACAGTGAAGACGTGTGAGGAGTGCAACCGTATGTAACATTTTTCTAAATTCCAAATTTCGTACTTTTTCCTTCAACTTTGTACTTTTTTTTCAAACTAATTTCATGTAATAAGTAATTATTTAAAGCCTTATTTTAATTTTTAATCCTATTTTAATGCTACCGAAGTTATTAAATACAGAAGTTAATCTTTGATTTATAGGAGTCGAATTTTCGAATACCTATATAAACTTTGATTTCAATAAATTTATAGAAAGTGTTCTTCACCCGTCCTGCCGTCGGAATACAATTTTTATATTTTCTTAAACGATTTGTAAATAAAAAAACAACTTTTTAAAAATTTTAATGATAATTTTTTAAATCATTAAATACCGAAAAATAGTTTGTTTTCATAAGGTGCTTTAAAAAAATTAACAAGATTCAAAATTCAATTACAGTGTATTGCATAACATATTACATTGCAACTTTAATTTTCTGCGTAAAAATAATTCGAGTTTAATAAATTTTAATAATATTATTTTTTGTGTAAAACGTACGTATAGTAAAAAGTTTATAAATATATTTTTGGTTTTTTCCAAGATTTATGTGAATTCGGTCGTAATTTTTGTTTCTTCTCGCTTTTGTTCTTGTTTTTCTTCTTTTTTCTCTGCCGGTGTGCCTGTTTTCACAATGTCGATGAGCCTTTCCGTTCCAGTGGGTGTCACTGTCTGAAACAAGTTTTAATTATCAAGAAAACCATTCGGAATTTTATTATAAAGTCGTTGCGTTTAAAGGAAAATTTTTTTTATTTTTTAAATATTAATATTTGATTTACAATGACTGATAAACAATTACTTTTTTTAAATATTAAACATTGGGTAGAATGATTACTTTTTTATTTTAATATTAAAACAAGAGTTAGAAATTAAATTATTTTTTATAGAACACCCTCCGGGGATTGGTCTTGAACAATCCATATGCATCTCACCTGGATTTGTTTTTTCAAATGAATTGAAGAAGGTCAGCAGCAATAGGTGAGAAATTAATTTAGAAAATAAATATTTAAAAAATAAAAGAAATTATTTTTCAAAAAAATTCAAAGGATTTGAATCCTTTGAAATTCAACAATTTACAAGAATTGCTAGGTACTACCTACTACAAAATTATTTCTAAAAATTTGAATTAAAATTCTTATCAAATTCAATTATTTTTTATATTTTTTAAACAAAAGTTGATTAAAAATGAAAATTTTTCTAAAATCTACTTGTTTACAAGACAATTTCATAAAATTTCGAATAATTTGAAAATTTCAATCAAATATATATTTAAAAATTCAATTTTTAAAAAAACAGTTATTTAAAAAATTCAATTTTTTAAACAAAAGTTGATTAAAAATGAAAATTTTTCTAAAATCTACTTGTTTACAAGACAATTTCATAAAATTTCGAATAATTTGAAAATTTCAATCAAATATATATTTAAAAATACAACTAATTTCAAGAAAATGTGAATAAAAATTTTTTCGAAAAACTAACTTATTCAGAATTTTTAGTTAAAATTTTTTAAAATTTAATTTTTCTAAAACTATACCCTTGGACTCAATTGAAAACACTTATACAGATTTTCTAAAGATATCACAAATTGAGACAAAAAACGAAAAGATTCGTTTTTCTGCAGAAAAATAATGCATCATTGTTAGTGATAATTAACATTTTTTTCTTATGTTTTAGAGCTGTAAAGTATGATTTATCATCATCAACATCAATCTCTCTAAGCAAAAGATAGAAAGATCAAGACCAAGCGAACTGGAAGAGGAGGACAAACTGGTCTCTTCGTGATTCATCACGAATTGACCTTTTTGATGGGTCTAAAATAAAAAATTCCCGTCTACCTTTTGGGGTGCGGATATTGTTAAAACACCGTCCGAGGAAAGGCTAGAGGTGATCTGCATCACATCGTGGGTCGTTGGCAGAACGTATCTCCTGATAAAGTGTCTGCTGATAAATCCGTGTTCATCCTGCTTCTCCTCGTGTTTGGCCTCAACAATAACAAAATTGTCCCGAGTCTTCACCGTGATCTCCTCCGGAGAGAATTGCTGAACATCCAAGATCACCTACAGATGGAAAACATCAGGATTTAACGGTACTTCACATCTCTATTGTTACAAACATTATTACAACTATTTATTTTAATCAACAATTTATGAATCATTGAAAAAGAATTATCACCGCCGATAGAGAAGTGCGAAAGAAAGGCGGGCAATTTTCGCCTGCTCGGATTTCCGACTTGAGGTTTTCTATTTTTTTTATAAATTTGAGAAAAATGATAATTTCATTTTAGACTTTTTCGAAAACAATTCGTACCAATAATAAATATGTAAAAATTGATAAAATCTTTCATGTAATTAAAGAAATGATGTTTCTTTTTCACTCGTTTACAAATCAAACCGGAAAGATGTAGTAGGTACGAATACCTACTTGTGTGATACTTTCTCGTAAAAGCGTGGATGCATGCAAGTAGGTGATCTTTTTTTTATTCCTTTGATTTTGGGAAAAAATTCTCTTGAATAAGAATGTATCACCTTGTTTCTTATTATTAAGAAAAAGTAGAATTGAAACTTCTTTATCGAGCGGCTTTATTTTGTATATACAGAAATCTATTTATAACCTTTGTATGTATATGTTTCTATTGTTGAGGCTGTAAAGTATTTATTTTTTTAAATTGGATACAACCCGGTGGTGAGAGTACTTCAGAACGCGCCCCCTTCAAAAGGGGCGCGGCAGATGTGCTTCTAAGCACCAGAATTCGGTTCAAAAAACATAGTTTCCTAACACTGTTGTTTGAACCCTTTATATTGAGAAGACTGAGCTGAAAATTTTCTAGAATTTAAACTAACCCTTAAAATTTTCTCTACGTTTACGAATCGTGCTGTGATTTGTAAAAAATAATCTATAGAGTTAAAATCATTTGTTTACTTTCCTGTTCGACTTTCTTCCACATAATATAAATGATCGCCGAAAAAATGCGTTACTTACATTTTCAAATAATGAAACAAATAAGTTGAAAAAAATTGATTTGAAGAAAAAATTAGAGAATGTTTATTCGGAGGTTCGTTCGTGGCTTTTTAAATCACGAGCCACGTAGTATTTTTTCGGCTATTTAAAGTTTCAGATTTCTACAAAGTCCGTATTTTTTTGAATATTTATTTGATTTTGATTCTTTTTTAAGACTTTTTTTTGAATTTTTTTTTTTTTGAATTTTTTTTTCTTTTTAATATTAGTTGATTTTTTTCTTTTTATAATGTTTTACGAATACGACCGTGTGTAAAGGACATTTAGAGATTAAAATTTTTTTCTGACAGGGTTTTGCCTAAAGTTGAAAGCACAATTTTATACAAGTTTGCGAAATAGAAAATAAAAGTTTACTAAAGTTGTATGTAAAATCGAGTTACTGAGTTACAAACAGTTTTTTAAATATTTTGTCCGATAAATCTAAGGAAGCGTTTCAAATTAACTGAGTGTGTGTTTCAAAGTCGTTTTATCCAGTTTTAAAGAACATTTCTTTAATAAGAAATTATTAAGTAATTTATTAGATTGTAAGGTTTATAAATAGCGTTTGCTGACATCTAGTCTATAAGCATTTCTATCGTTTGTTCGTCTATTTTTAATCCGACACTTAATTGTAAATTTTTCAAATTTGTAATTTTTTTCCTTTCGATTTTTCGGAATTAATTTTCCCTTCATTTAAACTTTTTTCATTGCTTCTTTAACTTTACTACTGGTTTTATTTTCTTGTTTTGAAAGTAAAATAATCTTTTAGTAATTCAATTTTAATTAAAAAACAAAGTTCCTGAAGAAACAAGTGTAACTTACGACTGTTCAACTTTTCTTTAGCTGTAAATACTTGAAAAGTCTTTAAATTTAATCAAAAAGCGAACAACGACTATTTCATGATTCTTTAGAGAAAGAATCATGAAATAGCCGTTGTCTGATTTTAGAATTATTTCAAGGAAATTAAAACTTTCAAAAAAGCGATAACAAGCCAGAGAATCTCGCCTGTGATTTTCCTAAATGACAAAATGATGTAATTTGAAAGAAATAAATTATTCACATTAAGTTATTCTTTCTTGTGGAGCAAAACTAATTGCTAAAGGGGTTTCTTAAGTAGAAAAAGTCGATTGTGTCAGCCCGCGTCTTTTTCAAAATGTCAGAATAATTCCGGTATTTTAAGAAAGACGTGAGTGGACCATCAACGGGAGTGGATTTTCGACAATCGTCAGATTTCGTCTAAATAATAAATATGGGCATTGTTTAAAGAAATCACTTTGTCCCCAAGGAATGCAATGTTTTTTAATTGTGGTCATTGTCTTGCTTGCTTGCTTGCTTGCCACACGACCATCCAAATCGTTAAGTGAATCAATATTTGAAAATTATAGAATTATTACCTGGAATCTATCTTTGTCAGTCTGAATGGTGCTTGCACCTCCGGAAGTCTGACGAGCCACGGTTCTCCAGGGTCGATAATAGGACGTGTTTCCAATCACCGAGCGCGGTCTCATTAAACCCAAATTGGAAAATGACGAGAAAAGATCATCTCGATTAAGACCGCTGCCAAAATACTGATCCAACAGTCTGTTGGGTCTGTCCAAATCGTCCCACCAGTCGCGATACATTAGCGGAACCGTTGACATCTGAAATTCAAATAAAACACACGATGAGTTGTATATTTCGAGGGTTTATTAATAATTATAAGACAAATAAAGTAGAGATTGTGTAGTGATTTAAATGACAATGAAGAGTTATATGACTATTAAAGGATTTAATGTTTTCGGGGAGTGAAATAACTCCAGGGAGTCGATTGCTTCTATATGCTTCGTATTTTTAAGATAATCTTTTAAATACTTATACGTCACTGATTAATAATAATAAAAAAACAGTTCTTCCAAAAATTATCGAAACGAGTTAATAAGAAAATAAAATCTTCTAAGATTAACATAATTCAAAAATCGCATATTTAATCTTAAAAACCTACTTAATTCGAATCCGATCAATATTAATTTTTTCGTGCGTATAGCTTCTTAGAATCTTATCATAGTCTGCATTCTAAACTTGAAGTTATGTTTAGAATATTTGCCCTCTTGCTTCATATCTAACTATACCGAATTAATGCACAATTCGTTATGAGATTTAAATATAAATTAAACTTTACGACCTGTTAACATCGCTTTACTAAAGATACTTGATATATTTCCTTGAGAAACAAAAAATTATTTTCCTAAAAATTTCCTCACGAACTGATAAATTTTAGATAGTTGATAATGAAGATAGATTTACCTAGAATGATTGCTCTTTGCTCCTAAACCTATCAAAATTATTTATATTAAAATCATTTTTCAAGTATCACATTTGAATAAATATTCATATTTTGGGGTCAGAGTTTGAAAATTACTGTAAGGTAAGGAAGCAGAACATCAAGACATGATGTGCAGTAAAATTCTATAGAAGCCCTGCAGTTATCCATCGTTGTGCCTGATTTTAGATCGCGATTTCCAACATCTTCTTTAAGTGTTAGCATTAAGAGTGAAAGAGTTTGTTAGGGAAAAGTCGTCACTTACAATAATGATAATAATTACTCTAAACACTACAATAATTACATCGTTAAATAATTACAATAATAATGATTATAAAATTTACAATACCTAAAGTTTACATAATAAGAAGTAATATCATTAAACTTTATATATTGATAATTGCGTGCATATTATTATAAAATTAGAGTTGGATTATTATATTGATAATGAATTTGTATTATTATTATAATAACTAAACATCAGGAAGGATAATACCAAATAGAAAGAAGGTTTAATATTAAGGAACGTTGAAAAAGTACAATATGGGGAAAGGGAGGAAAAGAAATCAAAAGGAAGGGAAGATTAATTCATATCGCGAAGGATTATAATGATTAAGGAGAGACTCATTAGTAAGTTAGATAGTAAGGTATTTACAGTTGTTGTCAGGTAAAATCCAAAGAAAATACACTCATCGCATACGTACTTTTAAAATGAACGTGAGAATTAATCCAAGGAGTTTACGATTTTGTGGCTGAAGCTCGACTCTGACCAAAATATCATATGCGAGCTTTAAATATCACACTTGAGCAACGGGGGCGTTAAGACGCCTTCAATTTTCTCTGCTTACTATTAGTCCAAAAATATCTTTACACGTCAAATATCAAACATTGCCTTGCCTAGGGGGACGATATTATTGTATTCAAAAATTCTTGCGTCGCGCGAAATTTTTTCCAACTCAAAACGAATGCACTCAAGAGTGGCAAACAATTTCAAATATTTCCTTCTATATTTGCAACATAAATTACATGTAGCAACATTTGACAAAATATTTACTTAATTTTATATTTATTCTAAAATTTTTATCCTTATTGAGAAAATGATTTTTTTATTTCTTCGATTTAAAATAAATTTATCGAATTCATTCATTGTCTTCACAATCTTTTTTTAATAATTCGATTCAAAATATTTAATCTTAACTTTTTTCAAAATTGTCCATTGACTGAAAATTAAATATCTCTAATTTCAGTTTTCAATTTTAAAGAAAATTCAATTAAAAAAAGTCAAATTAAAACAAAAATTATGTTCCGAATCAAAATCGTTTTTAGGTACAAAGGTTTAGTGCCAAAAATTTTTAATTCTTGTATTTTGACAATTACATTTAACAGTGTAAAATTTGATCCAACATGATTTAAATTATAACTGTTTTAAAAGAAATCATTTTCTCGGTTGATATAATATTTACATGTACTCTTAATATTTAGATATATTTAAATTTTGATAATATTTGTTTAAAATTAAAATCGCACTTTTGAATATACATATACAGCTAAAAAATTCGGGGAGTTAAAGGCTACCTAGTAAAGTTATCGGAGTTAAAAGAAAATTAGTTATCCTGGAGTTGAAGAAAAGGAGAGAAACTTTAACTCCCTTCGAAATTAAATATCAGTGCTTTATAGCTTATATCAACTTCTGACAAAGTTTACATGTAAAGAAGTAAAGTTTTAACTCCTACATTTTACTCTCTTTATAGTTTAACTCTGAAAGGAAGGAACTTTAACACTTGTTGGGATTTAAATTTTAACTCCTTTTTTGCAGTGTTGTGTATTAAATATTTAACACCCGTTTTACACACCGTTTGGAAAATATATTAAAAAGTTAATAATATTGTTACCAGCACTATCACTTATGAAATTCGTATCTCTCTTTAAGAGCTTTTAAGAATCAAGGAGATAGAGAAATTAATTAACATTAATTCACAGTTTTCTTGAAAGTATCAAAAGGATTATGATTTGATCCACTTTTTGATATCAATTCGTTGCAATTTAATACTTTAAAGTTAACAGTGAAAGGAGAAAAATTAAGAAATTTAAAAAAGGGATTTTAAATTGTACCTAGTGGGGTATTAGTATTAGGTCTTACTATACGTAAAGGTTTCGTAAAGGTTTTTTTTTTTCTAAAAACGCTCATAACCACCCTGAAAGTAAAAAAATATAGAATATTCATACAGGTAAATTAAAATTAAAATTAAAAATTAAAATTTGACGAACAAAAATAATTTTTTCTTTAGCCTTAAAGATATAAGTCATATTGTGCGTGGCATTATTTGTGTGCATAACTAGATGTAAGTGTCTATAACATCTTTGATAATAATAATATCCTCTAAAAATACCAGAAAAAACTGTTTGCTTACAAAAATGATATTTCTTTAAATCTAATGTATACGCATATGTTTCCTTAATGCTGGATGAAACGTCTAAATTATCTGTCTTTGTATTTCTTCGATATGAATGTAAAACTGTAGTCAAAAATAAATGTTTGGACTATTCTTAGACTTTTGAATATTTGTAACTTAGTAACATTTGTTAATAAAATAAAAAACATACCTATTTGATGGTTAATCAGTGTGATGACATTGGATTTATACTTCTTTTGTGTGCAGTCCTCGCACCCATTATTGTATTATTTAGTCTTCATTGCGAGGAAAATGAAAAAAAAAACAAAAATTACCACTTGATCAAATGTAACTGCTTGATTAATAATTATTGGCAAAAACAATCCGTGAAAATAATAAAGAAAATCTTACACATGCAGATGCAATTAAGTGTTTTTATAACAATTCCTTACCTGTTTCCTAAAATATTCCTTGTATTCCTTTTATTCCATATTCCTTATACCTTTTTCTTCATAATAAATAATTTCTTTACAATTAACATTTCAATAATTATTTAATAAAAATAAAAATCTACACATGCTCTTTTTATTATATGTACTTAACTTCTTTACTTAATATAATTATCTTAATTTTAACTAAACTTATAATGTACGGAGAGGACATTATGGACTACGAGGCAGTTTAAAAATCTGCAATTCTGGCAATTGTTGTAATAATTCCACATCTTGTAATGTCGATATTCCTTGTTCCTGTAAGTATAATAAATATTCTACTCCTTAATGTTTAAATAGTCGATTTCAAGTTTTCTTTAATTTTAATTATTGTTCTACGACTAGCATTCAAATAGTGAATAAAAAAATACCGTTTTTCTAAATTGATACTGTAAAAGAAAACGTACGTGAAATTCTTTCCATTTTTCATAATTCTGCCTCATGTAGACAGTCATTTCTGGCATGTCAATGAAAGCTGTCAAAATTTTCAAAGTTTATAAAATTAGATGTTGTAAATTTAATTTTTAATTAGTATTTAGCAACATACCACTCCACGCCTCTATCATGTCCGTTATAATATAGTCCACAAAGCCTATTTGAGATTTAGGAATAGAACACGTTTGTCTGTCAAACATCGGCATAACTACTGGTAATTTCAAGTTCTTCTCTTCATCAGTCTAAAATTTTTAATTTCTTATAAGAAAATAATGTAGAAATGTTACTCCGAATATGATAATCATGATGCTATTATTATTTTTCCATTTTTTCTATTATTCCATTTTTTTCTCTTTGTAAAAGGAATTTTTTGTATTGTGAATTTAGAGGGTTAAACAAACCTGACAAAAATACTCTTCTGCTATTCTCCTGCTCCATTCTATGCAATTTTTAAGAGGTCTCGTTGGATTTGATACGTCGGCACATTTAATCATTATCCTTTTTACTAAAGTAATATTTTCCGTTTGCATCAATACTGCATCAATATCAATTTCTGTAAAAGACTAAAGAAAAGATATTTGTAATTTTCTGTATACACAAAAAAAAATATGGTAAATTTGACTACTTTTTTACTATTTCCTGTAGTTCCTATAGGCGCCCGTAACATTATTTAGTAAAATGAACTATGACAGAATAGTTAGTATAACTGTAAAATGTAGTAATAAACACCATTTTTACAGTAAATTTAACTACTAAAACAGTTATCTTAACTATTTGTTGTTAGTCATACTAACTGCTTCATTTAGTTGCAGTAACTAAATTTTCATAGTTCCTATAGGCGCCCGTAACAAATTTTACTTGTAACAACTGTAAAAAATAGTTAAATTAACTATTTAAAGTAGTAAAATGAAATTATTTATTTGTTTTTTATTATTATTGAGGTCCATTTTTTTATATTTTCTCTTACCTATTTTTGTTCATATATAATTTATATATTAAATTCTTATACACCTAACAGAGAAAAATCCCCAAACGCCGGGGATTGAACGCACGACCCTAATATTCGCAAACCGATAACCTAACCACCTAACCACGCTCACACGCTACGATGACTGGCATTGTACTTGAGGACGTTCTTCTTGAGGACGTTCTTCGATTCAGTCATAATAACTACTCCGTTTAGTTGCAGTAACTAATTTTTTAAGCTCAAGGACTTAGTTGAAATGTAGCCAGCATATGATTTTAAATGACTCAGCGATAGTGCAGTAGTTAAAAGTATTGTTGAAAATAGTTATTTTCAGAATTTCTGTAGTAAAATTATCCACTTTTTACTAGTTATAAAAAAATTAAACTTACTATTTTCATATAGTAAAAATAACATAAGAATTGTTACTTTTATGACTTTTGTAGTTATAAAAATAAATGTTTCTTACCACCATAGAGATAAATTATTAAAAGCTAGTAAGAATTGGTTCTTTTAACTACATTATATTAAACACAAAAATAACAAATTCCAGCGGTTGTTTTTACTCTTTGGAACAGTAAATTTTAATTTATTTTGCAAATAGCAAGAAATGGATATTTCTACTACAGAAATTCCGAAAATAACTATTTTTAACAGTACTTTTAACTACTGCACTATTGTTGAGTTATTCACAATCATAACCGTAGTAGTAATTTTAACTACATAAAACCAACTATATTCAATTTTAGTTCCACTAACTATGAAAGTTTAGTTAAAATGCTGCTGAATATGGTAGTTTTAACTATATTTTTTTAACTGCACATATGTGGATGTTTTTACCACTCACGTTTTTTCTCTGTAGAAAAAAATGATCTTTCCAACTGCATAAATAGTAAAAATAACTATTTTCAACAATTGATTTTACTATATGAAAACAGTAAATTTCTTTCTTTCTCTGCAACTAGTAAGAAATAGTTGTTTTAACTACATAAATCATAAAAGTAACAAATTTCAGAGGTTGTATTTACTATATAAAAACAGTAAGTCTCATTTTGTTTGCAACTAATACAAAATAGTTATTTTTGCTACCACAATAGTAAAATGAACTATTTTTAACAATAGTTTTTACTACTACACTATAGTTGAGCCATTTACAAGCATCTGTTAGTTATTTCAACTACGTAAAGTAGTTATTTTAACTACATAAAACCAACTACTTCATTTTGGTTCCACTAACTGAGGAAGTGTAGTTAAAATGCTGCTGAATATGGTAGTTTTAACTACTTTTTTCTAACTACACAAATGTGGTTGTTTTTACCATTCGCATTTTTTTCTGTGTAATTCTACTTTTTGTAATATCTACTTTTTAACGAAAATGATTAAAAACATTATTAAAAGAAGATAAAATAGTAGCTAAAAAATGTTAAAGATTATTAAGAACAAATAATAAAATCTTACCTCTGACTGTATATCTCCTCTGATGCTGCAGACATTTACAAATTTAGCCAAATGTTCAAAGTGCTTAGTCATTTCCGTCGCTAATATCATATCAATTATATTAGCTCTCAACATCTTATATTCCTCTCTTTCTAAATTCTAGAAATTTGACAAAAACAATTGAAAATAAGCTCAAAATTTTTAATTTCGAGGACAAAATCTTCTTACCTGAAAAATGTTGACGTTTTCATCACTCAATGTCAATTTAAACGTGAGTGAGGCGTGATGTGATTCAAGAACCGTAAGATCATTGTAAAGAATCGCCAGTTTATTATTCGAATTACAGAGAAACTGACTGAAATTAAGAAATGCAGCGAAAAAGATTACAATTATTTAACAAATAATGAAATTCGGACAGTTTGAAAAATATTAAAAATATTACCTCGATCTTCCCGGATGATCAATATCGTGAGCTGTTGCGGCAATAAGAGCTGCCGTAACATCAATCGAATTGAGCATGAGTTTGAGTCGATTGGATTTCAAAAAAATTGCCGTCGCTTGTAAAACATCGGCAGCATGACAGGAATTGTGATAACTATTTTCCGATCTATAATTCGCTTCAATTACAGTTAACCAATTTTGCAATGTTCTTTCGTCGCAATTCAGTTCAGCTGGAATTTGAAATTCATTCATAATACTTAGTCCAAGGAAAACCAATGGCCTGAAATATAATTCACATTATCGTATCAAAATTCGTATCGTATCTTCAAATTAAAAGAAAAAGTGAAAAGAAAATAATTTCGCTTGAGGAAGCGAAATTTATGAATTGAACTTTATATGTGGACAAACCTCATTTCAGATAGAGCTTCTAATTTAAAAATATCAAACTCCCAATCCAAGCTCGAATCAAGTAGATGTTCAATTTCGCGTGGAGCGTGAAGAGTTTTTGCTTGCGCTCGAACGGCACTGTGGCTAAATAATTTGAATGTTGACAATCGACATGTGGAATCGTTTGATGATCTTCTTGAGTCTTTGTACAAAGGTGCCTTGAAAATAATTATTCATTACTCTCACAGTATCAAATTGAGAAAAACTGTGCTATCTCTGAACATTATTAAATTTAATACTTTTCTCGATAATGATAAATATATTTTTGATATTAAAGAAACGATTACCGATATTAAAGCTCCGATTAAATCAGAAGTGACAGGATCATGAACTGCTCTTATGTCCTCTCGCATAACTGGTGCATACAATTCGGTATTTTTTAGTGTCTCAATTGCCTGCAATCAAAATTTTAGAGTCAAGCGACTATTAAACCTATTCGGAAATAAGTAGTATTAAACGCATATTGCATACTTTGTCGATTTGCATAGAAACTTCAGGGTTCGTTGATTCGGCCATTGCATTATTTAATAGACTCATGACTTTTGTTATTGGTGCTTCAAGTGGTAAATTGTTTAATTTTGCCAAACTCCCTCTCCTCTGCACTAATAACAATAATAACTACAATAATAGTAATAATAACAATAATGAAAATAATCATCATCATCATCATAATCATATTTGTCTATCAAACAAATAGTTTTTCAATTTATCGATCGATTAATTTATTGATTGATTGATTGATTGATTGATTGATTTAATAATTTTCTTATGATGACAACTTTCATTCGTATGAAATATTATTTTTCATATAAATGATTAAAGCGGGAATTAATTTAAAATTAATAAAACTAATTTTACTGTCGCTTCCAAGAGACTTGACGTCAAAAGAGCCTCTTCGCATGGATTGCAAACTTCCTCTTGGTTGTTGGGAAACTAATCCTAAACTATCCAATAAATATGATGTGTCATGAATATAAATATAATGTGTCGGGTTTCTGAAACAATAAATTAAAACTAGAAAACAAATAAATCAAACAATTTTACAATCATTATTAAGAGAAGAGTTTAATTAATAAATATTTTATGAATGTTAACTTAATAATTGTTCTTCGCAATGAATGTTTTGATAATAAAATAAATAAATCAGCAACGTTTTGATACCTATACGTTTTTTGTCTCAATTTGGTATCCTTCGAAAAATTGTGATAAATGAAACAGAAAATTAAACAAAAAAGGGAAATTACCGTCCAAATGCACAATATGGAATAATTCTGCAATTAACAGTAATAGTGTCATTTGTTTTTCTTCTACAATTCATATTTCCTTCAAATTCACGACCCCTCTGCAATTGTTGATCCATGAGAGCAAAATTTTCACATGTTATAACATCGGTAATATTTTTTCCAGCCAATTCCTCCATTTTGTATGACAATAATTTTTCACTAACTTTATTAGCGAACTGACGGAAGAAAAATTTTTTTTTTTTTCAATTTTCAGTGTAGAAGAGATAACGAATTTGGGATTTTTAGTCACAATTACAATTACCTGAACATTGTGTTGTTCATTGGTGACGAAAACCATATCTTTACATCTATCGACTGCCAAATATAGAGCATGTACAGCTGCAAGTTGTGCTTTTGGCTTAATTTCATTGGCATAAATTCCTAAAAGTTCATTTACTAATATTTTATCATGCGAGCATTCCATAAGAGCCTGGAAAATTTATTATTTAACCGGTGGAATTGACGAATCCTAACCCTAAGCTTATTATATAGAAAACTTAACATACTCTACTAAATCCTACGTCTAATAAACGTAAAATGGAAATTTCCTCTTCGTCTGCTATCATTAAAAACCTACAAAAAAAGGCAATTTTTTAGTTCTCAAATAATTTAATTTGTACAGAAATAAAAATTCAAATGGAACAGAGGCAAATTTTTACTTGTCTAATATCAAATAAATATTTACTTGAATCAAATAATTTATTAATTCAATCAGTTATTTGAAGCGAATAATTTTTTTAAATGTATATACAGAAACATATCACTGTTTCACAGAAAACTATTTTTCCATACGAAGATAAAAGTGTCGAATAATAAAACTTACGATTTTTTAACCAAAGCTAAGATGACAGAACTGGGATGACTCTTCGTATTTCTGAGAGCTCTGAATTAAAAAAAATGTCAAAATATAATATCAAGTATTCATGTACTTTGAAAATTTATAAAATTTTACAATAGTGAAAAATTGTTCAACCTGCATATTTCATTAGCTTCTTGATCTCGAGATCCTCTATGATCTATAATAACTAAATCATGAAATCGATTTTGAAAAATTTGCACTGCCGTTTCTAAATTCTTAGCAATTGAAACATTCCAATTCAGTCTTTCTGCTACCGAGGCCAGAATTTCTAGTTGTTGATCATCTTTTCCAAATACTAATAGAACCTGGAACAAATAAATAATTGTATAAAGAAAAATTTTAAGCTTTTATTTGTAAATTTGTTATTTCTTATTTAAATTATTACAAAACTGTACCCTGACGGTATTGGGTACATTGCTTGTCAGCCAATCAGGATTAACATCTTGAGGTCCCTTCTGTAAGAAAAAATTTCTGTTTTAAATTTCATTTCATAATTTATCTCTTAAAATTTTATATATGAAAAATGTGTTTTTATATTATAAATAAATAATAATAAATTAAATAAAAAGTATTTAGTTATTCCAAATTATTGTGCGAATGTTAATCAAAGTAGTTTACATAATATACTGTTAATTAATTAACTTATGTTTTAATTTTTTTAATTAATCGATAGAATAGCAACGTGACATTATTATGTAAACATAAAAAACGATTTTTACAATGTATCTGAAAGTATAAGGAAGTAAACTAAAGGTGTTGTAAAGAAGAATTAGAGTTTTTCGCACCTACACATATATCTGAAATTTTCTACACATACCCCTGATAAAAATAATGGAGGAGAAGTTTCCTTGACAAGAATATTATCAGTGTTTGCAAACCATTCGTGCAAGCGTCTACAGAAAACTCTGAGAAAACTTGATACCCAAGAATGTTGTTGACCACAATCGTCATCATTTCCGGTGGGTCCCGAAATAAATAGCTTCGGATGCGTTAATCTTTTTGTATCGCACATTTTCTTACAAAATGAAAATTTTTATTTTTGCTTATATGACACATTCAACATTAACGAACATTGTGTAATGTTAAATTTATTTCCAACTCAAAATTTATTATAATATCACTACTCCTACTAGTGTGTAATACTAATAATCACTCTTCCTATTTTGCATATAACAGAAAGTTGTAAATATTTACTTGTTTATTTTTAGAGAAGCCATCTTCTAAAAATAGGAAGAATTCTTATTTTTAAAATTCTTTCAAGTTTTAAGCATTTGAAAGAAATATTCACTTGAATTAATTAATTCACTTTTAATTTAAGAGAAACACTTATTACTCTTGTTAAAAAGGTGACTGAAACGATACTGATGATCGGTGATAAATAACAATAATTGGATATCAAGATCGTGATCTTGAGCGCCTATACATTTGTTCTTTATCACATTGAAGCGTCGTAGATTTTTAGCATGATTCATATTTTATTTTCATTCATTAATACAATATTCGAAGAAAAAATAGTTCTTAAAAAAATATTAACAAGAAAGATTATTGTTAACAGCTATAAAAACAATAATACTCAAAAAATAGTAATTCGAAAATACGAAAAAAGTACTTGGAAAATAAAACTATTTATTTTCGTAAATCATTGTCAAACTCATAGAATTTACACAAAAAATTTATACAAAGATTTTTGATAATAAATTGAAAAATAAATAAATAAATAAAAATTAAATATTACAGAAATTCAGTACCTTTAAATTCCTTAAAATTGTAGTATGGAGAAACTGGAGAAATTATTCGAAAAATGTTTGACAGGTAAGATGGAGAAAAATTTGCAGGAGCTTCACGGAGAGATCGTCTATAGAACGACTATAGAATGTTCTTAGGAAGGGATGAAAGAATAGAAGGGGTATCTATAATTTTCTAGACATTATGCAATTTATAATTTATTACTTTGATTCAAACTTTGAAAGTAATTAAAGCTACATTCGCATATTTAACTACATTTTTATTTGTTCAGTCAACTTTTTTTTCTAAAAAAATAAAAAAAACCTACCCTTTACCTTCACTTTTAACCCCTTACTTAAAAAAACGATAATTTTTTCATAAACTTTGTGGTGGATTTACATAATTTTTTCATCCTCTCCACCTGCTTATTCTCCCACGAATCAGAACTAAATGTGAATTTTTTAATTCGATAACCGATTCGAAGACTTTGTAGGAAATGTTTTTATTCTTCAAAACAAACTTTATGATCAGAAAAAAATATAGCAGAATATTAAATGATGTAATGCTATTAAACTAAGCAAAAAATTATACTATTTCAAGAAATTGTACAAGTTTTAGAAGAAAAAACCATCTTGCGGTTTGGAAAAACAATTTTTGCATGAATTGAAAATTAGAAAATTGAAAAAAGATTGCAAACTTTTAGAAATAAGTGGAAAAATTATTTTCTTTCAACTTTGAAACTCTAAGAAACTCTTTTATCTAGTATTTACATATCGATTAATTGATTCAACTATTATGATAATTTTGCAATTATCAAAATTTAATGATGGAAAGAAAGTTGAAAGATTAAAAGTTGTATATTTTGTTTTGTCTATAATTTAAATATAGAATTTTAAGTTTATAAAAAATTAGTAGGAGGAGTAAACTTTACTAATAAATAGTTATTTATACTGATTTATTAGTAAAATTTACTAATTCAAAAGCAAAAAGACACTAATTGAAATTAGTGAACATTTGTGTACTGATTATTCAAATTTGAGTTCAATATGCGTGACTAAAATTTCCAGTAATATTTTTCTTCATTGTCCAATTAGTGAAAAATGACTAATATTTAAGTAATTTTTTACTGATTTTCAGTGAAATTTCACTGATTCCAATCGTGAGAATAGAGTCACTAATTCTTAGTCAAATTTTATTGATTTTCAGTGGAATTCAAGTTTTGGTTAAATGAGAAGAGTTTGTCTGACCTAGAACAGACTTATACTACTTATAAAAACACAGGAAAAATATATAATTTTTTACCCCGCAGTAGGTATAAAAATTACCTGCAACTAATTTTATCCTAGGCGAGGGCGGCACCGTCTACGATTGTAAATTAGCATTGGCTAAAATTACCCACAACAAATATTACAGCACCTTAATTTCTTTATATGAAACTAACATTATTAAAAGTATTTTAAAACTTAAATTATTACCACATTTCCTTAACAGTTGGTCTGACTAAAACCGGATTTTTCTACTAATGCAAAGATATTAAAGCTTTTTATTTTATTTTCTACTGTGTTCTGTCTGACTCAACTGTACTTTTACTACTGAAATTATAAATAATTATTAGGATTTTTTTTCACTCACAACTGGACATTCCAAGTCATCCTCATCAATAATGTCCTCCCAACCATTGCTCTCTGTTTGAATATCACTTTCATCAGCCTCTTTAAAACAAAGAGAATAATCTGTATAAAATATTTTCATTAAAATTACTGATTTTCAAATGTTGGAAATTTGATAAATCTCTTTGAATACATTGAGAATAATAAGTTTTTTTTATTCAAATGATTTTAGTATTTTTGCTAAACACCATTGAATTGACTCAAAACAAAAATTATTTTATACAAACAAATATTTAATTGATAATATAGTAATCGATTATAATAAATTTTTTTATAAATAGAATAATGTTTTTTTTCAATACAATGTTTATATATGTGATATAATAAAATTCACAGAATATTTTCTAAATATTTTGTGTGGTACAATTATTTGTATTTATAAACAAACTAATAATAATGTTGTATGGTAAAATTTCTTTTATAAAAGAAAATAATTGATGACCTTAATTTGAATCATTTGACCACTAAACATAACTGCTGCTCAATTTAGGTCGGTTGAATTGATGAGAATAATTTAGCAGCTCTACTTGTAATAAGAAAGTTATTGCAAAATTATAAGTCCATTATTTTTAGTAAATTTTAGTTTCAAATTTTTACGGGACAAATTTAAAAAGACGCAAAGTTTGAAATTATCCTGTTTTTTAATGATTTATTTTTAATTTCTTTTATTATTATTTGAGTATAAAGAATGATTAGTAAATTTTATAATGAATACATATATGTTATCAACTTCAAACATAAATATTTATTTTAAAGAGCATTTATCATTTAACATTGAACTTGGAAGTTAATAATGTGTTTTCCGCACTGAAGATTATTATTTATGTGCACTTAAATTAAAAAATGGAGAAAAAATATTATATAGGTATAACGAACCATTTGAAGTCCTTTTGATTTTTCTTTTCAGACCAAGTAGATTATTGTAAAGTTCACTATCAAGCTCATTGAAATTGTCAGACACATCTGCAAATAAGGATAATCTGGAAATGAAAGAAGCCTACAATTAACCTTTCTTTATAAACAAAAAAGAAAATTTCTTAAAAAATTCATAATTTCACAATTATATACCCACATAGCACAATAGTATGAGGTAAGGTTATGTTGAGTACTAATCGTAAGGCTCATAAGGTTACACGATATTGCTGTGGTAGACCTGAGGTGAACTAAAAACTTCCGCCATGGAGGTAAGGTTACATGTTAGGGTGTGGTGACTATATATGATAAGGCCATGGTAACCTTACACGTTAAGGTTGAGGTAACGTTACATGTTAAGGTTGAGGTAAGGTTACATGTTAAGGTTGAGGTAACGTTACATGTTAAGGTTGAGGTAAGGTTACATGTCAAGGCTGAGGTAAGGTAATTATTAAGTTGTAAGGTTGAGGTAAGGTTGTGATAAGTTTACCAGTTATAGAAAATATTGAAAAAATAATTAATAAATAAATATTCAATTAAAATGTTAAGTTTGTTGCTCTTCTCTATTTTGGAAACCTGACATGAAGCAGAAAATTTTGAAAACAAATTTGGGGGGACTGGGATTCGAACCCGGGATCGGCGCGCATAAACCTATCATTCTAACTAACTGAGCTAAGTAGAGAACTGGCAGAAGGAAAATTAATGTTGCCTTTAAGGTGAACCAAGAAGATGATTAACTCCTTAAAGGCAACATTAATTTTCCTTCTGCCAGTTCTCTACTTAGCTCAGTTAGTTAGAATGATAGGTTTATGCGCGCCGATCCCGGGTTCGAATCCCAGTCCCCCCAAATTTGTTTTCAAAATTTTCTGCTTCATGTCAGGTTTCCAAAATAGAAAAGAGCAACAAACTTAACATTTTAATTGAATATTTATTTATTAATTATTTTTTCAATATTTTCTATAACTGGTAAACTTATCACAACCTTACCTCAACCTTACAACTTAATAATTACCTTACCTCAGCCTTGACATGTAACCTTACCTCAACCTTAACATGTAACGTTACCTCAACCTTAACATGTAACCTTACCTCAACCTTAACATGTAACGTTACCTCAACCTTAACGTGTAAGGTTACCATGGCCTTATCATATATAGTCACCACACCCTAACATGTAACCTTACCTCCATGGCGGAAGTTTTTAGTTCACCTCAGGTCTACCACAGCAATATCGTGTAACCTTATGAGCCTTACGATTAGTACTCAACATAACCTTACCTCATACTATTGTGCTATGTGGGTAGGTACTTGGGAATATTTAGAGAAGATTAAATGATTTTTATTTATACTAATAGTAAATAATGAAAAAAGTATCCTAAGGAATATAAAAAGTACGAATTTATTTTTCTTCAAAAAACAACTTACTTGTTATTTTAAATAAAATTATCTACAAATTTATCTGTTATACCTATTAAAAAAAATAGTTGAAAACAATCAAAATATAAAAAATGTCAACTTACCACTGTCAACAAATCGAATGTGCAATTTCTCATTTCTGCTTTCTACATTTTGAATTTTTTTTTTATTTTTAATCTTCTCCAATGGGCTACTCGATGAGCATCCCATTTTATTATATTATTATCAGCAAACTTTTCATTTACTGATAAAAATTTTTTGAAACAAAAACTAGTAGATAATTCTACTACAGCTGATATAGTGAAGTTTTGCTCAAATCCATTAAAAATTTTAAATCGACTATAAAACAAAATCCAAATTTTGGTTTGAAATAAAAACATAACAATCAGGAGAAAAGTAAAAATAATCTAATTTATGAATGAGAGAACACATGATTTCTATTTTTCTCGATTTTTTTTTTCAATACAACTAGTAAACATTTCTTATAACACTTGAAACGTCATAGAAACTTCTCTTATCTTATCTAAATATTCGCGTAAAATTAATAATCTTTCGTGATTATAAATTTTTTAATTGACGAGAGTATCACACTAATTTTTTATTAATATAAATTACAATTGTAAATAAATTCATTTCGAATTATAATGCAAAACGTCACATCGATTGATGAAAAAATATTTTATTTTAAAACATAAAAATTGTAATTCAAATAAACTTACTTAAAAAAAAATTGAATTTTTTTGTTTTGAAAAACACACTTTTAGGTAAACCAGAAACAACAATTTGTCGATAACTTTTTTTACACAAAAATATACATATGCAGAATGGGATCTCCTTCGATAAAATCACAATCTAATGGCTGGATGACTACTGATTAAAGTAAGCGATCCTTTCAGGCACAGAGGAGGCTGCTTAACAAGCCCAAAGAAACGCAATTGTATTAGTTTTTTTCTTACGTGTATGTCCTCGAACATATTTACAAATTATTACACACACAAGTGTGGATATTTTTAAAGGCACGTACAGCACATAATATTCTCAGCACGATAGTTACTCTACTAAGAATTGTTAATAATACTTTTAAAAAAATCTTATCAACACTGTTTCTTTTAGCTAAAAAGTTTTTTTTACTAAAATCAATATTAAAAATAATGAAATTGCAAGAATTTGAAGTTAATAAAAAGTAGTTCATACATTAGTATGAAATTTAAATAAGAGCAATCTGATTCACTTTAAATCGCATTTCATTGAATGTTTCTAAAATTCCCTGAGGGTATATTTTAGCTTTAAAAAGAGGTTGGTCATTTAAAAAAAAATTTTTTTTTTCTATACGAAAGAGAAAAGGATCATGGTCAAATTCAAGTAACACGAAATGAAAGATTCAATAGGATATCCTTGAGAATCTCATTATAATTGAAAGTCAAATCTCAATACGTTTATAGAATCAATAATAAACGACGAACCTTCTTATATAACTAATAAGAGAAACATAATTATTTAATTATAAATACAATTAAATTAGTTAATAGTTAATAAACGACGATTCTACTATTTATTCGCACTGAGATTCAAGTGTGACATAAATTATTATCTTTGTTTAGCTTTATCTTGCTGCTATTTGCTTCATTCGTTTGCTTATCAATTTTTTTTTTTTTTTTTTTTTTTTTTTTTTTTTTTTTTTTTTGAGTAAATATTTAATATTTTATTTACAAAAAAGGTTCTTCAAATAATAAATATATCAAATAGACAATTATTTAATACTTGTTTATAAAAATGCTAAGAATTCCAAAACTCGAATACTTTTTAAAATATTTTTTATAATTTTCTGAAACTAGTTTAATCGCAGGAGATCATATTTTTGCAGGTCGAGTGCCCAAGACTTTTATCTCCT
Organism: Leptopilina heterotoma; assembly: GCF_015476425.1. Classification (NCBI taxonomy): domain Eukaryota; kingdom Metazoa; phylum Arthropoda; class Insecta; order Hymenoptera; family Figitidae; genus Leptopilina; species Leptopilina heterotoma. The sequence continues at coordinate 1,846,890 of NW_025111202.1, forward strand.
ATGCAGAGAGTTCCATTTGTCATAAAAATAGTTAGAAAAAATTCTTTAAAAAAATTTGTATATAATTTTATATTATTAATTATATAAATATATTTTCAGATATATGTAAAAAAATAAAATAAAAGGTAAAGTAAATAATTAAAATTGTTGTTTTATAATATTTATTTCATTTTCTTGTTCTTGACGACTTTTCTTTCTCTGATAATATAAAAAATCATTAAACAAGCTTCGTACTTGATAATTATTTTTTAAAAAAATGGCAAAAAGTAGCTTTAAGAGTAAAAAAGTAGTATAAAAAAGTAGCTATGGAAAAATTAAACTTGACGACTCAATTATTTCATAATTTCTAAATTGAATTACATTTTAAAATAGAAAATACTTTTTTTAAATAAATAGAATTATTCAAAACTTTAATCATTTTATTCTTTTAAGAAATTTTTTATTAAAATAGTAGAAAATTCTAAAAAAAAAAAAGTAGTAAATGTAGGATTCAGTAAAGATAAGTACCTACGAAGTCTGAGTAAATAATGATTTATTAAAAGTAGTTTAGAAACAAAATAAAGTACATAATTTATAAAAGAATTGCTATGAATAATTTTTAATTTAATAAATAAAAAATTATTTTAAACTGTTCTTTAAAATCAATAAGACTATTATTCATGGGTCACCTCTTTCAGTCCGGTTCCCGGTTCGGTTGTCATAGCTTCCGGATCAACAAAAGTCACCAGAATTCGCTGAATTAAAAGTTAAAGTGCGGTTAAAGTTATAAAGTAAGTGTAGAAAGTAACACTCTATTTATATGGATATTGAAAATGAAGCGAATCAAAAAACTGCGATTTCGAAAATAAATCCGAATTATAATATTAAAAAACTAAATTTATCTGTCCAAAAAAATGAGCATTTAAAGGCATTAATAAAATTAAAACAGGAAGAATATGTGATAGAGAGAACAATAAATAATTATTTGGAAAATGTTAAAATTGATTCTAAAATTCTGAAGGACCTTCAACAGGATTACCTCAATCTTTCAAACCAAAGGTACAACAATTTTTTTTCTATTTCTTATTTCAATTTCACAGTGCAGGAAAACTGTGTTATAATTTATTTATGATGTTTCATTAAATGATTTAAAGAAATGTTTTTTTTAAGACAAGAAATTCAGAAATATTTGCGAAATTCAGTAAATGACATAAATGAATGCTGGAACGAAATAAAAAACGTAATTAACGATAATAATTTTGGAAATTTGGGTAATTATTTATTTATAATTGTCTATTTCCAAAGTAATGTGAAATAATCATTTGGGATGAATTTATATTTAAGATATAGATAATTATAAAGCAAAATTATACAAACTTTGGGAAAAAATTCAAGAGTTTTACAGAAATGACTGTACAGATTCGTTAAAAGAAGAGGAATCATCTCTTGATTTAACTTTATCGGAGTTTAATTCAACATTGCCCCGATATGAAAATTGTGATTCTGCCAACGTTTTGCAAACGAAAAATCAATATCGAAAAAATTCCATAAATATACAAGATTTTGAAGAAGTAGAAAATTTTACTGATTTAGTAGCAAAAACAGGTGCTATTTAAAACTTAACTCATTTATTTATTTACATTTATTATTATTTATATTTACTATTTAAATATTTTCTTTCGAAACAGGACACACTCAAAATTGGAGTAATGAGGATCATTTACTATTTCTGAAACTAAGAAAAAAGAATAAAACAATTCCATCTTTGGTTTATGCAATTCAAACTAAATGTCCAGATTTAACAACCAAAAGCATCATAAATCACGAAGCATGGTATAAGTTTTATTTGAAGCTTCAAGGAGAACAAAAAACGGCCATAAAAGATTGGCGCCAACAAAAAAAATTTCAGCATACTATTCAAATTGAGGAAAAAAATGAAATTCATCATATTTCCGACAAAGGAAATATAAAAGAAAATACAACAAAATTTAAAAATTTGATTGACAATCAGAAATCAAAATCAAAAGCATCAAAAGAGTTAATTAAAAAATGGAAGGAGGAAAAAGAAAACGAAAGATTAATGCACGAGGAGCAAATAAAATTAGAAAAGCAAACAAAGCTTGTTTTAGAGAATCGTCAGAAATTAAGAGCTCAACGTTTAAAACTTGCAGTCGAGGAATACAAAAAAAGAAAAACATCAGAAACGAAATTCGAAAAAAATGAATGTAAATCAGAAAAAATAATTAAATCCCCAGTTTTAATTAAGTCCTTCAGGTAATAATAAACTAGTATAAATTTATTCTCTTAATTAGGTTTTATTAGGAAATTTAACGACACTAATTAAAAATAATACACTTTAGAAAACAGGATAATTATTACATAGAAAAGCGAAAATATCCGAGAAGTGAGGATAATTTCCAGGAATTAAAAAGTAAAACAAAAACTTCAACGAAAATTTCCACATTACTGAAATATACCAAAGTTTGGAAAGAAAAATGTAAAAATATTAAAAACGACCAAAATCAGAAATCTCTCTACATAAAGGACTTGCCAAAAATGTAAGTTATTTTTTTAGTAATATTTTTCAGAAAATAGAATAAATTTGTAAAATAACGTATTTCAGGTCCATGGGAAGACGAAATTTTGAATCATTATAAAAACAAATTTTTATGGTATAGTAATTAAAGACTTTAATTATATATACTTAGTTTATTTTCCTTACGAACGTATTCCGACGATGTACATTATGGAGTAGCGTTACATCTTATCCAGAACAATTTAGGGATCGCTATGGATAACATTAACACTAAACAATTTTTACTCAAATATATATTTCTATTAACCTTTTTCTCGTCAATTGATATATTACCAAATACAAAAATTGTATCTTACTTGACACGATATTTCAACACCTCATGGAAATACTTATTAATAAGAGTTCTTATAATAATTTTAAACTATAAGTAGAAATATAATTATTTGAAATTAAAATTCTATAGATTTTATTACAATGAACAATAACGTCTAAAATGAAACGTATTCTTGAAAAATCTGTATTCGTTTTTTTGTATTTTTTTTTATACTTTCCAAATTTTTTTTTAAAATTAAAATTAAAAAAAAAACAGTTGAGGCTCCCCTTCTGCTTTTTTTTATAATTGGTAATAATAAATATTTACACACGTAAAATTTGTACAATGCAATTTCTCACACACTGCGTATTTACTCTATTATTGTTTTTTACGCCACTGTACGGATTATCGAGCGAATTTGACGGAATTAAAAGTTTTACTATTTTAACTTTCGGAATCCGTTTAGAAAAACTCGAACAATCTCATATAAGAAAAGAAGCATTTTTTTAATTATATACTACCATTGCACGCTAGAAAGGACGGTGAGGCTCAGATTAACGATCTTAACCGCTTTTATTTTATCAAAAAATTCCACGCACTCTTTTACACACTGTTAAAACAAAACCTCACGAGATCGCCAAGTCATGAATGTCTCTAGAATTAAATTATATTCGGCGCTTTTACGTTTATAAGAAAAACGTCTTCTAAAATCACAGCTCTTAACAGTGTAAGCCATTCATTCCATTTAAAAAAAAATGAAAGTTAGTCTAATCGATTTTACATAAAATTATCAAGAAGAAACTATATCTTAGAAGTAAATTTCTTCTTAGTAATTGTCACGGATTTTCTCTAAATTTTCATAAAACTAACATTTTTGATCAAAAGACGAGGACACAACATTTTTTTTTAAATATAATTTCTTAACGGCAAGAGACATTTTATCCGTGAATCATTGAACATTCATCTATGTACTGTATATTGCGTGCATTGGTTAATTACATTGTAAATAGACTTTTTTTGTAAACAAAATCTATTTTCAGATTTTTAATTAACATTCGACCATAAATATTATCGAAATCTAATAATTTATTAATTACTCGGTAATCCGCAAAGTGGGATACTTTGTCGTTTTTTTTTTATAAATTAGCTACACAGCGTTTTAAAACTGATAGAAAATTTGTTTTTTTTTCTCGTCAAATCCCTCTGAACATAAATAAAGAATTCAGACAGGAGTCTAATGCAGTTCAAGATTGAAAGAAACGAAAGTCTTCGCCAAACAATAATGTTTGGCTAAATATAAACTTCACTGAGATGAAACTATATTTCTAGCAACAAATTTCGGAATAAATACCTAAGATTGTAACAAAAATTTTAAGTATTCTTTATTACGAAAATAAGATTTTCACTTGAATTTATGTACACATATTACAACGTTTTCATATAATGTATATTATTCTACCACAGTGTTCCTTTTTTTTAATATACACGTTGAGAATAGTAATCCAAATTTTCAAGTAAAGTAAAACGACAAAAGTTCCCTGTTTTTTTTAAAAAAATCACTAATTTTGTCCATTGAAGACAATGGTCCATTGAAATGACATTTTTCTTACATTTAATAAAAAAAAGAGAAAAAATAAAAGAAAAAATTAAACAATGCAAGAATTCTTATAACGTTATTTATGTACAAATGATTTTGTTCGAGTGAAACTTGATTAACTATTAGCGCTCTATTGTACTACAATGTTTAAACTTCCTATTCGATCTTGATTTAAAATGTCCAGAGAAAGTTTCAAAGATTAAAGAGCAAGATCAACCTGCACTTAACAATTTTATAACCATCTTTTGAACAGTCAGGGCAACATGAAATTTTTTTTCCTATGATTTTATCATTTTTTTCAACTGACCAACTAGGATGGAGCAAAAAAAATTATCTTGCACATAAAACAACTTTTAAATACAGTTTCTCTAAAATCAATCAATTTACCATTAAAATTTCACTTATCTAATTTAAAAGCAGTTTAAAAATACATAACAATAATAGGAATATTTCTGTAGTAAAATTTTCTTTTTCAAAAGTCTGGAATTCATTTTATTTTATTTTTTTCCCCATTTACAGTAACTTACAAGAGTTACAAAAAACAGTATTTTTTTTTTCTTTAATAGAAAATATTTCGATTTTCTATATAAAAAACGTTTGTTTTTCTACATACAAAAGACTATATCACTAACAAAAAATACTTCCTCGTGAGGAAGCAATAATGAATAATTCAACAAAAAAAATTGTAAATGAAGCAATTGAAGATACCAGATATTAGATGAATTCACAAAAATTTTGTACCTAAACATTTTTTGTTTCACGTAAATAAAGATGCAATCTATCCTATAAAATATAAAAAAAAGTTTTTTGATCTAGAGCCAATACTAATACAAAATCATGCATAAAGGAATAAAATGAAAATATTAGGCAGTCGTGGAATTAGTAACAATGAAAATTTACTAATCGCTCCACCCTAATTTCAGTGATTGTTTTCTGACGTTGCGCAAAAAAAGAGCGTCCACCACCGGTATCGACGATTGTTTGCAGTTTTGCACGAGAGACTCTTTTTAGATTACATACAACCTTAAACAACTACGAGAAGTGTACTCATTTTTCAAGGTAATACACAATATATACACGTCACTTACACCTGAAAATCAGGATCACTGCAATCATCGCCACTATCACTGCTGTCGGAGATTCTTCTTCGCTTCTTCTTTTTGTGTTTCTTAACTTTTTCCGTTTTGTGCTGGCGCTGCTTCCTGTGCTCCTTCATTTCCGGATTGGCGTGAATTGTGATTTTCGGAACTCTCGGTGGCATTGGATTGACCGAGTTGTTGGAATGATCCGTTGAATTGAGATTCGGAGCGACTGGCTCGTGAATCGTGACGGTTCCGCCGGTGAACTTGTTCGAATCGGCGTTCATTCCGTGGAGAGTTATTGTTTCGCGTTTGCCTTCTCCCTCGCCCTCCTCGTCGGGGTCGTCGGGGTCGAATTTCAACATCAGCTGCTTGAAGTCCAGGTAAGCCTTGGCCATTTTTCGCCTTCCCTCCTCGTCCAGTTCCTCGTTGCTCTCGCCCTCCTTCAGTTTCTGCAGCGTCGCCTTGGGTTTGAACTGCAAGCTGCACTTCCGGTTGACTGTCTTCTCGTAGACCTTGGCAGCCTCTGAGGGCGAATACTGGCCGATTTTCGCATCGGAGAAGCCGTAGAGGTCCTTGAGGTGCTGCCTCAGGGTGAGGAGGAGCAGGAAACCTTGACTCGCGGTTATGAGTTCGCGCAGGACTCGCGTGTCTTGGGGCAGCCTGGCCACGACTGTCTCCTCGTCCTCCTCGTCGTCCTCCTCGTCCTCGAGGGTCGACAGCAGTTGGTCGGCTCTGGGCTGGCCGTCCGGCCCTATCATAATCGTCTGCTCGGCCGGAAAATTCGGCAACTTCGAACTGCCCTCTTTTGGTAACAAGTTTTCCCTGAAGGACTGCACGACGTTCGTTCCGGACATGGAGATAATAATGTCGATGTGGTGAATGATGAAGAGCGGCTCGTCCTGAACTTGATATGCAAAGTAAGCCAAGTTGTCAGCGAGGTAGAGCATCTGGGAGAGACATGTCTTGGCCGTCTCGTCGAATTGCTTCAGAAACGAGAGGACAATGGCTCGTCTTTGCTGCTTCGTGCTCCTCAGAATTGTGTACAGAAATCCATTCAAACCCGAAGGGTATTCACCCTCCTTTGTTCTCATCCCACGCACCGTTGTGTCGTTCTGCAGAATACTCTGCAGTCGATAGCTGAGCTTGATTCCGAACTGAGCTCGCATGTGAATGAAACCCGGGTACTTCTTCTCAATGTCCTGCAGTTGCTTGTCTGCGCTGTGGCTCACCATTTTCTCGCAGTCCGTGCTCATGCAGACGAGGTAAGGTACAATTTGAACAGGATGGACCAGACCCTGCGCGAGAATCAGCTGAATGACTTTCAGAGACGCGTGCCTCACGTTCACGTTCTGATGAATGAAGGACTCGAGAATCTGCTTGAGGTACAGTTGTATGACCGTGCTGGCCATTCCGGAAGAGACGTCGCCCATTTCCTTGAGATTTTCATGCTTGGAGAGTTTCGCCCACGCCTGATCCTGCTTAATCATTCTGGTCTCCTCCTCCTGCAGGTAGATTTCGATGTTGTTCAGAACCTGGATTCTCATGTTGTCTGAAGCGACGTCGGACGTCAGCAAATAGTGATACAACTCCTTGATTTCATCGAGCATCATAAATTCGTAATGCCTTATGCAGAGAGATCCAATTGACTTGAGAGTGAACAGCTTGATATCCTCGTTGTCCACGTGGACAAAGTAACTTAGAGTATCGAAAACTTGATCCTTGATATTCTCGGGCAGACCTTGTATGACTTCGGCATCAGTGAAGTCAAAGTGTCTCAGCAGCAAGCCGACGGTGAAGAGTGCACGTCGGAAGAAGGGTCTGTACTTGAGGAGAATTGGATGATCTGGATCCTTCTCATATTTAGATTTGTAGTCCGTCAGGTGCCCATAGTACTTGTTGAAACAATCTCGAATCAACTTGAAGTTCCTCGTGACATTGTTGACAATCGAACCCAAGCAGGAGAGACAACTTGCAACCACCGACTTGTCATGCTGCAGAATCAATTTCACCGAATCTTCCTCGAGTTGAGCCAAAAATGTCTCGCTGGGATGTTCGATCAGCGGAACCACAAGTTCGAGAGTGTGCGCCACGCTGCTTATAATCTGGTAATCTCCCTGCGTTTGCATTTTCAAACTCAAATAAGGTTGGAGTGTTATGGCGTGATTGACGAGAAGCTGCGGTCGAATCTTGGCGAATAAATGCAAAGTCGTGAGACAAGCAACCAATCGTTGTGACGATCCCTTCTTCTCCGAGTGTTCCACTCCATCGAGAGGTGTTTCCTCGAGACGTAAAATGTTTTCAATCAAACACTCAACAATCTGCTTACAGGCTGTCAGCAAAATCTTTGGAGGTTCAGTCTGCATTTTCGTGCTGTCTTCCTTGTCTTCCTTTGGCTTAAATAAACTAACCAGGAGCTGTTCGAACCACTCGAGTCCCATGTCCTTGCTGGCTGCAACAACGTCCGTGATGTTCATCACCTTCCGCAGCAGTGCCTCGGAATCGACCGATGGTCTTTCTCGAACTGGAGTGAACCACATGTTTTGAAAAACTTCCATCACAAGTTTTCGAATCCCCTCCTCATCGTTGACTCTTCTTATCATCTTGACGCAAATCTCGGGTATTTTGGGAAAAGTGGGACACTCCATGCAGACGTCCTTGAGGATCTTGATGACCCTCTTTCTCACACTCACTCCAGTGTCCAAAATTCTCGACGACAGCATATCGTAATATTTATCGATCAGCTCGGGCCTACTGAGAATGAACTTTCCCACCAGATCCACCGCAGCTTCTCGTACAGACGTCGAATGATCAAGGAACGAATGTTTCACTCCCATCTGCATTTCGTTTCTGCCAAGAACACTGGGATCTGCCTCCACTATCATCGTCAGACACTTCATAGCCTTTGTTCTAATTGCGATCGAAGACTCCGTCAAGACTTGTAGAATCTGCATCAGATACCTGTCGAAGCTCTGCGAGAATGATCGTTTCGATGCGAGATATTGCGAAATCAATTCAGCCGAATTGTAATCAATGTACGTTTGAAGAATGTCAGGCTTCGTTCCCGAACTATAGGGACGAACTTTCGATATTATCAACTTCTTCTTATCCTCAATGATTCTGTAGGTCTCCGAATTCTTCTGCTCATTATTAGCATTCTCGTCGGGATCAATTTCTTCAATGTCTGAATCACTGTCTTCTTCACTGTGATGTTTGTTTTTCTTTTTCGTTCTTTTCTTGTGGGACTTTTTACTCGGACTGTGTTTTGGCTGATGACTGACGCGACTCTTTTCATCAGCACAGTCTCTGTACCATTGAACCAGGTAAAAGTGTCTCGCATATCCCAGTGAGGCATCTTTCGTTCCATTCACGGCCAAATAGTCCAGGAGTACTTTCTGCAAAAATACCGTTCTCTCCTCGTCTTCGGTGAGACCTTTAATGTCCTTGTCGTGAATTCTGTCGTAGTCTGAATCCTTTTGTTGCTCAGCCTTAATGTCCTTGATGATTTGATCGATGGTTGAAAGTTTGCAGGCGGAATTAACGGCGTCCTTCCTCAATCTGGCGGCAACGACTCCCAAGTAATCGATGGATGCGACTCTCAGAGACATGTCTGAACTCTTGTTCGAAAAATGACCAGCTAATAATTTGCCTAACAAGCTGAGAAGTAGTTCAGCAGCAGGCCACTCTGGTTTGTTGACCGTGGCTAGAAGATCTTGAATAAAATTTTCAAACAGAGGCCTGTAGTCCACTTCGTCACCCTTGCTTCCACATTTGTTGAGGAAGACTCGTAAAAAATTTGCCGCTGTTCTCGTTGCATTATCGTATTTATTGATGATTAAAAGATCAGCATCGACATGGCCGGATTTCTTCTCCTCCTTCTTGTCCTCTTCGTCGTCTTTTTTCGTCACCTTGTCTTGGCCGATATTTTCTGGAAGAACAACGACGCACTGAATGAGCTGCAGCACAAGGGCGGTCAACATCTGAATATGATCTTCGGAATTGAGTCTATAGGACCGTAGGCTTCGCTTGCTGCTCGGAAGTCTTGCTATTGACGCCAAAATATCGTCCAAGAGTAGTCTCCTGTGTTTTTCGTACTTGGTGAAAATAACAGTCACTAATTTCAATGCACTCAGCTGCAGATCGCTGACTGATTCGACGAAAAACGGCGAGACTCCCAAAGTTGACGCGTGAAGGACACTCGTGTCCGTGAGAACTTGAATGTTGAAAAGCTCCGACAAAAGTCCCACGAGTTCTGTCATTTTGTTGTAGATTTGAAGAATGCTCTTCTCCCTTACCTCCTTGGTGTGGCCTCTCTTTTTTCGACCACTTGAATTAAAACTGTCAGTCTTGCTTTTTGAGTCTATTCTGTAGACGGGATCGAAAGAGGGATAAATTGTGTTTTGCAATTGAAATTTCATGAAAACAATTATTCTGTCGATTACATCTTCTAGATACACAGTCTTGGGCATGTTACTGGACGTCATGATGTGCAGTGAGACCAGGGAAGCATCGACGGCTCGTTGTACTCGCTCCATGACCATGTTCGACCATCGTCGACTCGCCGCTACGTCGTCATCGGGATCTGCAAGGGGAGAGACCTTAGCACCATCTCTTATATTTTTCTCCAGGATATTCAACAGTCTAACGAGTCTATCGGTGGGAATTGATTCCATCGCCCCTAGAGCCTTCAATTTCGCGGCTTCCGTACACAATTCCTGGAGATGATATTTCTGGATGAGCAATTCTTGGGGAACGTTGCCGTCATCTTCCTCGTCGGTCATATTTGCTGCATCTTCAGTGTTTTCGAATATCGTGTCCATCGTTGAATTGAACCGCTGATAGGTGTTCGTTTCCATGAGTTCTTCGACACTCAACTTGGCGAGTACGGGCACGAGTTTCTTCTCGTACTTTCTGATTTTTGGCTTCGGCGGCGACAGGCTGTTCTCCTTTTCCTTCTTCTCGTCAATGTCACCAGCATCGAAATCTTCGTCGTCGTCTTCTATGGTCCTCTTTCGTCGCCTTGATTTAATATCCTCCTTCTTCCTCTCAGCTCGTTCCTTTTCCCTCTTCTCTTGCCGCTCCTTGGCTCTTGCTTTAAAGTGTTTGTTATTCTTCTCGACTTCTTCCTCACTTTCAGACTCTGACTTTGCGGCGCCACTGTTCATTAGACCCATTTTCGCTGCACGAGTCGGTGCTTTTTCGACGAAAGCGCTGAGACTTTTCTGCATTAGAGCTTGATCGGCGAGGGACAACCTGTTCAGCATCACAACCGGCTCCTTCATTGGCAACTTCTGATCTTTCTCGGCACAATTTTGCTGAATGCTGTCAAATGCAGTGGTTTCAGGGGTTTCAGTGATTGGACACGCAGAACTGATACCCGCCAAGTTTGCCGGGATCACATTGTCCAGGACATCGGGGGCTTGCTTCGAATCGAGACTTTCCAGTGTTAAGGCGATATCCGGAATAGTTGTTGTCGGATCCAAGTCAAACTGAGGATTACTTTGCATAGGGTTGTCGAAAACCAGGTTCTGATTGTCCATTGACATGTGTTGATTGATGACGGGTTCGAAGATATTTTGTTGCAAATTGACATTCTGATGCTGGGCAACGTCGGTGTGCATGGGGGATGGAGCTTGAAGGGGAGACGTCATTTGCATCGGAGAAGTCATGTGAATGTTTTGCCTCGGTGTCATGCTCGACATGTTGTGAGTTTGATTGGCCAGACTGGCTAGAGGTGCGTTCGGTGAGGTCATATGCGCCGGGGAGTACATGTTCGGTTGGCGATTTATGTTTGACATTGCACACGCGGAATCCTCCGTCATGTGCTGCGGAGTCGTAGAAGTTCTTGTTTGTTCCGTTATAACGCTCGCTCTGGGCGAAGGAGAAGGCACAGCAAACGGAGACATCTGCGATATTTCCGCATAGTTTTGAGGTGTGAGTGGCATCCTTGGATGCTGAGCATGGGAGATGCCACTTGCTGGGGGAGGAGGTAGGACCGACTTTGCTGCGGCAGAATGAGCGGGGCTGCTTTGAGGTGTCTGCCTGGATCCAGAAGAATTCGAGTACGACGGTGAAAATCGACCGCAACTTGCCGGTGATTGGCTTGCGTGCAGCGCATTCGAACCTTGCGACCAATTTCTCGGGGAGTTGTACTGTGGTCCTTTGAAAACGTGCGGGTTTATTTCAAGTATAGCTTTCAGGAGTTCGGGTGTATTTTGCTCAGAGTCGAGCGACTGCTCCGTGTTGGCATAGTGATCCTTGAGTTCTATGTGATCCGAAGATGTCTGCGATAACGAGGATATTAGCTGTGGAACTAAATTGTCATCCCGAACACTCAACAATATTTGTGCTTCTTCAGCGACTCGAGGATGAAAGAGGAGAGACTTATTGGTTAAAGAGGTTTGTTGTAATGGCGTAGGCAGGGGCATTTCTGACAATAAATCAGAAAGACTCGCAATACCTGCGAGGGTTGTTATTGGTACACTCGGAATTACCCCATTCATTTTGACTTTGATTTGTTCTGGCATTACAGCCCGACCTAAAAATTATCTTACAGATGATTCCTTAGGATGACAATATCTTTTGAAATCAAGAAAAATCACTGAAAATATTTATGGGAACAATTTTACCCTCGCCGACCCATGGATTTTGGTTTAAGGGAAATAAAATGTCTTTTGTCGCACCATCGGCAGAAAAATCGAAAATAATCATCACTAAACCTCAACGTTTTGGATAATCCACTATTACTACTTTTTTGTTAACCTATTTGCCCTAATAATACGTACGAGTAACACTAACACTAATGTTAATTGTGGGAACTTAACGCAGTCTCTTTTAAGTTCCCATTGTTCACTTTTTATAATTCATCCACATTTTGATGATGCTCTTGGATCTTGCAGTAAACGATCCATGATTCGCTCCTTTAGAATGATTACCCTAAAACATACAACTTGTTAATTTTCTTATACGTACAATCATTTTTCAATTTGTTAAACAAATTACAAGTTTATAATTTTTCATTAAATTAATATTCCAACAAATCTGAAAATGTAAAAAACGTACCAAAACAAAGTTTTTATTATCTCATAATAACGATGTAAAAATCACTAAAAATTTTAGTTGAAACCATTTTCAATATTGATAAAATATATATATTAACAAACTTTGAAAAACAATTGATTAAAATAATTTTTTAAAAGATTTTTAAAAATAGTTTCTAATAATGGCAATGATTTAATAATTATATTAACAATGACACGAGAGAAATATTTGTCAATTGACAAATAAAGAACGTATACGGTTGGAAGTTTAAAAGCAAAATTATAACTCATGTTTTTTCTAATTATGCTTACAATTATAAAATAATAGTTTGTATATATATATATATAAATATAATTAACAAAGATTGACTTTTATCTAATCTATAATTTGTTTTATTGTTAAAGAAACTTTTTATACTTTTAACCTTATATATTTTTGTAGTCTTATCGTGTTTTACTATTTTAACATACCAGAATGACATTTATGTATCGATAAACACAACAATTATGTGATTCGCCAGTCAGAAAAAATAGTTGAAAAACTTAATCTCAATAAGTTTATATTAAAAAAATAGTTTATAAAAAATAATTTAAAATCATAATAACGTATAACTACGTTACTAACATTCTAAAGGTTTTTAAATTCACAAATATAAACAAACATAAAATCGTATTAAAAAATTCTGCATTTTTCTTCTTTTTAATTAACTTTTTTTAATTTACTAATTAAAAAATATTAATAAACATAATGTTTTTATATTTCTTTGAAACTTGAATATTTGAAATATATTTTTGATAGTAAACAAAACTTTTTAATTGATTTATAACAAATAAACTATTGACGTTTGGAAAATTTGCAAAAAATACGTTCTCAGTACTCTTTTATATATACATATTAACGACAAAACGGGCACATAGTCGAAAATGCATATAAACAAAGCAGTGTAAGCTAAAGCTGATACGAAAAATTATTTTAAATGTTAAAAAATTTCATATTAACGTTAAATTTAATAATATGACAAAACATTTAGGTGAAATATTCTAAAAAAATGTTAAGAAAATGTTATTTTCACAATATTTTGTGTTATTTACCTTCGGTTAACTGATCCTAATGATTATTTATGCTGGACGATCTAATAAGCAAAGAAACGTTTTTAACTAGAAATTTTCCTTCCCCTTCAGTTAGCGACTTATCAATTAAAATAATGCAACGATTATTTTCTATCCTGGATAACTGTAGCAGTCCTCCATCAGCAATTTTCTTCTCAAACTCTTCTTCTCAAGAAATCCATTCAATTGTCATCTGTGGCTGTGGCCTACTTGATAGGAGTCAAATAAGATCGATCAAAATGTGAAACAAACAACACTATTGCAAAATAGAACTTTCACTTACATCATTTGCTAAATCTTGTAAACATCATACTTTCAGATGTGATTGATCGCGAGAAAAGCACTATTTATAGTATGAATTTAACGAAAACAGACACAAAGGCGTCCATTTTGCTCAATGCTCAGCAGCGAGTTCGCGGAAGTTGCGTACTTGATTCCGGGCGTCGGATTTCAAATCACTTTAAGCTCCATTCACATGGCACGTGAAAATGTTTTTAATCTTTTTCTAATATTTTTTTAAATAAAAGAGGCAAAAGTTTATAAAATTAAAAGAAATAGATAATTAAAATTTTATTAGAAAACTAACCTCAAATACGTATTCTTTATTTTTACTTTTACTTTTGAAAAATAATAATTTTTAAAATATATATATTTTAGAATTGTTTTTAACTTATTTTTATAAAATTATTTAGTTTTTTCTATATTTATTATTAAAATAATAATAATAATAATAATAATATAGGTGTTAATTATTTATAAATTAAATTTATATGTATTACGAAAAATTAATTACTTAAAAAAAGATAGAGAGTCTTAAGTTAAAAATCAATTACATATCATAATATACATTTGTATAATTACATGTGTAGAATAAAAACCAAATTTTATTTAAATTCAACTAAATAAGCTGGAGTAATTTACATAATTTGAATTTTGAATTGTAAAAAATAGTTTGAATTTACTTCCATTATTTTTGTACTGCATGTTTTAATTGGACTACTTAAATATGTAAATAACCAATTAAAATTGTTTTCATGTATAAAATACAAGTTTTTATTGGTGTATGCAACTCGCGCAACAATTTGAACTTGACTTTATACCTAATTTTTAGAATTTCTCATTTTTATTCAATCTTAATATTAACTTTTCGTAGGATATTCTCAATATTTAATTATATTATTTAAAAATGATAAGCTTTGTGACTAGTTTTGTTAACTAAATGAAGTAAATGCATCGATTTATTCCTTTTCAACAATTTTTTGACGTTTCACTCTCGACTAACTTTAAGAAACCACCACCAGAGAGAGCAACTATCGCGGCTTTCTTCACACTCGTCCTCACATTCACAGAAAAAGTGTCAAACTCCAAAATGGCGTATATCGTCAGTGTAAACACCCAGTTTTTGTTAGTGAATGAAAAGAAAAATTAAAGAATTCTGGCTGGACAGTTAATTGCTATCTTCTTTTTATTGTTTCTTTACGGTGCGAGGAAATAAATTGAATGTTTATCCAAATGTCCGCAATCACACACTCTATGCCAGGTAAGCTTATACAATACATTGATAATTGACATCGGAAGCGTTTTATAATGTATTGAATTTGTTCATAATTTCTGAAAATATTCAATACTATAATTTATTTTTTTGAAAGTTTTTTTACTTTTCTCGCATATTTGAATCATTATTTTAAAAAGTGTTTGTTTTTTTAATTAATATACAATATTTGAAATTTTTACAATTCCACTTTTTGTAATAAAACCTTATAGGAACAAATTTTCGTAATACTTATTTTCAGTATTTATATAAATTTAAAAAAAAAAGCCAAGTTAAATTGTAATATAAGTAAAGAATGTTAACACTAATGTTAACACCACCTTATAACAGATTCATTGTTAATTCGAATTTTCTTGTTTTTAATTTTTATCTGCTGTTAATTACAGACTGTACATAATCCAAGAAATTAAAATACTGTAAACATTTTAGGAATCGATCCATGCAAGATGGCTCAGAAGCGAAGCATTGACAGTATAGGGTATGTAAATGATATTATTACATAACTATAATAAATATTTTTAAATGATGTATATTAAACTGCATGATTACTTCTAAATACTGCTATCTCGACACTTTTTACACACAATTTATTTCTTGGTTACGTCATTAAAAGTGCGAGTTGAAAACTTAATTAAACTTCTTTCTTTAAATTACAAGAATTGCAAAAATTAAATTATTAAACTGACTTTATTATTTGGACGAGGATATTAACTCAATTAGAATTTTTTCTTGTATAGGAATACAAGGAAAAATTCCTTGTATTTCCTATACAAGGAAAAATTCTAATTTAGTTTTATCTATTTAGAAATTTAAAAATATTTCTCAATAAGAATTCTATTGTACTTTATTTGAAAAAAAAATTTAGAAAGTAACAACTTTGTTTTCAATCTAACACTTATTTTTAAACATTTAATTATTTTCGTACTCTTTTAACATGAGAAATGAAAAGATTTCTTTGCTTGGACAAACACACAAGAAGAATCGTTAATCTCAAAGACGACACACGAATTTCGAGAAAAGCCTCAATACGCCTCTGCGTAAGTGAATAGAATTTTAATGTCACTTCTCGAAGGAAACGTAACATTAATTCAGACGTGATTTCGTAAAGTGATCGTTATTCGACCAGGTGTTTAAAATATAAAGTCCGAAAGGATGTTCTTTTTGATATAAAATTTTAAACGTGATTGAATTTGTGATTTTATAATTATCATATTAGAAAAATTTTATAAATTTACAAAGATAAATAAATTTTAAAAAATATACTTAAAACATCTAAAAAAAAAAGGTGCTCATCCTTATAATATAAACAGGATAGTTTTTTTGAAAAATTGAAATTTGTACATTCAGGTATTCCCTTCGAACAGGTTTTAAGATTTTCTCTTTTATATATTTGTCATGGGGTTGGACCCTACATTACAATTTACAGGTGCAAGGTTCCATTTAAATTACTGCCATCTTTCTCCTCCGCTTTAAGTGTAGAGAATTTATGATCTTTCTGTCAAACTGTCCGCCCTTTTAAATCCTGAGTGAAATTGAAAAGATCTCTCACTTATTTTTTCCTTCTATGTAAACAGTTTTTTTAACACATCAAATTGATTTTTATATTTTTAATAATACAAGCGGAATAAAAATATTCTTTTATTTAACAATATTAGTAACAAATGTGACAATATTTTAATATTTCAAAAAAGGAAGGTTAGGACCTTGACAAAATGGGAAACATCTGGAAATAATTAAATAATTTTCTTTCACAAAATTCTGGTACCTGTCAGATTTGTCCATTCGGATTTCGGAACCAAAGATCTATTATACATAAATTCTCAAATTTTTACTAGACTGAAAATTATATAGTCGTGTCTTGTTTGTTGAAAGTTGGATTTTTATTTTATTTATTTAAATTAGATTTCGTTGTTTTATTGCTCTTATTTCAGTATTTAAAGTTAAGTGAAACTGTAGACGCGAATACTTAACATATGATGCAAACTGTGGGTAACGGTAATTCTCGTGGACTTTGTTGACGAGAATTCGACCGATTGCGATTGCATTGTTCGAAAAATGAACGAGTAAGAATTCTCACATGGTTAAAGTACGCCAGGAGATTTCAATGCCTTACTCACAATTCACAATTCTTGAGTTCTATAAATTATATCATTTTTAGAAAATTCTCTCGTTGGTAACTTTGCGAAATTGAGAGAAATAGGATCAAAATAGTTGAAATTTAAGAAGTGGAAAAAAATGAAAAATGTATGCGCGCCTGTAGGAGAAGAATAGAATTCTTGAATTTTGAAACAATATAATCAATGTGTATGTAATAGAAAAGTTTGAATAAATTTTCTCCCCGGATTAGGTTGCACGTTGCACGTTGCACAAATGCGAGACGATGCATCGTGGTTAAAAGTTGTGCTTTATACGGTGGCTGTCTCGTTTACTGGTGGGAGAAGTGATAGTCTTTACCGGGGTACCACTAAGGCACATTATGTGAATGTGGCTATGGTGGAATCAGTCACTGGCGAGTTGTGGGTGGTGACTAGTCGTCGAACGACTGGTCTTTTAATTTCTTACCGAATTAGCCATTATTCAAATCGTGGGGCTAATGCCTTAATGAAAAGGGAAGTTAAACGACAATTCGGGTACCTGTTGTCACAACGAAAAGGGAAATTATTTCAAACTCAATGGAATATTTTTAGTGTTTTAATATAGAGACATTTTTATACAAATCTACTTTAACAAAAGTGAGCAAAAAACAAGTTGAAAAATAAATTTACCCGTTTCGAATATCAACAAGTTTGTAGAAATTTTCTATTAAACATTATGATTTTAATTGTAACTGAAAAGAAGATTTTGTTTAGTTAAGAAGAAATTATGAAAACAAGAAGAGATTTCAGAAAGAGGAGAGGAAGGCAATAAGGTCAATAATTATAATTGATGCATTTCAATAGTGTCAATTCTGCAATGCTAGGAAGCAAAGAATGTTCCTCTGCATTGTGTTGATTATCGCTCGTTCGCCAGAGGAATGTGAAGAAACGCAAAGCTAATGAGCTTTGCACAATAACGTACGATTCGATCCGTGAAAGTGACCGTGAATCAAAATCGTAGACAAGATTCAAAAATCCGTTTTTTGGAAAAATTATGTCTTGCGAATATCGTCCCAAGAAGAGAAGTGTTCTCGTCAAGAAAATCTTAAGAGGACGGAAATCCAAATAGTTGAAAACAAGAAGGAATTTTTTGGAAATTTTCTGAATCGAAGAATAGTGAAGATGTAGTTTTTTCGGGAGAAATTCGAGGGAAAGAGAGATTCAGTGATTTTGATTGGTGTAAAGTGACGATACAGTTCGCCAAAATAGAGTATCCTGGTGGTAGTGGAATGTACGGGGGTGGTACGGGAGGTGCAGGGTACGGTTTAGGTCCCAGCCCCGGTCCCTCTCACTATGGGGTCCCACCGGCACCACCCATGGGTTATCAGTTGGGACCACCTCCCCCTCCACCTCCCGCGGGACCTTCTTCCGGAAGTCAGCTTCTTTCTTACGGACCTACCCTATCACCCCACCAGATGCAGCAAGTCCAAAATGATTCTCGACCCAGGAAAAGGCGGAGGTAAATTTCAATCATCTCTACCTAGATAAAAAAAAAGCAGACAGAATTTATGAATTCAAATTTATTAAAATCAAAATAGTTGTTCACTTTTTTAAGCATTTACTTAAAAGTGTATTCTCTCTGCACTACTGCTTATTTTAAGACAAACGGTTGGAATAATAAACCGTGTTGGTGTTTTAAGAAAATTATGTTTCAAAATTTATTAAGTTTTAGTTTGATAAACTTAACTGTTTTGTGAAATGTTTTGCGTATTAATGTGAGAGAGTAATATTATCGCAACACACGTGGTCAAAACATCCGTGTACCGAGAATCGCACTAAGTAAATGAAGATAAAGTCGATGCTTTTTAGTGGAGGATATATCAAAAATCCAATTGTTATCTTTAATTTTAATAGACAGTTTTTTGAAAATTGGCAAAAGAAAAACTTACGTTTCTCCTTAAATCTTATCTTATTTTCTATTTTTATCAATTTGTAAAGTGCTCATGTAAATGTGTTTTTCTTTCTTTTTATTGTTATTTTTGTTTTATTCTCTTCATTTTAACAGTGGAAGAATATTTTATCAATTATATAATTTACCCGCAGTATCTTGTATATATTACACTGAGTTTATTTGATTAAAATAACGGATTGCTTGGTCATTGTCAAATAATTATTTACTTGAATCTGTAATTATTTTTATTATATTTGATATTTACCTATTATATATATATTATATTTATTATTATATTTATGTAGGTATAATAATAAAGATCTTAAACTTATTTGTTTGATCTAATGGCGTAAGCCATTAGGAAAATATCATAATTTGACTTAGATAACAATTATTTGGTACAAATAAATATTTATTTGACAATAGACAAGTAGTCGCTACTTAAATTTAGTTTATAGTTTTAACTTTTAAACCGAATTTTTTAAATTAAAATGAAAAGTTTCTTTTTTAAATCAACGTCAGCATCTTTGAATCAAAATATTTTGAGTTAATGAAAACATACATATGTATGTAGTTGTTTGCTTGACACTTCCTTTTTAACTTATTATGTTCCACTGTAATATTCTGAGAAATCTTAAGTGTTTTTAAAAGCAGTATTTATACAATAATATCATTTTTTCTTCCGATTAACTTTAAGTCATTTTACTTCAAAGAATACATAGTACCTATATTTGTCTTAACAGTTTTTCCAAGATTCTCAAATTGAAAACCATTATTAACAATTTTCATTTTTTTTTGTCCAAATTTGATATTTAAACTGATTTTTTCTTCTCTAAAGTGAGAATTTATTTTGCTGCAATGAGATTGCAAAAAAAAGTGATCTTTCTGTTAAAAGAATTGTTTACGTGGCTGTGCCCCTGTTGTTACCGCGTGCAACACACGCAACTTCTAACAAAACCCACTCGTTGCCGAACTCGTCACGTAGCAGAGATTTGTGGTCATTCATATATAGCCGATTACCAGATCGTTATTACATAATCTACACCTTCAATACAAAACTCGAACATATCTCGAAAAAATTATATCTGTCACTAATTGTTCAACTATTTCTCCACATGTCTATTGTTTGTAAGAAAAGCTTGCTCGGCTTGACATACAAACATTTAAGAAAAAAAGTTCCCATTCGAACGTATTTCACAAAAAAAAGATCAATTTATAAACAGAATCTATTAAAAATAATTATAATAACGAAAAAAGTAATGTCAACATTAGGAAACAGCGAGAAACAGTGTTCATGCTATAAAAATACATATTGAAATATTCATAGTCTTGAATATTTGGAAATTCTTCTATTCAGATTTCATTGGATCGTTATTGTTGTTCCAAATTAGTTATTGAATAAGACCTCGTGAAACAGATTTTAATTCAAAGAAAACTCGTTTTGCGTAATGAATAAAACATTCCTCCTTAATAAGAAAGTCTTTATGTGTAATTTTATTGATAACTGGATTAAAAAAATTTTCCAAACTTACGACGAGGAACGATAAATACATCGTTTCCAAGTCGTTAAATGTGATGATACGGTGGTGAGGAAACAATTTGCAGTGTTCAGTATGCTAAAACATTTTATAATTATGACTCGATTAGTAATGCCGTGTGCATTTAACAATGCATATTTATGTCAAAAGTCGAAATTTGTCTTTTCTAAATCGACTTACTTTAGATCTCTAAACATTTAAAAGAAATGCTAGAAAACATCTCGGGAGATGGAAAAAATTGATCGACACGATGATGGACACTTGATTATCGAAAATTAAGCTTTAAAGTAATCTTATTAGTAGAAAATTATAGTTCTCAGAGGTTTTTAATTAAGTCGTTACGGTCTCAACACTGCTTCGCATGTAGGACTTCTTAGAAAGCAATTTATTTTACCTCAAATCTGGACTCTCGTTTTTCTTATATATATATATATGAGATTTTTTTATTTTTACACATTTTCGGAAGAGTTACTTATAAAAAATTAAAATGCATATCTAAGCATATATTTTCTTTTTTTTAATCGTAGACTTTTATTTGAATCTCTAATTTTTTTATTTCGGTGAGAAATTTTACCGAAAAATAATTTTGAATATGTACTTGGGGAATTAGGAAAAGAAAATGCCCTGCTTCTCAGAATTGATCAAAATCATTTGCGAGCAAACGGTTGGTGACCAATAAGGTCGGGAGAGTGGATTAAGGCAAAGAATAAGAACCGCCTCTTATTGCAAACTCGATTTTAGAACCGCCAATAGCGAGCTGTCTCTTAATATGCCTGTTCATTTTACCGCATAACGCAATGAAAAATTACGCCAGAATTCGGCATTAGATTTCTAATCACTATTGTTTTTCTATTGTTTTTCCGCTTTAAGAGTAAACCAATTTGTCACTAGCAAACGATTCACAAAAATCTTCTTCGACTTTTTTTCGTCCTAAATTTATTGTACATGCTGAATTTTTTGATTGCAGAAATATTGACATTTTCAAAGTATTTATTATTTTGTTTTGGAAATTTTTTCCTCTCTACCTTCTATTTTTCTAGTTTTGCTTATGTACTTTTTTCTATTGACAACAACGTTAATTTATTCTTCATTATTCTTTTTATTAATTTAAGCAAAGTAAACTTTATACATATTTACTCGGCAGAAAAATGGAATTTTTTTGTAAGTCAATACTCTTATTTGCTCATCAACTTCACGAATGCAACGAAGCTTACTTATCTTGCGATCGCACTCATTCTTTAAGAAAGATTAATTATGTTAGGACAACTGTAAATTTTTTACAATCATGGTATTAAGTATTCCATAAAGAAATTTCTTGTCGAGTATTGTTTTCTGCTTTTGATGAATAAAAATGTTTTAAAGTTAAATATTCAGGGTTGCCACAGGTCAGGAAAATCAAGGAATTCAGGAAAAAGTCAGGGATTTTTCTTAAAAGTACTGGAAAAAATTAAATTTGCAGGATTCATAAGAAAATTCGGAATTTTCTCTTCTTCTTTGTTTGCCTTTATAAACTATATGAACTTATCATCAATTGTACTAAAACCTTCAATTTTTTCTATTTCTGACAATAATAATTTCTTTTTAAATAACTTAACTTAATAATTAATTCTCCAAGAACAATCACAAAATTATTACTTATTGTAAATTATTTAATGAATAACTTTACTTAAATATTTTAAAATTAATTGAATTTTAAGAGTTGCGTTTAGAACTTTCATAAACAAAACGAACTTCAAAAGGTTTTAATTTGAAATTTTAGAAAATTTCAATTCTGAATGAATTTAATAAAAGAATAATTCAATTATTTTCGTAAAAATTGAAATTTTTTACAGATGAATAATAAAAGTCATTATAGAATTTTAATTATTTTTAATACAATATTTTAACCGAATTCCTCGAAAAATGTAATTATTCTTGAAAATTTTATTAAAATTAGTCGAAAAAAGTAATAATTCAATAAACTATTTATTTTTATATTTAAATAATTGAATTCTTGTGGAATTTTCTAATAAAAATTGATTTAAAAATTAATTTCAGTAAAATTTTTAGATAATAATAATTGAATATTTAAAGTAGTAGCATTATAGAGTGTATTTTTAAAAATAATTGAATTTTCAAAAAGTTTAATTGAATTTTTTTTTTTTTTGTTGCAAATTATTTCAAATTTTGAAAATTCTCTAGAAACTTTTGCAAAAATTATTAGAAATAATTGATAATTATTAATTTATTTCTTTTGAAGAATTTACTTAAAATTATTGTATTAAAAATAATTGAAATCCTGTAATTAAGAATTTTATTATTTAGAAGAATAATTGAAATCCTGTGAAGAATATTATTATTTATGAAAATAATTGAATTCTTGCAACAAATTTTATTACTTTTTTTTAAATAATGAATTTGATGTGAAAAATTGTATTACTTGTAAAAATAATTAAATTCTTGCGAAGGATTTTATTAAAATTTTTGTAAATAATTTAATTTTCTTTGTTGAAAAATTGTATGGAAATTTAAATTATAAAACATCTTCATGTTTTATAGTAGATAATATTCTTAAAAGTTTTTTTATTTCAAAAGGATTTGAAATTTTTGAAAATATCTTAATTCTTATGGAAACATAATAATGATTAAATGTTTATTTAAAAAAAAGTTATTGACTTTTTCGAATAATTTCTAATGAAAAGAAATTCGCAAATGTATTAGAAGATTTTTTTGAAATAATTTTGAGAGTGAATCAGAATATCCTTTAGGGTCAGGGAAAAAGTGAAAATCATTCAGGAAAAACTCTGGAAAATGAGGAAAAAAGAAAATTAATTTTTTGTGACAACCCTGATATCAAGTGATATCAAGAAGATACGTAAGAATATATTTAAAATTGCAAGGAAGAGAAAAAGATGTTTCGAAAATGCATTTTGCGTTTTGGTCGACGAATCGGGAGAAAAACGATCACCATAAGTATGTATCAGGATGACTATCAAATGGGACTGGAGAGAATGGAGGCCAAATCGTGATCCTTGGAGCAAATGGAAAAATGAAAAAAGGCGCCATCGTAACGTAAATATGCTGATTCTTTTTCCTTGTCGATATATAAATCGAGATTTTGATCTAAGGACATTGGAGCACTCAGCACACAGCTTCTGGACTTGAAAAATATTTAGTCATTCCCGCAAATTGCATATTTTGATATTTACTTCTCGAAGCTAGGAATGAGTCGAAGGCGACGAATCGAGATGATTTCTTTTACAATTTCATTATTCATTGTAAAATTTGGATCAAATTTCTTTCACACGGTCAACGTGTAGAGGTCGAGTAACCGTAGAGATTTCGATGAAACATCTACCCTAGAAAGTGGAGGCACTGTTGGCGTACTGGTCCAAGGTCAAGCCCTCTTGCCTGAGACGAGACGAGGGAGAGGGAGAGGAAGAGGGAATGAGTACGTCGAATGCAAATTGCGAATTCACCGGAGAAGGAAAGATAAAAAGATACACATCAGAAGATGCAGGGTGAATTACTGAAATTTGAGAAGCGAGTGCTTCCACAAGCCTTGTCGGACATTGTAATTACCGTTTAATGTTTTCTGTTCTAGGCGAAAATATCGAAAGAAGTTTAGATCGAAGTCGAACCGACGCGTCATTATAAATCGTGTCCTCTTCCCTAACAACAATTCTCTTATCTCACGTAAGGTCCCTAAAGGAAAAAGAGTGAAGAAAAGAGTGGAAGGGAAGAACATAAAGAAAAGAGAGAAGAGTCTCTGTGTACGATACCCGGATACGGGGCCCTTACACCCCCACTTCGACTCATAGTCGAAGGAATCATTCCTCGGTCCTATGACCAGGAATCAGGATGGGTAGGGGAAGGGATAGCAGGGTCAAAACCGTACATCACCCGCACAGCCTAGACTACTCGAAAGATCACTGGCCCCGGGCCCGGTTTTCCTTTTCTATCCTCTTTTATATTTCTTAGCCTTTGGATTCACTTGATTCACTTGATTCACTTAATTTCTCGACAGAAACGTTTTTCGACGATAATGAGCACCCGGTGATATGGTGACGGATTGGTGACGGATTTACAGCGCAGTGTCTATCTTTCAATCTATTTTCCTTTTTTCGTTTCTTCATTTTAACTTTCGCCTTCACTCAATCAGAAAAGATAAAAGAAATTACCCGTTCGAATTCGATGGGCATCGATTTTCGCAGGGGACGTGTGGAGAGGCGCTTAAATTACACTGCGGCATCGACATAAGTAATTTCAGACAATCAGACCGAGATTTCTCAGATGAAATAACAATCGATGCTCTTTAAGTAAATTAGGTTTAGCATTATTGTCGACATGAAAGCAAAGTCTTTACGTCAACGTTTTTCAAGAAAGATCAAATAATGTAGAATTAGGTGAAAAGTATTCCTCTGGTCGGTCTAAACTTGACAAGCTCTCATTATTTACATCCTTATCATAAAGAGAAAATATTTAAATGAAAAATTAAAATAAAAGGGTTTCGCTTTATATTTTTAAAATTTTCATAAAGAAGAAATCACGATTTTGACAAGAACATATCTAATTTTGTTTCTTCTTATGATAGGAAACTGTAAACGCGGATTGTCCGTAAAAGTAGCTTTTATATGGGAGCTTCGTTTACGTGTAAGACGACTACATTGGAAATCGGCCAGGTGACGATGTATGATGACCAATCTTGGATTCAGACGCGTTTGATAAGCCGGAAGTTACGCTTAATGTATCGGTGACGCAACATTTATTTACAACGATTTATAGACTCCTTCACTTCTTGCATTTTATGGTACGTCTCGTTTAGGATCCATCCTTTCATTATAAAACACACACCGCAACTTGGCCATGTGCTATATAAACATAAGGGGTGAAGAGAAAAAACTCTTTTTCAAAACTCGACTTTTTTTCATTAGCATTCTTATTCTTTTTCTTTTTCTTTACAGATCCGATGAGGACGATCCAAGTGGAGCAAAATATCGAAGAATGGAGGACGACAATATGCAGGACAAAGAGAGATTTGCCAGGTGAGTATCAGATTTGAGATTGTAATCGAAAAAAATTGTCTGAGTTGCCTATTTGGGTATTTAAAGAAGAGGGTCGACACAGATCAGGGACAAATCAGAAAATTTTATCAAAAGTACTGGAAAAATATTCAATTTCTAGAATTCATGACAAAATTCCGAATTTTCTTGTCCGACGCAAGTCTTTGAAGATATTCACTTTAATTTTAAATTTTTTCTATTTCTAACGAAAATTGAACTTTACAGATTTGAAATTCAATTTATCCTAAAATAATTTTACGACGAATAATTTTATTTAACAATTCCATAATTGAATTTTATAAAAGTTGCGCTTTCAATTTTTATAGATTATATATAAATAACTAGGAAAAGTAGGTAGCTAAATAATTTATTATAATTATGTGAATTAAAAAATTTGTTATTTTCAAAAATCATCTTTAATTTTTGAATAATTTCGGATACAAAATTTTAAAAAATTTAACTTTAATAAAATTCTTGAAAAAACAATTTAATTATTTTCCAAAAAATTTAATAAGATTCTTCGCAAAAGATTAAATTTATTAAATTCATTAAATTCGTCAATCATTTTCATAAATATAATAAAATTCTTCACAGGAATTCAATTATTTTCAATATTATAAGAAATCAATTATTTTGAATAAAATTTTAATTGAATTCCTCAAAAAAATTTAATTATTTTCACAAAATTTGTCAGTAAATTGATAAATTGTTAGGGAAATTGGAAATGTCAGGGAAATTGATAAACTGAAATTTGTGACCACCCTGAATAATTAAATTGAAGAAGAATTTTAGTTAAAATTTAAATAATTGAATATTGAAATCTGGAAAATAATTTTGAATAAGTTAGAGTCGTAATTTTTATAAATTAATAAATTTCAAAGGATTCGAAATTTAAATTTGGAATTTTTGAAAATCTTAATTTCTATGGAAAAATTAGTATTTTTCATGATTATTATTATTATTATACGATTAAGTATTTATTTAAAAAAAAAAATATGAAGCTAAAACTGGCACGCAGTTATCAGCATCCATTTAATTTTGGAAATTGAATTTTAATTTAATTTCTAAAAGTAATTGGGTGACCGTTTCAGCTTCATAAAATCTATTGTTGTTACGAATAATTTTACTTAATTAGAGAGATCCAAAATTGTATTTCAAACATATCTAATTATTATGTTTAGAGTGAACACAAAATATTTTTTGAGTCTGGGAAACATTCAAAGTTCTGTCTGGAAATCAGGGAAAAGAAGGAAAAGAAATTAGTAAAAGTGAAAAGGAAAAAAAGGTCTTAAATTAAAGTATAATGTCTGTCGAGACTTAGACTTGATTATAAGTTTTGATTTGCTTTACGAATATACACCCTGCATATATATATATATCTCTTGAAGATACGTACATATATTACATACTACATGATACGTACTCACTAATGTGAGCCAATGGCGGAATGGGTAGCCCTCGCGGCTGCTCCAGCGTGGGAACATGAGATATATGTATACGTACAACATCTTTACAGTTTATTCATGATAAGAGGAATCTTAAGGGTGCTCTCAATTCATACAATTTTTTGTACCTCCCGTTCTCTCTTTTTAGAATTTTAAAACAGTTCTATTATAGCTGTAAATATAAAAACTTGTTCAATTTTGAACGCAAAATTAGAAAAATTAAACATATTAAGCCGGGGAGAGGAAAAATCTATAAAGGAAGCGGTTGTACACCGATGTCGCGAGCAAGAACCTTAATAACGCAATTACCACCGACCACCGCAAACCTTCCCCTTTCTTCGCAGATCGTATTTTCTGTTTCCAAGGATTCTTCCAACATCTCAACATTAATTCAGATCTCTACATTTTTGGCTTAGCCATTAAACGAGTTCCGCAGACGACAGTGAAATAATAATATCTTCTTTACATTCCAGTGGTTTATACCCATTACATGAAAATTTTAGGTTCGATAACATTTTTTTTTTTTTTTTTTTTTTTTTTTTTTTTTTTTTTTTTTTTTGACTTTTTGTCAAATGGTAGGTTTTAATTACAAACAAACACTGTAGCTGTTCGTGGAGGGAATTTAAATTTTAGTATTTGATATTTTGTAATTTCTTCTCTATGCACATTGGAAATGATTAATAAATGAATTTAATTTCCGAAGGCATAATAAAATGGTTGCTTGGATATTTTCTGCGGTGAATTTCTAAATGATTTATACAGATTCTTTGCCTGAGTGCTCTGTATATTGCAAGTTTTTCGACCGTTCTTAAACCGTAAGTAAGCGGACGAGGAGTATACTTATACCAACACAATTGCACTAGGGTAAGCATAAACCTATAGCGGATACACTCGATGGGCCCAAAGGAGCGAGCGGCTGACCGAGCGAGCAACTTCAGAGCGCCTGACCTCTGACCTAGGAGTTCTCTCTATCCTACTCGAATCGCGTTTCTTCTCCTCTCCTTCGGTACCCTGTCTTATTCTTATACATGAGATTTAACGTTGACCCTTTTTAAATAGTGCAACATACGTAACTGTTACCTTGGAATAATGTCCTAAACGAAAATCGAGAAAACACTCTATAATTTTATTCCACCACAGATTTTACACTCTGCAAGTTGATAATATTTAATTTTTTCAAATATTATTTCTACGACAACTATCAACAGTTTTTCAACAATAATAAA
The DNA here is from genome assembly GCF_015476425.1 of Leptopilina heterotoma. Lineage (NCBI taxonomy): Eukaryota > Metazoa > Arthropoda > Insecta > Hymenoptera > Figitidae > Leptopilina > Leptopilina heterotoma. The sequence continues at coordinate 1,875,373 of NW_025111202.1, forward strand.
AGAGGTCCGCGAGGTTCTGGGTTCAAGTATGTCAATAATAATTTTTGTCGAAAACCCATTCGTCAAAAACTAAATGACAATATTTCCGATTAGTCTCGGAATTAATAACATTTATCCTGACAATAAACATAATATTCTCAAACGGAATCGAGTGAGACCATAATTTGACGTCTAACATTACACAAGCTGTGAGAGTAACTTCGTGAGTAATAGCAGACTTCTCTATACTTTGGCGGTAAACTATACGTAATTATCTGCGTACAATCGTAAATTTAATGGCATTTAATTCGTAATTATTATTTAAGAACTTTACAAGGGCTCACTCAGTAGTGTACAAGCAATTATGAAAATTTTAATAAATTTCTATTAAGACAATTATTATAGATGATGATAAAATAAATCATATTCAAGATCAAATTACAGATTTTTCTTCATTTTCTATATTTTACAAGAGTAAGAGATAATCACTATAGTCTAGTTTTTAAAAAAAAAGTGAATATTTTTTGCCTCTGAGTTTCGGATTTTTCTCTTCGATTCTTATTGAGATTGCGTGCCTGCTCTCTTTTCCCTTTGTAAAGAAATAGTAAAGCTCCGATAAAATAAAGATACCATAACGAGGCGTAAACTTTGCTCCACCATATCCATCTTGGTTAGTTGTGATTTTTTTTTCTTCCTCGAGAAAATCATATTTTATAATTTTAAAGTTAAATATTTTTTATGGAGCTTTACAGCTTCATAAAAATTATTTAACTTTAAAAATTAATTTCCAAAATTAACTGGGTGCCAAAAATCAAAGTTCGTCCCCTTTTTTCTTCTTTTCCCTTTAATTTAATAAAATCGTACAAATTATCTCTTTTTCAAAAGGAAAACTTACAAAAATTGTCCCTTTTTTCTAAAACAGCAACATTTTTTGGTTGTGTTGAAAAAAACTTTTGCTTTTTACAAACTGTGGACAAATTTTTGTTTCTTAAAACTTAAATAGGATCATTTTATATTATTTCCCAAGTTTTTAAACTAAGAAATCTTTTTATACAAGGTAACAAATATAGAATAACTTTTATTTATTTTTAGAGTTGAACACAATTAAAATTTCTTTTAATTTGCATAGACTATTTCCAGAATAAATAATATTACAAATTGTAAGTTTATAATTTGAATTATAAAATTTACATGGAAAATTACTAAATTTACTCTGGAAACAACGATTTTCAATAGAATTTTTTGATATTCTCAAAGTTAGTTTTTTTTTATACAAATTATTAACATTTTCTTCAAACACTGTACGATTTATTATTAAAAATTATTGTCATTTTGATTGAAGAAATCTATATTAATAATCGTTTTCATAATTTTTCTTTTTAAATGTTTTCAATTTTTAAATTAATCTGTTGAAAATAATTAAATCCTTGCGAAGAATTTAATTATTTATGAAAATAATTGAATTCCTTCGAAAAAATGTATTATTTATGGAATTGAATATTTGAATATTTGCGCAGGATTTTATCACATTGTTGAAAATAATTGAATTCCTTCGAAGAATTTTATTATTTATGAAAATAATTGAATTCTTCCGAAGAATTTATTATTTATAGAAATATTTAATTCCTGCGAAGAATTAAAAAAAAATTCTGGAAGAAATAAACTGGAAGAAAAATTAATTATGTACTTAATAAGTGATTTTTTTTAAATTTTTGAATCTAAAATTATTGAAAAATTTATATTTGAAAATAAAAAAATTTGTAATTGCATAATAATGATAACAATAATAAATGGAATATCACGTTTCGCGCGTAACATTTGCTAGTAACTTTTTGTGTACTATACACTACATTTTTTTAATTTTAAAAAATCCCCTTTTTACCTAATATTACACTGCAAAAAAAAAATGTATTTGATTCAAGTAACTCTAACTGATTAATTGAATCAATTAATATTTATTGGATACAATTAAATGGTATTTGCTTAAAATACTGAAATTATTGGTTCAAATACCATTCAATTGACAGCTACAATAAATATATTATTTGATTCAAGTAAATATTTAATTGATAAATAGTCAATTAATGGGTTATTTGAATGAAATAAATTTTTTTTTTTCAGTGATACATAAAAAAAAATCAGTGTGATCCCTGAAGTAGTTCTTGTTCACTATTGCACAAAAGGAGGGAAAAAGTGAAATGAATTAATTTTGATGATAAATTAAGGAAGCAGAAGTAATCTTCATAACTGAAGAAGTAAATAAAGATGTATTAGATTATTTTTGCGAAAGGTATTTTCATCTTTGACAGTAACAATCTGCACCCCATTCTCAGCCCTTAATCTCAGACTTCTCAGACTTAAGAACCGTCAATTTACAGAGTGTCTTGAACTATGCAATTACCTTGGTTTTGTCTTACGTCTAACTGTAGGGAGAATCATTGCGAAATTGAGCGGCGACGGCGGAACAAGATGACCGCCTACATCACCGAGTTATCGGACATGGTTCCGACATGTTCAGCCCTAGCACGGAAGCCGGACAAATTGACCATTCTTCGGATGGCCGTTGCTCACATGAAAAATTTAAGGGGTAAGTTTATTTCAATATAATTTTCTTTAAATGCGGAGCTATTTCAATTACATCCGGTTCTAGAATTTTTGTTCACCTTCAACATTGAACCATAGAAGAAAGCATAGAAGAAAGGCCTATTATCGGTTTGTAAGTGGACGGCTCCGTTTTTTCTCGTTATAAAATATAGTTGCTTTCTGATTTCTTTTATCCAAGGGCAGATTTGTGGGATCGTATCGCGTGTACCGAAGACAAGATTGGTGTAGTTAACGGTACCAAGGTATCTTCCGGGTCGGTCCTAAGATGACGAAATATCATGTTAGCGCATCCTGATAATTCCGTTACATTAGTCGTGTGCTTGATTTAAAATATGTTGCAAACTATTACAGCTGACATGGCCAATTCAAAGTCGCTGACAACTTTCAATATTCCCAAGGCATTCAATTTAATGATGACTCGAAACCTTTCTTTCGACTCGCTCAATTGTTGTTGTTGTTGTTGTTGATGTTATTATTATTATTATATCATTCTGTCTTCATTACAAATTAAATTTATTAAATTACTTTATTGGAAATACGGAAAAAAGTTTTAAATTAAATTCCTTTTCTTTCGAAAGTATACTACTTTTGTTTTTTGTTGATAAGATTAAATTAAATACTGAGCAATCTAACACAAATGTGTTTAACTATAGGATAATTTTCAAGGACAAGTCATAACTCGAGTGTAATATAATCGACAGAGTTGGACAGAGTTTTTAAAAGTGTATTTTGTTGCAATCGTGTCCCTCAAATTGTTTACGCGAATCGTGACAAATTTTCAAACAAATGAATCGTTTAATCATCACGTACAAAGTGGTACGAAGTAAAGCTGTACAATGCTCTTCATAGTTGACAAAAGAGATTAAAATAAAAATGTCAGACATATTTTTTCGGGTTCGCTGATTGGGAGATTTGTGGTTATTTCGTCTTGAGTCTAGATGGTCATATCGAATGCAGAATGTGGGATCTATGCTTCCGGTGTGTGGTTGGAAGGGACACGCGTGTACTCACGCACTTACAAATACATCCATTCCGGTCAAGATAGGCTCCTCGTATTGGAGAAACGTCACATTGTTTATAGCCACTTCTCCTCTTTCCCGACAAGAGCTCACTTGAATACAAATTGCTCCAAGAGAAAACTTCTGTCTCTCTTCTTCTCTACCTGGCCATGAGTCTGTCATGGGATTTTTTGTCGGTAGTCACCCGCTATTCCAGCGAAACTTCGACAACGGCAAATTTACACCGATTGCGAAAAATAACTAAATTTCTGTTCTTCCAGACAACTTTCTTTAATAAAATTAACAACTCATTCCCCACAAGCCACAGACCTGAAATTGTCAGGGAATTTTTTTTTTTTCAAAATAGGTCCGTGATTTTATAGAAAATGGACTAAAAGTTGATAAATTATACGATACAACTCGCGATACAATTTAAAGAATTTTAGAGAAATTACAAATGATTGCAAATAATTGAATTTAGAAATTAATTTTTTTGAAAATTGTCAAACAAGTTTTTCGAAAATTCTTGAAAATAATAATTTAATTGAAATGAAGAAAATAATTTTGAACAAGTTACAGGAAGAATAATGAAATATTCTTATAATATAAAATAATGATTTTATCAATAGGCTATCTTTAATTATTATAAAACATGAAGATATCGATTGCTCCGAGTCAAAGACTCGATTTTTTCAAGTTTTATAGTTATAAACAAAATTGAATTTATAGTTTTAAGTAAAATTTTCTGTTATTTGAGTTGGACTTGTTATATTTGTTATATTTCGAGCCCTGAGTCATGGAAAAGAAAAAATAAAATTTTTTATTTTGAAAACAAGGGAAAAAGAAAATGAAACTTTGGTGGCAGCCTTGAAACAGACAATTCACGAGGTTTCCAAATCCTTTCTCACAACAGGATAAAAGCAAAGTTAATCTTGATAATGGGATTTGGTCGAGTGAGCTCATGTATATAATATTCGAGTCTTTGGCGATTGCCACCTAAATTTTCATTAGTCACATATCTCCCGCTAATGCGAGCATTATTGAATTAAACTTTTAAAGATAATCTCAGATTCCAGTTTTAAGGTAAAATGTCTACTGAAAATGAAGTCAAGAGAGCTCAATACCTGAGGTCTCTTAGAAAGTAATGGTAACGAAGGTCACAAGGTTCTTTCATAGATCTTGTTTGGAAGTCGTTAAAGTTCCTCTTCCCGGAATTTCTCGTATATCGGGGTAAAGATCGCATCGCGCCGCGCTTACCGCCTCCCGCAGTATCCTGTCCTCTTTGCAATTCCGATCTTGCACCTCGATAGTTGCCTGCCTTCGCTCCACCGACGCTCATTTTTGGTACCACCGTTTACTTGCTTAGAGGACCCAATATCATTTTCATCGAGATTTTATCTTTACAAGGTACCAACAAATTGAAAAAATTGTTGTTCTGCGCAACAAAAGATTATATCGTCAAGAATAGAGTCAATATTCGAGAAGAAATATACTAATTAACAAACTGTTCAAATTTCTATTGTTCTCTAACCATTTTTTTCAGGTACTGGAAACACAAGTGCTGATGGAACGTACAAACCCTCTTTCTTGACTGATCAAGAATTGAAACACTTGATTCTTGAAGCTGCGGATGGATTCCTCTTCGTTGTTAGTTGTGATACCGGCAGAATCATTTATGTTTCCGATTCTGTTGCACCTGTTTTAAATTATTCCCAAAGTGATTGGTACGGAACTAGTCTGTATTCCCAGGTTCATCCGGATGACACAGAAAAAGTTCGGGAACAACTCAGCACCGCGGAACCTCAACACGCTGGGAGAGTTCTTGACCTGAAGACTGGAACCGTCAAAAAGGAGGGTCACCAATGTGAGTATAATTATATTTATGTCAAGGAAATCTAGGAAAAGTTACCAAATTTTATCAAAAGTACATACTGGAAAAATATTAACAGACTTCGCATTCGATAATTAATTTAAAAAAATAGTAAACAATATTTTACTTTCCCGACTTTTTCCTAATTTTCATTAAAAATATTTACTTCCTTCTTATCCTATACTGCTAATAAATTGAATTCCTGCAACGAATTTTATTATTCATCAAAGAATTTAAATATTTATAAAAATAATTTAATCTTGCGAAGAATTTTATAATTCTAATAAATTCACATGGAAAAATGATACTAATGATTAAATGTCTATCTAAAAAACCTACTGATTCGAATAATTTTACAATGAAAGATACCTATTCACAAATTAGAATCACAAATTAGAAATATTTCTTATGTATTTAATTATTTTTAGAGTCAATCAGAATTTAGGATCAGAAAAAAGTAAAAATTCCGTCTGAAAATCAGGGAAAGTAAAATAAAATTTTTGTGGCAACTCTGATGACTCTGATACACAAGTAAATCATAAATTGAGCTTATTAAATACTGACCTTACAGCCTCGGTGAGATTATGCATGGGATCCAGGCGAGGTTTCATTTGCCGCATGAAGGTTGGGAATCTGCAAACTACTGGCGATATGGCTGCAGCACATGGTCTTCATCGCATGAAACAAAGAAATTCTCTTGGTCCCGCAAGAGACGGACAAAGTTACGCCGTTGTCCACTGTACGGGGTATATTAAAAATTGGCCCCCCTCCGGTGAGTTTGGTATGGTTTTACGTTCTACTTCTCATGGCATTTTAAAATGCATGCAAAGTAGATTGAAAGAAATCGAAATCAAAAGAAAATGTTCTTCATACAAAATTTTAACTGCATTTTAACTGCATTTATTTTTTCAATTTCTTTTTCGTATTTGTAAACATTTAAAAAATTATACAACTTTTTTAAATGTTGAAAAATTATTCATATTCTCAGTATGAATTTTAGAAACACTTGCTTTGAAAAACTTTGCACTTTTTTTAATTATCCTATGACGAAGAATGAACTGACATATTATTTTGCGCTGTAGGTGATTTTGTTCCTCAATGTGTACCAGGTGTGGGGTTAGGTGACAGGGGCGGTCAACCTGGACCGGATGGTGTTGTCGGTGATGATAACTCGACACATTATTGTCTTGTTGCTATTGGGAGATTACAAGTTACTAGTACCCCGAATACAAGTGACTTGGCTGGCTCCAATAGTAATAGTGGTGAGTCTTTTTCTTTTTTCAAAGACATTCGATTTACAATGATTTTTTTATTCAAAAAATTACTTTTTTCTCTTTTAAAGAATTCATCTCTCGTCACACTGAGGAAGGGAAATTTACTTTTGTGGATCAGAGGGTTGGTGGAATTTTAGGATATTCACCGTCCGAACTTTTGGGTCATCCTTGCTACGAGTTCTTTCATCCGGATGATCTTCCTCATATGCGAGGCAATTTTGAAGAAGGTGAGAGAATAATATTTTTAGAATTTTATAATTTTTCTTTTCAACTTTATTTAACTTTATCTCAATTTCTTATAGTTATAAAAATGAAGGGACAAGTATATGCATGGAATTATCGGTTTCGAGCCAAAAATCGCGATTGGGTATTTTTAAGGACATCTGCTTATTCTTTCGTAAATCCATTCACCAACGATGTGGAGTATATCGTCTGTACAAATCAATTACTTAAGTAAGTAGTTAATAAAATTTAATGGAATAGAGAAAAGAAAGTGAAACTGAAATTTGAATTTAATTTTTCTAGACATTTCCATCCTGGAAGTGAAGGGCAACCGGAGAATGAAACCGTGGCTTATGGTCAGCCTGGATTGGACTATTCTCTTCAGAGACATCCAACTCGTGATGCAATTTATCCTACACAGCATATGATGCAGCATCCAGCAGCCGTAGCTACTGCAGGTATTTATTATTATTATTATTATTATTTGATATTGAAATACATAGTTTATGTCAAGATAGTGGTAAATAGATAAAAATTTAGTTACAGGTCCGCAACAAGCCAGACCGTCAAGCACACAGAATGTTTATCAAGGATATGAAACCACACAATCTCCAATCGCTTATGGTTCCCCTGGTCAGCAGAGTGCATCGTCTTCGGTTTTGAATCGAATACAGAAACCAACCAACACTTCTCCGACACCTGTTCAACAATCTTGGGCTATTGGTCGACAGGTGATTTTTTTGTCCACCTTTTAGTGTTTCTTGAATTTATTTTCCAATGAAATAACGAATGAAATAATTTTATTTTTACAGCAACCTGTGACGGAAGGTTATCAGTATAGTCAATTAAGTCCCTCTAGATCTCCGAGTGGTCCGACGTACACTCAACTGAGCAGTGGTGCGAGAACTCCTGCTACACAATATCATGCTGTTACAACTGTGCCTAATAATCCAGGTAATTCAGTTTATAAATTATAACTGCAAGCAATTTATAAATAAAAATGAAATGAATTTTTTTAAGGAATGTGGGGATGGCAAGGACAACAGCATCAAGCACAACAACAAGATAATGGTCAGAATTCCGCTCAAGTAACTGGACAAGCTCAACAGTCTCACGCCACAGCAAATGCACCTGGTCCCCAACCTCAAGAGTTGTCTGATATGTTGCAAATGCTCCAGGATCAAGGAGGAGCTTCTGGATTTGAAGATCTGACCATGTTCAATGCCAGTTTTTAGTAGCAGGTAAATAATTAAAGTGAAAAAGCTCCTGTTCAATAGAATTCTCCAATTTTTAATTCGTCAGCGATTGTTGCGATAATTTGCAATCACTTCTTATAAATTAGTTAGTGAATCACCAGCTCTAAGTTTTACGCTGCAGCCCAAGTAAAAATGCAAATTACATTGCACAATAACTTTTTTTCAAAATATTTACAATGCTCGACAATTTGTCGAGGAAACCGATTTTTTATACGTATCGCATAAAAGTATAAATAATGTCTTGTAGTAAATATTGTCTGCTCGTGAACTCTGGTAAACGATTATTTACGAAAAAATGAACGAACGTACGAGTGTGTTGAAATTTCTGTAAAAGTGCCATTAGTAGTATGGACTGGAAATATCGCTTAAGATTTGATAATTCAAACATGTGTCGATTTAAAGTAATCATGATTTATAGCAAACATGGATGATCGGAGCCTTTAAATATTGTTATATTTATAGATAAGTCGGTAGCCACTTTTAACGCTGCATAGGCACCATCTGTGAATGACATTGACTATTATATATAAATATATATATATATATATATAATTCCTATTACATTCGTAATTACAAGTACATAGTTAAACATTAGTGAGTAATTCTGAAATTTTGAGCGACATTTTATCGCCTCAATTTAAAACAAAATTTTGCAAATGTGTCACGCAAAAATTTTTAAACACATTGTTTTTTTAGTTCTATTGACTCGCAAAGAAAAATGATAAATCAAAATCAACCAGAGAATTCCCATTGATTTATTGAAATTTCTTTAATACTATATATTTTTAGTAAAATTTTTCTCAATTGTGTGGTTGTTTTTCGAAAAAAATGTGAATGAATTTCGTATGTAATTAGTTGGTATTATGAGATAGTTTTATCAATGAGCATTATTCATCTGCGCTTATTATAAGTGAAATCATAAAATTATAAATTTGACAACGTCAGAATTTGTGCAAGTATAATTTCTCCCTTCCCACTTGATGGAATTATAATTTATTTATAAATAGAAATCATTTTTTGAAATGCTCGCGATTATTGGCGTTCATTGCTTAGAATAAGTTTAATAATAATTTTAAATTAAAAACCTGACTGTAAGCAGTGCAATCGTTAAGAAATACATATTATTATAAATATATTTCCAAATGTTCAAAGGAATGTACAAAATTATGCAAACTGTTTAGTCTCACCTAGATATTCAACTTGAAACAATTAGTGTAGGATTTAACATCCTATTTTTTTAAAAATTTCTCAAAATTTTTAATTTTTCATATTTTTTATTGTAATTATAAATTCCCAGATATCTTGGAAATATTTCAAAACACACATAAGAATATTTGTAAGTCTTGAATAGTTTGGAAAGATTAACTTCCGATAACATATCACAAGAAATAAAAATGAAATCTTTGTCGCAAACTAGGACTTTTAATTATTCCAAATTTACAAAATACAATGTATTTAAAAAAAATGTCTGTATCTACAAAATTTACAATTTGAGCTTAATAGCCGAGATTTTGGATTTGTCCTTTTTTTCAGGCTTTTTGCTCGATTTTATTTTAATTAAACTCTGAACTTCATCTTGTAATTGATTGAAGAAGGCAGTCGAAGATTTTGTCGTCTTATGATCTTTTTCGTCCATTTTTATAACATTTCGGCTCTTTGTTAATTTCTCTACCGCCTTAGCCGATTCCTTGTTTCGTTTTTTACGAACTTCAGACACAGCTTTAAGTTTCTCCTTCGCTTCTTTAGCTTCTTGAATTTCTCGTTGTTTCTTTTTCCTTTTTCGAACTTCGCGTTTCTTGTCTGTTTTTGTTCTTTCTCCTTTTCCAAGATAATCTCCGCGTTTTTTGGCTGTAACAAAAAGTTAATAATTTAAAAATACGTAGTCGAGTTTTTAAAATAATTAAACAACAATCGGAGATAATATTACCATGAACTTCCTCAGGAGCAAGCAACGTTGCATCACTTGTCGATACTGGAGCTACTTCTTCCATGCTGACAGCAGGTATATTACTGACAATCTTAAGTTCTGGTTTAGCCTGAAATTTAATTAAAAATAATTTTTTTTATGTCTACAATACCTTAAGAAAACTATTAAATCAATAATAATTTTACTCACTGGTATAGGAGTGTAATGATAATTAGAAAGCGCGTCCAACTTTTTCATTACTGAATGCATCATTTCCTTTATTTCAATGTGTTCCTTAGGTTCAGCCTCTTCAGTATTTTGCTCCGGATCCAAAGCTTGCTTTTGCTTGACATATTCCTTCTCATAAATTTCTGCCAAACTTAATTTACTTTTCTCCTGATCCATTATTAACTTCTTTTTATATTCAGTTGGTGTTTCTACTGGTTTTATTTTTTTCTCTACATCGTCCCAAGCTTTATCTTTTATTCTCTGTCGAATAATGTCTTCCAAGTCTAGAGTACATTGTTCGGTAATAATTGGCGGTGGTCTAGAAACAACGTCAACTTCTACAAAGTCTTCGAGAAGTGAATTTTGCGGTCGATTCGAAGCACTAACTTCTCCCTTTAATTGCCATGGTTTCTCGGATATAGCTTCCTCTTCTAATACTTTAATTTTTTTATTAATTCGTTCCTGTCGTTCTTCAAGCGAGGATTTTACTTTCTGTTTCTCTAGCTTTTCAGAATTATCATCTGACTCATTTGACTCCTCGGAATCGAGAGGTAAGTTAAACTTGACTCGTTTTGCTGCTGGAGATGTTTGTTCTTCAGAATTCTCCATCAACTCACCATCTGATTCTAATTCTTCTTCATTAGAAAAATTTCCTTCTTGCTGCGATTGTTCTTGGTTATTTTCTGTTTCGCCATCTGATTCAGGACTGTCGAAAAAATCTGCATATTTAACAAGTCTTCCATTCTGTGTTTCTTCGTTCTCATCCTCGTCATCGGAGAAATCATTAAATAAATCAACAAACTCATCATCCGAGGTTACCTTCGTTTTACTCAAGTTCTTTGATTCTTTTCTATCTTCTCTGTTTAAATATTCATTTAATTCTTGTATTTTAAAAAATTTATCATCTACTATGGAAGGTTCTTGTTTTCGTTTTTTTGTTTTGTTCATTTTACTGTTGGTATTTGTACTTTCAGATTCACTGCCTGAATTTTCTTCTGCGCTATTTAATTTATCGTCAAATTCTTCATCACTCATTTCTGCTTCATCATCATCATCATCATCATCATCGTCGTCGTCATCATTTTCATCTTCTTCAGACATTCTTTTAGAATTCTTTTTTGATTTCAAATCATCCAAAAATTCCAGAGGTTGTGTTAATTGTTTATTTGATAAAAGTTTTGATATGTCAGCTATTAATGCTGGAATTACATGATCATTCTGTAATTCGATTTGCTGCCAAATTTGTTCTTCATCAAATCCATCAATTATTAATTCCGGAAGAGATTGAGCTTCATTGTCTGTTTTTTTCTTTGTAAAATCGTAAAGAATTTTTGTTGCTCGTTTGAAGGATTTTGCTGCTTTATCCTGAACGCTGAAATTTAAAATTAGTGTCTGTTTATTTATAGAACCAAAAACAATTATAAAAATTCAATTGATAAAAGAACTAGATTTAAAATTTTTAATATCGACATGTATTTTAAGAAATTTGCTATATCTATTAGACTAATACTTTGAAAAATATAGAAAAACTAGAAAAATATCAAAAACCTAACCTATTAACAACAAAAAATTATGTTTTTTGAAAACTTACTTGAAAAATAATGTTGGGTCTGAAGTATTATCTTCGATTATAGATAGAATACTGTTTATAAAACTTTCACTGGTCATTTTGAAAGTTTCATTTGGTTTACAAGGCAATTATTAGTATTTTATTTTTTATAATAAATAAAAGTTTAACTTGACATTCAACACGTGCAAAATCGGAAAACATTTACTGCGCATGCGGTTTACTTTGTTAGCAGACGACAAAATTTAAAGGCTTTAAAGGAAGGAAATTGTTTGTTTTGTGTTTTCTTGGTTTTCTTAGAAATTTTAAAAGAAAATATCCGAAAAATATTATAATACTGTATGAAAATAAATTATAAAATATATAGATTTTGAAACTAATGTAAATAATGAATCATTGATATGTAATAAAGTTGAGAATAACTTTGTTTAAATGATACGACACATCGGATGACAAGTGGTGATAAATGACAATTATTTAATTTATTCTCTTTTCATCAATGATTTTAAGGACTTTAAGTAAGTAAAATTAATGTAGTATACAAAAATTTCATTATACAAGAAAAAATTTACATTTATTTAAATTTTAATATTTAATAATATCTAAATTTTGATATTTTGTCAGGTTAAATTGTTTCCTCTGGGTGATCGACATTTTCCTATATCTCAGTTTTTAATTAATTTATGACAATGATTGGAATGCGAATGAATGCATTTAATGATGCGGGTATTGGAGAACCAGAACAAGATGCAAATTCAGCTCTCATAGAGCTAGATAAAGGTATAAATTTGATTTAAATCTCATTCTAATCTCTATTGTACACACGATTACAAGATAATGTTATCAATTATATTTTTCAGGATTACGTTCTAACAAAATTGGAGAACAATGTGAAGCAATAGTTCGGTTCCCTAGACTTTTTGAAAAATACCCTTTTCCAATTTTGATAAACTCCCTCCTCTTGAAACTGGCCGATGTATTTCGCATGGGAAGCAATTTTTTAAGAGTTTGGGTTCTAAGAGTCTGTCAGCAAAGTGAAAAACATTTAGACAAAATATTAAATGTTGATGAATTTGTCAGACGGATATACAGCGTTATACACTCCAATGATCCAGTTGCCAGAGCACTCACTCTCCGAACTTTAGGCAGCATCGCAGGCATAATTCCTGAACGCCAACAGGTTCATCATAGTATTCGTAGATCTCTAGACTCTCATGACTCTGTTGAAGTTGAGGCTGCAATTTATGCAGCTCAAATGTTTGCTGCACAATCTAAATTATTTGCCGTTTCAATGTGCAGCAAAATCTCTGACATGATTAGAGGACAAGCAACTCCTGCTTCTATGAAACTGCAACTTATACCAATTTTGCAATATATGCATCACGATACTTCAACTGCTTCAATGGTAAATTATTGATGTTCATAAAATAAAAATATCGTAATTCGGTTTTAAAGCTGTGCATTTGTAGGTAAATGAATTATGTATGGAACTACTGGGAAGTTACCCAGCAGTGGAATTTGTGAGAGTAACTCTCAGTGCATTGACGACTCTAGCTTCTGCAACTTTAATAGACGTTCCTGGTCAAGTGGCTCTGCTTTTAAAATATTTGCATGATGATCCACGGTTATCCATTAAAAGACACGCGCTTCATCAACTACATTCTTTGGCTCAAAAAGGAGCTCATCTTTGGCCTCAAGGCGCTCTTACGAATTTAGTCGGTATGTTGAATATTTCAGATATATAAGATATTTCATGAAACACTAAAAATTAAAATAAAAATTTTTAAAAAATTTATTTACAGATAGTACAACAATACTTTTACAAGAAGGGACGGCAAATTCTGATCTTTTGGTCAGAACATTAGACGTAATAGAGGTAAATCACTAAATCAAGTACGAGAGTAAATAATATTATTCAGTTTTGAAAATCATTCAGTTTAAAAATTTCAATTTAGGTTTTAAGCCAGAGCGCAATAACTTGTGATGCTAACAGACTAGAAGACAGTCCTCTTTTATCTCTTTGCCTGAACGCTTGTTATTCACCGGATCCTATTGTTGCTGTCAAAGCTGTTACAATTCTCGCTAGAATTGCTTGTTACTGGTATGAATAACAAATTTTGTTATTCAAATGTATTGAATGTATAATTTTCACTTTTTGTTATTTTCAGCTATGAAGAAGATTTGCAAGATTCAACAGCACTTTCAAATACAAGAATAGAGGAAGTAATTTCTTGTCTCGAGTCCCTAATTATGCTATTGGCGCTCGATGATAAATACTTGTATCAATTAAAAGTTTGTTTACACTCAACAGTGAAACTTTGTCAAGCACATCGCAATCATTGTCCCGAATTTGTCGATGCAATTGGTTCTACCTTGATTAGTGAGAATTCAGAAAATCGACAAAGTGATAATCAAACCATCGCATTGTGTGAAGCTTTAGGTGCCATTGGAAGTCTTGGAGAAAATATTCTTCTTCCTCTTCTTCCAGATATTTTAGTGAAATTAAGACAAACCACACACGCTCATATAAAGGTTAAAATCTATTTTTTGCAATATTTGTTTTTATCTGTCTAGCGAGTTAATAATTTATTTATTTTGATTAATGATTAATGACTTTTTTCTGCTTTAGTCAATGCTTTGTACTCTTCTTTTCCAAATAATCGCTTGCGGTCACGAGTGGAATGTCGAGTGTTTAGAGGAAATAGAAAATGTCATAAAGAACGTCGATGGTTGGACAAAATATCGAATTGGACGGAGTGCTGCAAGATATGGACATCATGAAATTGCTACTCGTATTTTTAAAGAATTGAAAGAAGCCGTTGCCTCGGAACAATTGCATTTTTGGCTTTCTGGATTGGAACTTGTGACAAATGCCGAAGCTCATTTAATGTAAATTTGCTTTTCCCATATTTTTCTCATCTCTTTCATTTATTTTTTCTGTTTTTCTATTTCTATTTTTTATTTATTCTAACTAGGGAAGAAATGTGCGAAAGTGAATCCAAAAGTAGTATTGTGGAAAAACTGAACGGAGCGATTTCACGTTATGCGAGCGCTTGCGCTTCTTTGAAAGCTGCCAGTACTCCTCTTCGAAGTCTTCACTTCCGAAGTGAATATGCAAAGCTTCGCTGTGAATTTCTCCAGGCTTTAGTGCAACTTTTGCATGCTTGCAGGCAAGAAAACTTGAAATATATATGTATTTCAATTTTAATGTGAATCTATTAATCACTGCTATCTTTAAAACAATAAATTTTCATTTTTTTGTAGATGTTTGTGCACTGCACCTCCATACGCAATCGCAGGTCATGAAGCTTTAACAGTTAAAGACGATCTCCAAAGATATGGTCGAGTTACCTTCCAAGTACGTTAAAATTAAAAAATACAAGCTTACTTTTAACTTTAAAAGACAATCAATAACTATTTTTTCTTTTTCAGCTTAGAAAATCTGTTCAAGAATTTAAAAATTGTGCCGAAAATTACCAGAAACTTTATGAATCTGCTTTTGATGCTGACCCAGAATCTCTTGACAACATTCGAGCGTATCCTTTTAAATATTGAAACTACTATTTTTTAGTAGACATTAGTTTTAGCAAATATTTTCCTTAATGCTTTGCAGTCTTCAAGATATGTGTCAATTAATG
The DNA here is from genome assembly GCF_015476425.1 of Leptopilina heterotoma. Classification (NCBI taxonomy): domain Eukaryota; kingdom Metazoa; phylum Arthropoda; class Insecta; order Hymenoptera; family Figitidae; genus Leptopilina; species Leptopilina heterotoma. The sequence goes on from NW_025111202.1 coordinate 1,890,915, forward strand.
GCAAATAGTGTAGAGCGTGTTTGTGGAAAACCTACCGTATTTAACATCTATCAACCGAATGAGGGTGAATTTAATTTTGGTACTACGGTAGAAATGCGTCAACTTTCTCGATGCTGCTCAAAACTGAGACAATTGGCGCCCTCGAATGAATTGAATCAAGTTGCGGGAATAACTCACTTGAGAGTGAACTGTCTTATATCCCAGGTGTCTCTATTGGCTGTGGGAAAAATGAGACTTCCAATACCTCGATATTTTTTCCAGTCTCTGCAAATGACAAGTGTCAAATTGTCAGTGTCGCCACAACCTCGAGTTTTAGGCGAACCCGTCTCTGTTCCCCAGGGAAGTCAATTGGCTTTAAAAGTGGAAGGTGTATTGAGACATGGACCCAAACCTTATCTGTTTCGTTCCGTCAGTGCTGTTCGTATTTCGATTTCCTCTACGCCTCCCTCGAAAATTAATTCGGACCAAAAGGTATTTAATATTAAATAAGTTGACATACTTTGTAATAAGTTGATAATTTTGTAATTAAATTTCCAAATTCCTAGGATTCAAATATCAATGAGTTGCAACAAACGGTAATACCTCACAGAGATTTCTTCGCCTGTGAATTTCTCTTATCGCTCGGTAGCCCCGTTGCAAACGCAAATAGTTGTACGAGCAATTCAGGAGGTGGTGGAAATTACCAAGTGACTGCGAGTGCAAGTTTGATTGACAAAAGTGGCAACATTTGGAAATGTGGACCCCGATCGACACTTCAAGTTAGAGTCCACGAAGAACCGACGAAACGAAAGATACCTTGACTTCGAGGTTTAAATCACTTTGGATTCGGCATATGATAAACAGTAGATAGGTATGAATTATAATCAAATAAAAATATTAGGTATAATTAACAGCACAGTCATGTCGATCTGACACAAAATATTCATTTTCGTGTCACTTGACTTGAATTTAGTTTTTTAGTTTAAAAATAAAAACATTTTAATCTTGGTACGGACGTCGTAAATTTTAGTTATTGGTTCAAAATTGATAACAAACGCCTTTTTTGTTTTAAATTTTATTCGTATAAAATATTTATATTTATATACAATATAGCAAAATGGAATGTATATGAACTTCAACTTGTGCATCATTGTACAAGTTTTAAACTGAAATTCACAATTCGAATGTTTATAATTCTGTATTTACAATTTACATACTTTTATAAAAAATTGAATATTTCTACAATTTGTGACACAATTTTTTCTATTTAAATTTTAAATTCAACTAATAGTTTAATTTTGAGATTCACTACAAGAACTACAAGACTTTAAAAAAGTCTTTCTTGCCTCCGACTTTCGAAACCAATTCTATTCCTGAAATTTTCATGGTATTTGGTGCTGCAGCAGCTTTACACATATCATAAATGGTAAGGGCTGCAACGCTTACTGCAGTAAGAGCTTCCATTTCGACTCCAGTTTTTCCAATGCATCTAACCTCAGATAAAATTTCGACTCTCTCCAGATCATCATTTAGTGTTAACCATACATTCGCATAAGTTATCGATAAAGAATGACACAGGGGAATTAAATCTGCAGTTTTCTTTGTAGCCATTATACCTGCCAATTGCGCAACGGCAAGTACATTTCCCTTTTTTATGCTATTTTCGTTTATCAATTTCATTATCGTTGGGCCAACGTAAATATGTCCTTGGGCTTGAGCGATTCGTTTAGTTGTCTCTTTAGATCCTACGTCCACCATGTTACACTTTCCAGTTTCATCAACGTGTGATAAAGTTGAATAACCCCTTGAGATGCTGCGAGAATCTAGGAAATGTCTTTTTGTACTAAAAATTTCATTATGCAATTTCAATTCGATTGTATATGAATTATTTTCTAGCTTATTAGTAAGTGACTCGTTATTTATCTCTTTTTGCACTTTCTTATTATGCTTCCGCAGTAGTCTTCTGATAAAAGCTGCAAAATAAATGTTTATCAATGATTTGTACTTTTCTGATGGTAAATCAAATTAATCAATTCATATTTAATTAACCACCGATGAGAATCATTGGCCGATTTTCCATTTTGCTCAGGTTAAACATTCCTGTAAGAAGTGTTAATTATAAATTACAATTTAAATCATTTTTTATAGACAATATTTTTTATTTATAGATAATTTATTTTACCAGCATGTTGTTTATTCTTTTGCATAACAGCTGATTTTATCAAGTTTTTCAAGTCGTTTTTGGACATACAGTTTCGAATAGCATCTCTTAATGAAACTTCACCTTTTCCTTCAAACAAACAGACTTTTAAATTCCCATCAGCTGTGATTCTTAACCGATTGCACGATGAACAGAAATTTTGACTCATGGAAGTAATAAATCCAATTTGTCCTTGGAAGTCTTGAACTTTAAACGCCTAAAAAAATATTGTTTTGATTTCAATACTGATTTTTTAACTATAATTAAAGTTTCAAAAAGAATATTTACCTTTGAGGTGTCGTTAGGTTTGTCAGAAATTTTTTCCAGTTCAGGAAATTCTTTTTTAATAATTCCCAACATTTCATTAAAGGAAACCATTTTCTTCTCCTCCCATTCATTTCCAGAAAATGGCATGTACTCGATAAATCGAACATCTACTGGTTTATCTCTAGTAAAATTAACAAAGTCCACCAGTTCGTCTTCATTAAATCCTCTCAATATGACGCAATTCACCTGAATTTAATATTTAGGTTAAAATTAAAATTTTAAAATCATAAATGACTTTAAAGATTTATGATTTCTTTTGTTTAAAGTAAATTACTTTGACTGGATTATATCCTAACTGAACTGCCAAGTCTATAGCAGCTATTACTCTAGACCAACCTCGTCTTCGAGTAAATTTCTCAAATCGAGATTCTTTAAGGGTATCTAATGATATGTTCAGACCATCCAAACCAGCTCTTTGAAGTGACGGCAGCTGACGTGTTAATGTCAAACCGTTTGTTGTCATTGCAATACTCTTCAGACCTTCAAACTGCTTCAACCCAGCTGTAAAAATTCACTATTTATATTTTTTTTCGTTTTCTTAAACATCAAGTTTTACAAAATAATATTTACCAATAATATCCACAATATCTCTACGAACAGTAGGCTCTCCTCCAGTCAATCGGATTTTTTTAACACCCTCTTCAACAAAAATATCTGCTATTTTAAGTATTTCATCCGTGGTAAGAATATTATTTCTAGCAGATAGTTTTACACCTTCAGCAGGCATACAATACAAACCTGAAATGAAATTAAAAAATAAACTATTGTATTGTAAAATTATAAACGTTAATATTTTCTAAAATTCCCATTACATCGAAGATTACAACGTTCAGTCAGTGATATTCTCAAGTAATCATGATGTCGACCAAAGGAATCATTCAGTACATTTTGTTCGACATTTTCTTTTATTTTCTCCCGGAATTTTTGAATCTAGAAAGGAAAATAAGTAATTCACAGGAATTTAGTAAACATAAAATTTCTTTTAAATAAATAATTAAAAAGTATTCTTACTCTGGGTGATATGCCAGCGACTGTGGCGAATTCAGAAGCACATATTGTTGCAAGTCTTTTAGTAATAAAAATTGACCGAAACATCTGAAGATACAATAAATAGAAGAAAAATAATTGATTACAAAAATCGAATATTATTTCTGAATAGACGTAAAAATAAGGAAAAAAGAAACTCACCTTATACTCGTATTTTACTTACAGCGCAGAAAATAAACATATCTTTTTTTAAATGTATAAATAGAATCCTATTAAAGTGTAAAACAACAAAATAATAAGGAAATTAAAATTGACACGTGAAATAGTGAACACGTGTTTTTAGAAAGTAAAACTTGTCCATTAACGTTTTTTGTATTACTGATAATTATTTTAAATTTATCTCGTAAGAAAATCTTATAGGACTGACAAAAAAAAGCTGATTACGCTTATTAGACATATCTACAATTTATTTACTCGTACAATCAGAAGCAAATTAAAAAAAAAATATCATATCACGCTTTCTAGAGATAATGCTGGATAATGCTCATACCTAGTTGACATAAATTTTACAATTTACATAACTGTCAAATTTATTTCGTAAATGGTTATTGAGTTCTTTTAATACAATAAATTTCTTTTTTTTTTAGCTTTTGTTATGTAATTTACTTAAATGCATAGTAAATGCAAGTTTAATGAAGTAAATTAAGTAAATATAGTTTAATTTGGTTATGTCAGTGATAAGAATTTAGTCGTTTCTTTATCTAAGGTTGTCATTCCTGCTCATTGTGATTTCTATAAAAATTTTAATTTTGAAAGTGAAGTTAATAATATTCAAATCGTAATGTTAATTACAACTCTTTTCTAATTAGAACAAATTTTTCAAAGTTAATTGATAATTCAAATAAATAACAAGTAGAAAGTAAAACAATTGAAACAATATTGAAGTTAATTTTTCGTACATTCAAACTTCAGTGCCTTCAGTGTGAAGAAAACAAATGCACTAATTTGATTGGTTTGACCAGTGAAATCTTTTCCAGTGTTCTTGTGGACAGCCAATCATATTTGTTTCTAGTCTAGTTTAAAAAACAGAATTTTTCCAGGTTTTTAAAACAAAAATTAAAAGTATGATTTCTAAAATTGCGGGGATTTCTAATTATAATCTAAAATTTTAATTGAAATTCATTTTTAAATCAATATTTATTAGAAAATTCTACGAGAATAGAATTCAAATTATTTAACTACAAAAATAAATATTTTATTAAATAATTGAATGTTTCTTAAAATTAATTTTGGGAATTTTTATTAAAGTAGGTATATTAGATATTAAAAATCATTGAATTGAGGAAAGTTTTTGAAAATAATTATAAATTTTTTTTAAATAATTGAGTTTTTGAGAAGAATTTGACTACTTTTGAAAAATAATTAAATTTCTGCAATCATTTGTAATTGCTTCAAAATTCAATTTATTTTAGTGTTTTTAACTAAAATTCTTCTATAAATCCATTATTTTTAATAAAACTAGTTAATAATATAATATACGTATTAAAAAATTTAACTAATTTCAGAAGAATTTTAGTTTTAAAATTTCTAATTAAATTTCTTCTAAAGTTCATCTACTTGTAAAAATTAACTTGAATTTTAACTCTTTTGAAATTAGCGATAAATTAGAAGAAAAATGTTTCTTTTATTGTTAGAGTATTGTTTTTTTATTTTTTCTTGAGGTACACGACCGATGTCATTACATTATCGCGATTATGTAATTAATTTCTTTATTATTTCAATTTAATGCTTCATTAATTATATATTCTCAGTAATACTTACATTTATAATTATCATACTTTCAATCGAGTCAACAACATATATATTTTTTATTTATTTATATGTATACATAAGTATCGTGTAATTATGAAGTGGATGCATTGCACTGTAGATTATAACTTCTATTTCATGATACACGAAGCCTTTTTTGCTTTCGAGGAAAGGAGATGGAATCTTTAAGTTCACCTCCCTTATGGCTGTATCTGTTAAAAATTTAAAAAATTCATACATTTAAGAGTTCCATTTCGAGCACGATGTTTTAATATTCAATATTATGACTTAGGCCCGAAAAACACATCTACAACTATGAATATAATTATTTCCTCTATTTTGCGTACATTAATAAAAACGCTACAAATGGAAGGTGAACTTATACAAGAAATTCCAATATTCGCACTCTTGATAAAAAGAAAATTGATTTTTCATCAAAAGCACGTATATTTTTTTTTTTTTTTTTAAATGTGCTGTCGCCAATTTATACATACATATCTCTTTTAAATAAAACTAATCGTTCCTATTATTCTATTAAAATTCTGCTCGGGTGACATTCTTTGGCTTGGAAGTCTCACGAGAGGAAATTAAATGCAAAAACTATAAACAATTTCTCTGATTTCTTTCCATTTCAGAAGGAAATGCTACAAGTCGAAAGCCACGATTATTAATTAGCAAAATGACTAAATCTGACGCATCTCTAGAATCAGAGAGATAATAATCTTTAATTATTACGCAGAAGTTGAACATTGGTTTTCAAAATGAATGGGCTTTGCTTCTTAGTATTATATATTATTTTTGCCAGGATACCCGACATTACGTGTACACATATTCAATTGTTGATTTTCTTTTATGATCCACACAAACACGTCGCAGAGACTCGAGATTTTCTTGTAATTAACAAGTCGTTACGAAAAGGAACGCAGACATCGATTGTACTTTTTGTGAAAACTGAAAGAAAACTTGACAATTTCAATTTAGGTTTGAACAATTTTCAACTTTATATTATTTACAATTTTGAATTTTTCACCAGATGGACGTTTTCAACTTTAAATGTCGAACCGAATATGGAGTGTTTTCAATGAAAATTAACAAAGCATTGAAAACCTTATTGTCAAATTTGTTTCATTTGAAGATTTTTTTTTTTTTTATTTTTTATTTTTTTATTTTTTTTTTTGTAATCTAAAGGTATTTGTGCGATCAATGTCCAGCGTGAACCATTGATGAATACAATCACTTAACTTCCAGCTGATAAATTTAAAGCAGCTTCACGTCAGCGTACACAGCCAATAAAATGCATACAACGAATCATCCAAAAAAACAATTCTTACAAAATTTTCCTATTCGTTTTTTGAAATTCATTCAATATTTGCAATATTTGCAATAGTAGGAATTTTGTAGGAATTTTGAATTTTAGTTGAAATGTAAAATCGTAATTTAGTGATCAGTCGTAGGAATAACGCCAATATGTCTTAAAATTAATATTGATATATTATTCTCGAGATTTTTTTGCCTTCTTTACTTGAGATCTTCCACATCTCCAAGGAGATCGTCAATCTGCTCCTCCCAATCATCTTTTCCCGAATTCGTTGCAGTCGATTGACTCTTCCCCTGTCCTGGAACGACTTCAAAATCCTTGAGTTCCGCTTCCAATTCTCGTTCCCAATCTTCTTCTGCGGAGAGTCACAAGTAGCGTTGAAGTTTTTATTCCAGAGGACCACTGGACGTGTGTATGTGTGTATCTTTTTTTTATTTCTTTATTTCTTTATTTCTGTGTACGAATGTATGTTGTGCATATTGTGTTTGTGGCAATGTAGAGGATGAATGTTCGCTAGTTAATGCAACTCAAAATAAGAAAGAAACAAAATGAACGTCACTGCCAAAAAAGAAAAATATATGACGAAAACGAGAAGCGACACGCAAAAGACCAAAACTTCAATCTTAAGATCGATTCAGGAAAGAATTGTTGGTCTTTTCCAACTTGAATTATCAATTTTTAGATATTATATCATTTTATTGCCTAATTTTTCAATAATTTATCAATTTAAAACTGAATAATCCAACAATTCTTTGATTTTTGCTTCTGCAAATCAAACATATAGAGACCTCATTTTTTTCTACTTGATAATATTCAGCACATCTACGTTTAAAAGCAAAATCGCCTGAACGCACAAACTCTTTATCCATCGAATCACAGATTAACAACGATTAATAATTGACTGTTCATTGAGAAAGATAATATCAAGAGGAATAACACGAGTCGTCATGAAATTTGAAAAACGCGAGACATTGCAACGAAACTTTGGAAAGTGTATCAAAAAATCTTACAATAATTTCATTTCCCCCAAAATTATTATTCAAATTATTAACGATTTTATAATTATATTTCAAGTATGTTTGTTAAAACAATTTTAACATTTTTTGAATACCTATAGTCTTCTTAATCCGAAAAATAAAATAAATATTACAAAGAAAAAAATTCCGTGCAAATCTCCCGATTGATCTAATTTCTACAATTTTCTCTGAATCTTTTTGTATAATCTCCGGAAAAAGCTTTATATCGAGAGGTTTTTAAAAATTTTAAAGAAGGAAACATTTCAACACAAGGGCTGCAAAATTTAGCTCATAATTTTTGCACCGTACTTTTTAAAATAATTGCTAAAAATGCAAGCACGTCCTGCGCGCGAATTATTATCATTATTTTTCTTCTGCATTTTTTTAAGAAGTAGATAGGCCTGCAGTTTCTTCCTCACACTTATACCTTTCTCTCTTGTGATTATTTTTATGTTAACTCGTCTTTATTTAACGAACGATAAACTCTCGACATTTTAATAATCATGACAAATTTTACTGGCTCAAAAAAATATTATAACTAGGTACTTCTCTTATTTCTTACATAAATTTTATACTGCAACTGTTACTGATTTTTACTATTTTTTAATAATGTTAAGAAAAATTTTTTGGGTCAGTAAAAATTGTATTAGGTATCTATAGCAATCCTAAAAGATCGAATTGAAAATAAAATGACAGGAAATAGTTGTTAGATATTAACTTTGCTTAGAGCATAGTCCAAAAAAGAAATCAAATCTCACGCTTTGGCATTATTTTTTTTTCAAACTGTAAAAATGCGATTAAGCTATTTTTTCGACAAACCGAGCGTTCTTTTTTTTATTAATATTATTATTATATTATTATTATTATTATTATTATTATTATAGCCAGCATTGATATTTTTTTGTCGATCTTCGCGCACGAAGTCTATTTAATATACAATCGTGACATTTATTATCCCGTAAACACGTATTGTCATTCAACGAATTTAATATTCTAAGTTATAGTTTGTTCTTTTATTTATTTATTTTCTTTTATATAATAATCTTCGGTATTATATGTATTTTTACAACTTTTACAACACGGAGAGAATAAAGTGACAAGATAAGTATAGATGACAGACAGACGGACAGACAGAGAGACGACAGCGACAGACAGACGGACAGATAGTCAAATGTAATTTATCTTGTTTTGTTTTATTTTGTATTCCTTATTGATGCGCGCGTGCTTTCGAGTAATGATTCCATTAATTATTATTGTTAAATGCAGCACTCGTGGCTAAAAATGTATTTTCTAAAGTTGTAAATATTATACAATTATAATCCTGAACGTCAATAATCCAAATTTTTCGACTAGGAAGGTCCTTAAACTTTGTCTAGCTTTTCGACCTTATCTGACCCGATCGTGTCACAATCGTAAAAATGAAAGAAAAATCAAAATTAATCACGAATAACTATTTATCGATGAAAGGACAAAAAAAAAATATTGAAAATAAAATCCGAGAGCAAAAATATGAGTAAGTAAACAGAACAAAAGAGAATGGGACTAGCTGAGGAAATAAGTGCAAAATAAAACTCGATAATCGCTAAAACGATGTCGTTTCGAAGAAAAGAGGACTGTGCTTTGGATAATGGTACACGGGATTCTCCTCTTCTTTTAGGCTGTTGACAAAATAGAATAGAAGATTTTAAGCAAATAGAACAACTTTGGCAGTTTTCTTTACGAACCAATTCTAAACACTCGTTTCTATGCCTCTGATAAAAAATTCAGTAAAGCTCCAAGACAAATTTTATTGTGATTAACTCTCTCTCTCTCTCTTTTAACCAGAAGCGAAGAAATATGCAAGACATTCTTTCTCGGACAATTTTACATCATCCGAGGGAGAATATTTTTGTACTTCTCAAAAAAAAATCTTTTTTCTGTAATACGAAGGAACTTTTGCTATTTTTGTGTTGTGAGGTTCAACTAAAAGACGTCAAGAAACAAGAAAGCATAAACAAATCTAAAGCGAACAAAATCTCCACACAATGCCCCTACTTGACAATAAAAACATCGAGGAAACGTACGTGTATTCACATAATTTCAGGCTGTGTAAATATAAAGTACTGAGATTTTTAAATACTCACAAACACTCGTGTGGTCCACGATATTATCAGACAACTTTTTCAATTTCAACAGAATTTTGAATCGACAGTCAGAAAGAAATAGTTACCAACTGGATAATTTAAATTCCATTTCATGGAAATAGATAATAAAAAAATTCTTCCGACTGTCTATTCAAACTGCATTTACTATAAATCTGTTTCCGGTAAGCAAAACTCGAATTTAAAGAATTGTAAATATTAAATACGATTAGACAATTTTTACAGACTTGAATAACTATTATCTGACAAACTGAATAGAAATTATTAAACCATTTAAATTCAAATTTTGCTTATTAGATTACATTTAAAGGTATGCAAATTGGCAAAATTAGATTCACTAATTAGCATCCGATTGAATTTCGAAGTTTATGCAAAATTCGATTCTCTCAGATTCTCTTTTGCACAGCTTTAAATTAAAATTACTCAATTATAGTTTACTGTACCAATTTCCAATTGTGAAGTCATTGATAACGAGATTGTCAGTTAACGAATATACTGACCTTTTGGCGATTGTATCCCCAGTTTCTTCATGCCCTCTCTTACTTCTTGGATATCTGTATCTGAAGCTCGAACACTATCAGAAACAAATTCATGGCTTGGCGAATCCGCAGTTGCTAAATATTTCTTGGAGGATGAATCCACTTCAGTCGTTCCTTGAGCAGAGATCACTTGAACTGTTTGTCAGACAATACTTACGGCTAAGTAGAATGGTTTTTTTCTTTTCGCATGTATACAATGTTCCAAATTTCCCATAAGGTGTTATAATTATTTAAATAAAGATTGAACGTATCAAAATGTTTTAATACGTTTTTTGTCTTCATTTGATATCCATGGCAATTTTTTCAACGTTTTGATACGTTAAATTTAAATTTTATAGATTTACTTAGCACCTAAGGGGCCGTGGCCGTCCATAAATTACGTAAGTCACTTTTTTGGCAAATTTGACCATCCACCCCCCCTTCGTAAGATTTTTTACATACATTAGCGCCATTTTTTCTACGGTTCGTAACATTTAGCAGACCTACCCCTCCCCCCAAAATGTCTTACGTAATTTATGGACGACCCCTAATGGGAAAAATCGGAAAAATGTATTTTAATAGCAGTACATTTTCATAAACTTTTGGAGCATAATTTAAAACCATTTTCTGCTTCGAAATTATAAAAAATAGAAAATCTGCCTAAAAATGTGTGCATAAGAAAAATCATGCTCAACAAATGCATTTACATACTTCCACATTTAATTATTTAACTAAAAAAAATCAAATTAAAAACATTTAAGGAACAATAAAGCTCTGCATTTATTAAAATTAACAATTATAAAATACGCGATCAACAGAGCTTTCTATAAACATAGCTTTATGAAAAAAATTATATACATTCTAAAGATCATCTACATCAGCAAGTAGAATATTTTAAATATTTTTAAAAATTATTAACTTATATCTCTCTAAATTTAAATTAGTGAAAATGTTTACTAATTAGAATTAGCGACAGACTTTTTGCTCTTGAAAATAAATTTGAAAATAAATTCACAAAATAGATACATTATTTATCGTTATAGTAAATAGTGGAAAGGATAATTTCTTCTCTTTATTCTCTGTCAAACTAATTTTTCAATAAAGATTATTTTTTTCATCATAATAATTAACTTTCTGCAAATGAAATTGAATTAAATTTTATTAGTCCCTAAAGTTCTGTATGTTCAAACGAACGGATTATATTTTTTTCTTTTAAATTTTTATTGTAATAAATCATTACAATACATATATGAATCATGATTCTAAATGTTTAAATTTGTTTAAATTTGTTTAAACTTTCTAACTCTCTAAATTTGAATTAGTAAAAATGTTTACTAATTTTAATTGACTTTTTGCTTTTAAATTAGTAAACCTTACTCATAAATAGTAATTTCTACTAATTTATTAGTAAAATTTACTACAATTCAAGAGGAAAAATTCTGTGGTAAACATTTTTACTAATTTAAATTTAGAGAGAAGTTAATAATTTTTGAAAATATTCAAAAAATTTCGTTCATTTGAACATTCAAATCTTGTGGAACCAAGAAAATTAATAGGGGAGGGTGGTCCCATACCGACCCCCTAAAGTGCAAAGGCTGAAAATGTTTCAAAAATGTGTTTCTTTGTTTTCGTCAAAATTTTTTTGAGTAAAGGAACTATTTTTCAATGTTTTCTGATGATTGCCGAGGTTTCTGATTGTCGTTAATAAAAGATCTAAAGAAAAAGCAAAAATTTACGTTTTGAACTTTCTCAAAATGGGTGGTCCGAAACCGACCTCCCATTTTTTTGGGGGAAATCTCAAGAATAATTAAGATATCAAATTCTGATAGTAACGGATAGTAATTAAAATAAAATTCAACAGTCTGTAATGAACTGTTAAATTATTTTGACTTCATTTAAATACATTTTTGGACCTTTTTCTGAACAAAAAGTTAAATAAATGAATCATTAGTAACTTTACTCTGAGATTATTTATGTCTATAAGTTATGTTGACATAGTTAAACTTGAATTAATAATATTATTACTTTATTTAAATAAATTTGAAGGCCTTTTTTGAAATGATAATATAAATATAAATTGTGAAACAGTGTCTATAAATTTCCAATATAATAGCATAGCAATGGTTTTGCCTGTTTTAATTTTCGCCCTATTTCTAGTAAAATATATACGAATTTTGTTATTAATTTTTTTCGTTTTTGTACTTAATTGCTTCCAAAGATGTCGAAAAGTACAACGTTTCTTAATTCATATCGTCTTGTCAAGAACATTTTACAACTGACAATGAATAAAATATTTAACCAAAAGAGAATTTAAATATTTTATAAATTCCTAAAAAATAAAAGTAAATATGCAAATCTATCCTCACTTCATGTGAACAATAAGGAAGAAGAGAATAAACAATTAGAATGTAAAAATATGGGGGTCGGTTTCGGACCACCCCCACTATTTTCACAAAATGTTTTGCCAATCACTTATATCAATGGAATCAATTTAATTTGAATGTTGTGCGTTGAAGTTAAGGTCATACACAATCAAAATTAATTTCGTAAAAATTTTCCCGTATTCAAAAAACACTGTTAGCTCAAATTCCGTAGAGGTCAAAAATTAATTTAACCAATGCTAAAATCTAATATTGCTTGAATCTCCAAAATGCAATCAAACGCATTGATAAAACCTATGGCCCATAGTTGTTGGTGTTGTGAAAGTGTTCGACTGATGATACTGACGAATTCTTTAATGGTACCATCTTTAAGAAACATAAGGGGGTCGGTATGGGACCACCCTCCCCTATTCTTGGAAAATTGAATATTGATTATTGAAAAAAGTCAAAAATGATTCAAAGAAATTACTTGCGTTTGTGGATATCTGTATAAATGTCTAAATTGCATACATTTACTGTGCATTACTTTTCTAGTGGCATAAATATTTTTGCTCAACAGTAACTACATATAATATTAATTTAAAAAAAAATGTATTATAAAAGAAATCTAAAGTTACCTTGAGTTTGGTCGATGCTACCAGTAGATGTAAGAGTTTGAGAGGGATTACTTTCTGCTTGGCTCGCCATAGCATTAAGTTCATGACTTTGTCGAAGGAGGGATACTCGGTAAAAGTAATTACGCCAAAAGTTTTCTTCCGATATTCTGCGAATAAACAAATTAGATAGTTTCAAAAACCATTAATACTGTTACTGATCTATTTGAAAAAGAAAGAAAAATTATAAATTTCTGAAATATAATAAACTGAAGCAAAAGAAAATTCAAAATTCATTCAAAATTCATTCAAAATTCATTGAAATGACACTTACACTTTGGGAACCAGCTCGAACCTCATTTGTTCCAAGTTAGGGTCTAAGGCAAGAGTTGCTTGTGCCATCGGCTGAACAGCCTCGAAATCCCATGTAAATTCAACGCCTGGAGGTGGTGCTCTCACAAAATTGCGTTTATCCTGTACAAAGTAATTATCTTTAACTCTCAGAAGTAATAAAATTTATTGTTATTAATTTCTTCTAAACTTTTCCAAACAAAGCAATTCAAATTCTATATGGGAAATATAACTAGAAATTGGAAATGAGAAGACGAATTGATAAATTCGAAAAGTTGATAATTAAATTGCATAGAATGAAAATTACTCACGGTTGAAAGGGCTAGACATTCGTCGCGTAATGCATCTTCATTTGGTGCACCCACCCATGGAGCAACAGCTTCACCTTTTTCACTTGGTTTGGCAGCGATAAAAGCATCTTGTTCCTTGTTTAGTTCAGCTATCAGTCTCTGCAGAATAATAAAAAGTTTAATTAAAATTCTATTATTTAACAGGACTCGAAAAAATTAGAAAATATTTTCAAATAAAAGAAATGGCACTTTTCTCTCTCTCTCTCTCACATATTGCAATAAAAATTTTCTTTACTTTTTAAATAATTTCTTCTTTAAAGAAACTTTATAAGAAGGATCTGTAAATGAAAATTAATTAGAAAATTTTGATATTTAAGTCTTTGTTATTTAAAAAAATATGATTTATTTCTGATAAATTTTATTCTCGTCTTTGTGCCTAACAACTAGTTTTCATCATTTGTGTTTCTTAAAAAGATTCCATCAGTTCATCTTCATGTTAACAGATTATTCTCATTATAAGAGCAAAGATAATAATTTATAATCCACTGTATATGAAGAGATTATTATATTTCGTGAAAGCTATATACCTATATTTTTTATTTTTAATTGGAAAAGTCGTTAAGTTTTCATAAAGTAAAAGTAATAAGACTCTTCTAATCAATACTCCAAGAAAATATAGCTTCATTAACTTTTTTGCAAAAAAAATCTATTTACAGAATTTTTATGGTTTTGATTTTATATCCAGAAAAAAACCACACCGATTGTTTCGAATTTGATTTTTAATTCAAACAAATATAGGCAATCAAAGAGAAATTAAAATAAAATAAAAAGAAAAATGTACTAAACGAAGCTGCCGTGGAAGTTGCAGAGGCTATTGATCCATGAACGTTGTGCCAAAACAGAATTTTCTTGACGTAATATCCTAGAAGGTAGCATTCATTCTTAAAACTGATATTAATTTTTAAATTTCTAAAGCCCAATTCAAAAATAATATTCTCATCACAACATGTCTTTGCTCCAGATTTTTTCTTTTATTTAGAAACATAATATTTTTTTTATATTTTTAGCTCAAGACAATTTTCTTTAAAATATTTAATTCTGCGGTAGACAAAAAGGGTAAAAAAGTTCTTTCAACATTTTCAAGATAACTTTGAAACTAGAGGAACCATATTATTATTCTTAAAGAAAAGTTGTTTCACTTATGTGGCTAACGAGAAAAACTTGAAGTTCCTTTCTTAAAAGTCATTTCTTTTCTCATAAAAAAAAGAGTCATTCTCTTCTGTATTATTCATCTTACCTCACGAATATCCTCCTCTAGTTGAAGCTAAAAATATTTATTAAAAGGAATCTAATTAGTTTGGTTCACGATCTCAACGACCCTTATTGAATAATTTAATTTTCCAATTTTTAAAACTTCACTTTCTCATCCTCTTTGAAAAATATAATTCCTGAATAAAAAAGAATCCACAAATTATATTTATTAGCAAATGTTGAGTTAAACGCTCCTGTCAAGTACCAACGATTTTTCATTTGCATCAACTTCTATTTTCATCCGTTTTTCTTGAAAAGTAAAAATAAAGAAACTAATTTGTAATTTTTAAAGACATTGTAGATTTACAACTGGTATTACGAGGAAAAGAAAGTGGAATATGTTTAAAGAATTATGTAATTCGATTGGCATTGGCTTTTTAAAGAAAACAACTCGGTCAACAGGATGATCGTTGTGAGATGCAAATATATATATGTATATAAATATAGAACGCAATTGAAACGTCTAGCAAGTTCTAAAAAATTATCTCTAATAAGCATGGCAAATAAGCTTTTTTGAGATAAAATGCAATTTTCCGCAACTCATTTAAAATTATGTTTTGACTATTTACTGATTGCTTACAAGCAAAACGTCCTCCTTCGACGCAGTCGACGCAGTTATGAAAAAAACGGAGATCTCGCGGTATTCTAGGATAAAACCACTTTTATTTGCATGAAATCGATATCACTCTAACTTTTTTTCCACCATCCTGTATAGTTAACCATTTAATTACAATTTTTTTCATTTAAAAAACTTTCTAAGAAACTTTCAACTTAAAAATATATTAACAGAATTTAAAAATACCTATAATACAACATTAATAATTCCACTAAAATTTTTGAGTGAATGAATATTTTCTTTCGGTTTAAATATTTACATAAAAATTACTGTATACTGCGAAGACTGAATAATGTAAATTCAACATCTATGTACTTAGTTAATAAAATAATTAACCTTTTTCATATTTTTTTTAATTAAAATATTTTTTAATAAAAAACGGATTAAAATTGGCAACAGAAAATAGTAATATAGTTCATAAATAGTAACTTTATTAATATAGTAAAAGGATAAGAAACAAAAAATATAAAATAAAAGAAATGTTATTTGCAATTGAATCAAATATTTCATAAATCAAAATATCTCATGTGTGTTTAACCAACGGATAATTTGATTCTAGCTGGAAAACAAAAGTCTTGAAAATAGGAAAAAAATCTCCAGAGACTTTAATGTTGACAGTGAAAGAAATTTTGCTGTGACAACGAAAAATTGATTGCTGCAGTAGGAATTCGTTGTTAATGCCAAAAGCGCAACCCTCGAATTTTCTTTTTCCCTTATAGTAAAAATAACTTTTAACAAAAAAATAAAAATATTCGAATCTAATGAATTAAAGAGTTTTATATTTAAAAGTTTAAAAACCCCGAACAATTTGTTGCTATAGTTCTACCAAAAAAAGCTTATGTATTTTCTGGAGCAAAAAAGTTAATATCTACCTACTAATTTTGTACCTATTTCCGCGTTTTTTAATTAAAATTGAAATGAATTTTAACACCTAATTGATAGTGACTGATAATGAAACACTCGTTCCGAAAAATATTTCCTTCTTAGAAGATTAAGAGACAGAAACACAATAGAAAAAATTGATATGCGCAGACAAATGATGGTTTTTTTTTAATATTAGAATTAAAGTGAGCAAAAAAAATTTGCATACGTTTGCACCTTCTCGAAAATGTAGGTCAAAGTTTATTCTGACCTAAATGATGGTCGTGACGCCAGGCAGTTTCATCCCCACTAAAATAAAGTTTCGTGACGAAAAATGAAAAAACTCGGTTCACTAAATCCCGTTTTCCTCGAGATTACATATTTTATTTTTTAAGTGTCAAAACGTACTTTTCTCAAGAGAACCACAAAAAACTATTCAACTTTTCGATTTGACTCGTAAAGTGTACAGAAGTTGAACAACGCCAAGAGCAACCCACCACACATATTATGTACATTTAATTTATCAAAACTTATTTTAACAACGACATTTCAACATAACTTAAACTTGAAATGTGAAACTCATGACATGAAAGGATTTTATAAATTCCAGATCTATTCAGGTGATAATTCTTCGGAATATAATTAGAATAATAATATTAAACTATAATAAAAATTATAAATAAAACTTTGAGATTAACGATCATGAATTTGACTCGAGATCGTTATTTTATCTCCAAGTTTTATTTATAATTCGATTACCGAGTGATAAAGTCAAAAAATTATAAATACAAAAAATATTTTTCTACAAAATTTCAATTTAGAAAAATGACATGAAAATTTAGATCTCTATTAAAAATATGAGAAATGAAATACTTTTTCTTAAAAGTTTGGTCCTTTAATATAAATTAATTATTCTTATTTTAAAAGTACACGTAAAAAATAAACGTTCCATAAAAATTCTAAACTCAAGACTTTTTAACGTAATAATAAATACCGTGACCTCTATATATTCGACGCTCTTGTATTAAATCATTTTGCAATATATGCATAGTGAGAAGCACGCAAGGGTTTCATGGTGACAATACCTTTATCACGCACTATCATTAGTGCACAATAAAAGTTTTTTTCTGCCAATAACATTTTTTTCAAATTTTATTTATCTTTCAATAAAAAAAGAATAAATAGCGTGAAAGCATTTTCGCCAGTGTAATTTTCTATTTTTGTACATAATTAAAAAATTGTTCTTGTTTTATTTTTCTTATGTAAGATTCATTACGAATAAGATTAGTAATCAGTTAAAATAGTTGCCTTGAGTCTTTAGCATGCTATTAAACTTACTAGAAAATTGCCCTCCCTCGACATAAAATAATTGAATTTCCCTCGGAAATTAAGCTAAGGAAAATCTTTCAAGAGATTTCAATTCTTGGTAGTGAAGATTTTATTCTCGAAATTTTTTTTACTAAAGCCCTAGTTTTTTCCTAATGTGAGAAATATTATTTAAATACTCCAGTTTATTCACTATACATATAAAGAAAAATATTAAATATTTTTCCTAATTAAAAATAATATTTTTATATTTCAGTTAAAATGAATGAGTAAAACAATATTTTAACGTACGAGTGAAATATTTGTTTTTAAATTGCTTCTCTCGAGAAAGTAACGCTACATTTTCAAGAAGTAAATTTAAAAAATTAAGCCTCTTAAAAATTTCTTAAATATATTTTGCAATTGATGAGAATTTTACAGCGAAAGATAAAATTGAATAAGTACAGGGTTGCTACAGGTCAGGGAAATCAGGGAAAAGTCATCAACTTTTATTAAAAGTACTGTAAAAAATTATTACTTATGAATTATTTAATTAATAATTTTATTTAAATATTTTTAAATGTTTAAAAAAATTCAATTATGTTCAAAAAATTAAAAAAAATTCTCGTCAAAATTTCAATCCTGTTAATAATAAAAGAATTTTATTATTTATGAATATAATTGAATTCTTGTAAAGAACTTTATTATTTATGAAAATAATTGATTTTTTGCAATGAATTTTATCAAAAAATTTTAAAATACCTCATTGAATTCTCGCGAAGAATTTTATTAAATTTTTTTAAAATAATTAAATTGATGTGAAATATTGTATTACTTTTGGTAAAATTCTCTGAATTTTCCTGACTTGTGACAACCCTGTTAATCAAGATAAAATTTACAAAAATACTTTGCATTACAATTTAAATTATTTTACGTTACAATTTCTCTCTCTAAAGTAAACTGTAACAAATAGAATAGAGTATGTATGTATTTTACCTGATTGTGTACCTGTGTATTGTGTAGTGCATGAAAATAAAAAGAGGCGCATTATTGTCTTGAATCCATTATTTTTTGAACTTAAAAATTTAAAGTCCATGCGAGTGAAATGTCAACCTAGAAATGCTTATATGGAAACATAAAAAAGCATATTTTCTTTTTGAAAACTTATATATAAAAAGAGAAAGAACTTTACGTATTCACTGATATTGTTATTGTAAAATGTCAAAAATTGTCTCCCTTGACAGGAATATTGATGAAAAACTTTTTTGAATCAAAAATAGCTTCAGTCCCTAAAGTAAAGAAGCGAAAAAATCTAGACTGGAATTAAATATAGAAAATCCCCTGGAAGTATATTAAAGATTAATCTAGGAGAAGAAAAATGAAATAATACGAATAATCAATATTTCAATGGGAATGTCACTACAAGGTACGCAAAGACTTACTTGCCCTAACAAGGTCAAGGTTCAAAGCTGATTACTCGTTCAATGTCTCACTTATTTCTCTCTATTTTCAAATAAGGTGTGTCGTAATGACGATGACGGAAAATTACATTCAGAAGCCAAAGTACACTTAATTGATTTACATCGAGTTTACATTTTCTCAGAAGAAGTAGATTTGCAAAAGATTATTTGCAAAACTTGTTAACAGCAAGTTTTCTGTGCAATATGAAAATTGCAATTTTTATTTTTAACTAGTAAAATGTTTCTCAAAATTCTTTTCATTTTCCCTCGCATCTATAACAGAATTTGAGACTAATTTCAAACTATGAGTTTATGAGGATGGACAATTAATAGAGCTTGAAATTTATGGGTCATACTCTGATGGCTGACAATGGTGACCCGAAACCTTGTTATTATGCACTAATACCTGACAATTATAACATCTTCTCTCAGATGAACGATTAGCTTTGGAGTTAATTCTATAGACTGAGAGCGAGAGAGCGAGAGAGCGAGAGAGAGAAGATGTAGGACATGAAGATTGAAGAGTGAAGTTCAAGGCTGGCCTGTCGATTCATCAGTCGATTCAGGGGGTGTGAGATTGTTGCGACGTGTTGGCTGCAGTGGCTATTTTATCAGTAAAGTATCAGTTGATTTTAGCGAATACCCGTGTATTCGAATAGAGAATATTGGCCGAGTGTTGGTTACCCTTCTTCTTGTATGAAACTTGACTGCGGGTGCGTCTGTATAAGAGGGTGGCGTGCGGATCAATACCAACTGCCCCTATTCTTCAGCTATATACACAATCCCTCGCAAAGTATATAAGTGTCAAATTCTACGTGTTAGTGTCACTTGGAATCATTGTTCACGTGTCTCTGTAACAAAACTCATAAACTAAATATACAAAATTTTAAATTACTTTTCAAAAAAAATACTATTCCTTTTTTTCTCTTTCGAAATATTTCTATTTCTATTTCTATTTCTATTTTTATTTTCATTTTTATTCTATATTTCACGTTTCGAAAATTCCCCACACGCACTCAAAGAAAAAAAAAGCTCTTTGTCATCCTCCCTTTACAAGTACGAGAGAAAAGATTTTCTTATTTATCACATCAGTGGTAATATTATGTACATATCAAAATTCTCCATTTTATACTCAAATTCTGTATAAAAAGCTTGAAATGTGTTTAGAAATACCTAAATGAATAGTTTTTCAATAACAACAAAAAAAAGAAGAAATAACAATTGCTTTTAAACATCCATTTCTCTATTGACACTCAATATTGGAATTGTAGAAATAAAAATACCTGTGGGGTGTCTAAATTTTCAACCACAATTTTAGTTTTTAGTTTTCTTTTGTAACGAGAAAAAAACACGAGTGCGAAATATTCGCTTTTGAAAGATATTGTGGAAAAATAAAGTGATTAGCATTCACTTTTTTTTATTGAAGAAATCTATATTTATACATATACCTAGTCGTTGTATTTTCCCATATATTATTGTTCGCTTTTTTGTTTTTTAGATTTTAAAATAATTTTTCTTTTTAAATGTTTTCATTTTTTTAAATTAATACCTATGCTGAAAATCATTGAATTCTTGCTAAGAATTTTATCCAAAAATTTGAAAATAATTGAATTCCTTCCAAAAACTTTATTATTATTTATGACAATAATTAAAAATTCTTGTATGAAGAATTTCATCAAAAAATTTGAAATTAATTGAATTCTTTTGAAGAATTTTTTTTTACGAAAATAATTTAATTTCTTTGAATTTTTTGTATAATAATAATAATAATAATAAAAAATTGACTATCATGTTTAGCCCGTACTTTCAAATGAGTAAAGAAGTTCGTCTATACAATCGAAGAAAAACAATATTTGAATTATATATATATAATAATTTGAAAATACTGAAATGTTGAAATTATCAACTAATTAAAAGAGAATTATGAACAGAATGATGAAATAAAGAAAAGATAAACGAAATTAATTAAAACTGAAGTGAAACGAGTTAAAATTCTCTATGGTGTCTGACTATAAAGTGTCGAGACTACTGCCCTTATGAAAGAGGTTTTACCTTTTCCACTTGTTGACTGTACCATCAATTATTCTGAAACAACTCTTGCCTTACATAGAACATATGAAAAGAAATTGTTTTCTAAAATTTCTGAAATTTAGTTAAAGTTTCACTCCACCGCACCGCCAGTCCTTTGACAGTGAATTTTCAATAATTATTAAATGTCGCATCCTAAAATTCAATTAGTTGTCTAATTACTGTCTTTTTCCAACGACGAAGCAAAGTTAACGATTTTAACTTCCTTTTTAACTCTAAGAAGTTTCGAACCATACAAATTGATCCTGAATACAATTGTCGATAAAAGGAATAGACGTATTTGATGAGGAAAATACTGAATGCGTTGAAAACTTATTCAGTTAATTGAGAAATGCTATATCGGAAATATCCATTCAGTTAAATATGACACAATGGTTTGTACACAATTACTCGTTTTTTTTTATTAAGAGGAGTAGAATTTTACAATAAATTTTAAGTCTTATATAAAAGAGAGATCAAAAGCGTAAGTCTTATAAATCTGATAGAGAATTATACAGATCAAATTGAGACAAAAACGACAATTTTTGTCCTTTTTTTGTCTCAATTTGATATTCTTAAAAAAGGAAAAATTTGATTTATATTTGAAAGAATTCGTCAGATGTCAAAGTGCAAGCTTTTTAATTAAAGTACAGCATCTTACGCTGAAGATCTAATTCACAAAGGGAAAGTCTCTCCGATTTTGAGGAAGTTCCTTGAAAAAAGAGGTATTTGAATTCTAAGAGACAAATTGTATGTAGGCAGCGGTTAGTCCTTCAATTTCTTTGAAAGTGTCGAGAAAAATCGATTCAGCGAAAACGCCGTACTGCAGTTTAGACTTGAGAAGAGAAGCAGAGAAAGGAGAATGATCACGTTCAGGGTCATGTAAATAGATTTGTCGTACGTTATAAATAAACATACATGTTTACTGCGAATGTCAATGATAAAAGGATAAAACTATAATAAAATATAGCTTTTATATTAAATTTTATTTTAAATTCAAAGAATGATAAGCTTTTTTCGAGAATAATAACTATTTCAATATCCTCTCAACATTTTTTTTAAATCTCTTATTTCAAACGTATTTAACGTTTTAAACACTAAGTTAGAGCTTTAAACTATTTTCCTGTTTTTAAATAATTTAATTTTCTACTCAAGATTATTGGTAATCTATTTGATAAAAAGTGCCATTTCTTTTTTAAATATTATATTATTATTAAAAATAAAATGGACTTACATTTTCTTCAACTGTCTTCTTGATTTTTGCACTAGCTTCGACGACCGATTTTCCTGCTTTGTTTACGGCACTGTATAAAAATCCGCCAAGACTCTTCGCTCCTGCCAAAGCTTTCGTAGAAACTGAAAACATGCCAAAAAATTGTAAATATTAATAAAAAAAAGTTAGGTAACTGTATTAAAAAATAATTTATATAGGTATCAAGTGTTGCATTTAAATTTTTAAACATGTAAACGATAATTTTAATTTGTAGCATTATACGCAGTGAAAATAAATTCAATTTAAATTCAGAAGACACATAAAAGTTTGAAGGCTCAGTTACAATTAATTCAGTAATAAATTTTCATCAAACCAAAACTTTTATCGCTTCTTTTTTTAATTTAATGTAACAAGTTTTAATTCGATACGTTTTATACATTTTATAAATTTCACACATTTCATATATGTATTTTTGTATTTTTCAGATAGTTCAAAAAAAGAATATAAAACACATTGAATATAAAATATATAGATATTCATAGAATATAAAACACTATGTAGATTGAATTCATACATGTGAATACGCGGTTTGAATGGAATATTGTATTATTTCTGTCCAAACGTTGTGCTGATTTAATTGTTCCTCTATGTATCATTTTATTTTTGACAGTACAAAAATATATTTTTTATTCAAAGAGTTTTATCTTAACCGCAAAATTTAGCATTTGACTTTTTAACTCAAATTTAAATTCAATTCAATTTTGTTATCTGTGTTTCTTTTAAAAACTAACAAACATGTTTCTTTTCCTTTGACTCTTGCATTAACTTTTAAGTATTTTACTACAAAATATTTAAAGTTAAAAAAAACTGTTTTCTTTTCATGTCTAAATTTGAAAATGTTAAAATAAATTTTCCATTTTTTACCACGTTTATTCAATTTTAAAACAATTTCCCCCCATCCTATGGAAATATTCAGCTAATATTTGAATTGCGCCGAGAGATAAAAACGTCAGAACGATTTGAAATAGAGGAAATAAAAGAATTTTTCTTTGCTTTTGAATCAAGGCTGCAATTCCAGACAATGAGGGAACTATCAACATTTTCTCATCTTCTGATCCCTGGAGAGCAACTCCAGAAACTGGAGAACCTAAGGATAGGAATAAATCAGCAAGTTACAGCTAACACCTTCGATCTGGGTACTGTAAACGCTATAGACGACGACCCTTCTCGTGGAAATGGGCGAAGAGGGATATTAAAGTAAAAGAAGGTGTCTATGTTCAAAAAAAGAAGAAAAAAAGAAGAAAAAAGTTAAGAGGGCCAACAGGCCAATGAGGCCACATGTATAAAATGTAGTCGTTGATAACTGAGCGAGAAGTCAGAGGGGTGCTGTATTGATCGCAGATATACCGACGCGAAGGACGGTTGCTTGCTGACTCTCAATCTGGTTAGCTAAACTTCGCTCTTCATTTCAAATGGTTATTGATGATCCAACGATTATTCTACGTAACCGTAATGACACATTTACCGATAGTTCCAACCAAAAACTATTAATTATTGATTTATTTTCACTAGCAAACAAAAAAAAGGCACAAGCAAAAGAAATCTGAAACGAAAGAAATCTAGAGTTACGTAATTTTTTGTATATCAATTTGTATCATTTTAGTATCAAATTGATAGTTTCAAAGAAAATGGCAATTTTTGCTACTTTGGTTAATTTTAAAAATTATGAAAACCTTTTTCGAATTATGCATTGCAAACTTTAACTTTTGTTATCAAATAACAGAACGTGGAAAGTCGAAAGATTCCATAGTTTGATGAATAAAAAAAAATTCCAGTAGGTTCAAGTTTGAATTGAGTAAATATTGCCCGATGGGTGAAGAAACTTGTTTATTTCTAAATAATGGAAAAGTTGAAGATGAAAATTATACGTGGGTTTGTAAAAACAAGGTTCCTTGTGTTCTATAAAAAGAAAACTTTTTTTTACCCTTTTCTAGTTCTATTTTCTACTTTTGTTGATTTTGATAAGCTAATTAAAGAATTTTCTTTTTCTGCCAAAGAAATTCCTTTGAAAAAAGTGTTTGTTCCCTTTTTGGAATTAGCAAAGAGGACTCAGACTCACCAGCTCCAAACGCTTGCTGTCCGTCCTTATCTTCCGTAGGCGTTCCCTCGAGACTGGCCGGACCACTGTCAGCACTCCCGGTGGCACTGAAATTGATCATAGTTTGATAGTAGCACGTGTAAGAGGTTCATTAGCACAATAACTAGAACTATGTATCGTAGCGTGTAATGTCGAACGCACGTACCCAGCAACCCACCTGCTTGCATCATCATCTTTTACATTATCTGTTGTTACACCTTGAGCAGAATCCCTTGCTACTTCGTTATCATTTATTTCCCCCGACACTGGGGCATCGCCTTCATTGGGGCCAGCTGCTCCACGACCTAAACCAGGAATCCCTCCGCTCAGCCAGCCGGTCATCTGGGACTTCACACCTGCCAGCATTTCAAGTTTACTGCCTCCTCCCTGTTGACTAATGAGAAAGAAAAATCAAATAAACATTTTTTTCATTCTCTTCAACCATTCTTTACTCCCTAGAACTCAAATCAATCTATTAATAATTCAATTCTCTTCTTGAAAATCATTTTCGTTCAAATTGTTTCTTTCCAAAAATTCAAATAAATTAATAAATAATAATATTGTTTTTAAATTTCTGATCAATTCACATTCTGGGAATGGAGTTTTCTTTCATCAGTTAAGTGATCTGTCTCCTCTGAAATGTTATGATAGAATTAATGATTTTCTGAGATTAGGTGAAAATCCTCGTGAAACCTTACACATGCAAGGACAAGGCTGCATTTACTTTAAGATTACTTAATTAAACGTTACTACCGGATTTACTACCGGAGTCGCTGTCAGTGACTTTTGTTTCGAAAAAAAAATTCCGAACTTTAATACATTTACATAAAAAAAAATATTCAAGTCTAGAAAACAAATATAAAATCATTACCTACATTCGAATTTCAATTCATTTTTACACGTATCAAAATTTAAAACACATTGTAAAATCTTTTAGGAACAGTATCTTTCCTTGACCTATCAATCGATTTTCTTTAAATCTTGTCCAGCATTTTACAACCAATCATTATATGATTCATAATTTTTACTATTTGTATGAACAAAAAGAAGCCTACGTAAAAGAAAATAAAAAACAAAATTATTTATATTAATTTTAAGAATAAAGAATAATTTTATTATACCTCGTAACGTCAAATAGAATGCTAAAATTTTAGATATTTTCAGAAATTTAGTTTATTCTAAGTATTTGAATAGAAAAAAATGAATTAGTATTTTATCTACAAAAAACAGAACTAAACAGGAAATTGATTCATTTTTGCAATTTTAATCTTAGAAAATTATTATTAAAAAAAAGTAGTAAAATCTACGAGATATTAATTTTACAGGAAACAATACAATATTCTAGAGCTTAATGTTTTAGTAAAATGATACAATAATTAAACTATTTGTCTTCTAATGCATTGGAAAAATTTTAGGTGGCACAGAAATTGACTGAATCATTTCCAAAATCTACATTTAAACTTGCGCTTTGACAGCAAGTTTCCGATCGATACATTTGTGAAGAAAAGTCACTTTTTAACAGGAAATTATCTCTCTTCGAAATTCTGTAATTAGTAGTTATATATTTATAGTTTTTACAAGGAAAAAATAACAACAATAGTAACAGAAAACAAATTTACCAAAAAAAGTAATTAGAAAATTTTCGAAAAATTTTAATAGACTTTGAAATTGAAAAATTTGAATGTTAATTAATTAATTAACTTATCTTCCTTTTTTTGTACCTATATGTATATAAAAAGAATAAAGTATCTTTTAATGGTTAAAACAGTTATTACGTGTGGAATTTGTATTACTGTTTATGAAACATTGATCTATTGACGAAAAATTTGTAAGAACTGAACAGAATTTACATGTAAATTTAAAAGATTGTATGAATACCTGTTATCTTTTTTTTCTGCATCTAAATCACCACCGGCACCAGGAGATCCGACTTTTTCCTCTGGCACAACGGAGTCATCCTCGCCTTTCTTACCTATCCAAGTAGACACTTGATTCGTAAGGCCAGAGAACATTTTGAATACGTCGCGGACTCAACACTGGAAATTCGCGACCTGGACGTTGACCGCGGATTATGTTGGCGAATTTGGAGATTTTTTTTCACTTATGGAAACCTTTTCTGACACTCGTAAAATTGAAATGACAAGTAATAAGAGCGATCTCTCGTATCTGACACCAGACTGCGTAAAATATTTCAGTGGATACTGCGCAACATGCACGGCGCAACACTACATGCTCTGGCATGTATGCGTGAAAGTGTCCAGAAAATGTTGTCTGATAAAAAATTCCATTTATTATGACAATATCAAAATAAATATTGCAACTTCCCCCCAAATATTCTCTCTCAAAAATAAAAGCATAATTAAACCAACATTTTTTTAATATTTCCTTCTCTTCATTTACACCTAAAAAATTAATCTTTTAACATTTATTAGCATTAATAATTATTGTCTAATCACCCTATATGTATCGATTACTTTTTTCTAGGATATAAACACGTGTCAATGAATTTTACATCGTTCTTAGTATTTTTTTTCCTAATTCATTGATTAATTTAATATATTAAAATAGGTTTTATTTAATTTATCAATTATAAACTTTGCGGTATTTTCAAAATAGCTTAATAATTACAAAGACACTATAATTCAATAGTTAGAAATCTTTATTATAAACGCAATTGTCACAAATAATTATTTTAAATGATTCAAAAATTAAAAAAAAAATTGAGTTTTATACTTGCAAAAAACTCAGGAGATGAAGCATCTACGTGACGAATACTTCAATCGATGTATCACTCGAACTTATTATAATCACATGGGGAGATGAATATCAGTTCCTTGGGGTTTGACTGCTGTTTCCTGGTGCTACAGACATCTCACCACCCTGAATATTTTGTTTCTGTTTATTTCGTTTAAAAATTTAAAATGTTTCATCAGCAAAACTAAAGACTTTCTTTTTAATATTCATGCCAAATATTGAATTTTTAAATTTACCTTTACTTGAATTTGATTTTTTAACATCGCCGACCTCAAAATTAACATTCGTGTTCGTCTTTGATACTCTTTTCCTAGACTTATTGATTTTTCGAATGTTGTGCTTCGCTGGTCCACATCTTTGGCGTACAAAATCTAACAAGAAAAATAGAAATTTAATAGTTTAGAAAATTTAATATTAATGAAAATTACAAGTTTTCAGATGATCAGTTCATCTTTCACTGATCAACTGAGGTAAATTGAATGAAAATTAAAAATTACTTTGTTGTGTGAATCAATACGAGCTTGAATTTGCCCATCGAGGATTAATTGCATAAGTTCGTCTTCTAATGCGGAGACAGTTCTGTTAAATGCAGTGGCCATTCGCCTCATGTCAGCGCTCAAATAAGGGCTGAAATATTGTATTAGAGCTCGATTACGAATTTGAGTATAGAGATTGTTTACATGTGGCGCTATGTACATGTCAAGGAGAATATTATCCTTGATTTCATCTAGAAGTTTTAAGCATGAAGCGTATTTGGATTCATAAAATTTAAAGATAATATCCCTCAGTTGTGGTTCCAATTCCAAAAAGAGCTTAAAAGAACTGCTAAAAATGACTTGCTTCTGTAGTTCATGCCTATCGAAAGTGGCAAGCGCACACAATCCACCATAAAGTGCTACATTCCCCGGCGAAAGCAATTCCGGAAAATCACAATGATCCAAAGAAGCCTGGAGGAACAATTTCGCTGCAAATTTATACTTTTTTGTTGCTAATTCGGCCAATCCTGCAGCCACTTTCAGTTTTGTAATGATGGCCAAATTACTATCTTTGCCATGAACGTCAGGAAAGTCCGGAGTGTCTTCTGCCTTAGTGACGTAACTAATAACGTGGGTCCAATTTTGGAGATAGACAGAAACTTTTAAAACATTCCAACACATGTTAACGACGTGCTTTCCGCTTGTGCAATAATTTCTAGCTCTCGAATAACATTTGAGTGCATTGGCCAGATCACCACAATCAAGGTAATGATCCCCTAGATCATCGTGTCCTCTTCTTATACTTTCTTTGATGGAATTACTTTTATAATTTTTTAAATCGGTGTCAAATTTTTCCAGTTTGAGGGCAGCCTTCTTGGAACGGGATTCCATCCAAGCTTGATCAATTGTTGGCAAATCTTGTGAACTAGACTGAGCTGCAACGTCAGGTAAGCCTGGAGTACTTATTGCTTGTGAAAGTCTTCTATGAAGTGACAAATATAAAGAGACATTGTATGTTGTCATCACGTATGTTATTGCCATTTTCAAAGCTTCTATCCGCAACGTAGGGCAGTGATCTGCGATGTATATTAGTCTATAAAGCTTTGCTAATCCTGTATAACTGTTGGCATACACCTCCAAATCCTTAAAACAAAAACAAATTTATCAAATTTATCAAATTTTACAAATCGAGAAATTATAATTCAAACCAATAATGTCAAAATTTAGTTATAAAAGAAATATTAAAATGACAACTTACCAGTGTCGGATTTTCGACAATGTACGATTCCTCCTCTGCATTGTCATTATCCTCCACCGGGGCATCGACCTGCATTGGCTCGACATATTGCTAAAAAAGAAAATAATTCCCATTCAAATTGTAATTTGTTACATTGCAGTAAAACTTTAGAATTATTTCACAGTTATTCGAAGATTGTTTGTAAATATTTGTTCAAAAGCAGTTTAAACTAACCTTAAAATTCACGATTTCGAAAATGAATACAAAATATCTCTTTTTTTTTTTTTTGTAAAAAAAATTTAACTTACCTCTTTCATAAGTTTTTCCTGTTGAAGCATTTGTTGCTATTGTGTTAAAAATTATAAAATTTATAACTTCTCTCCCACAACCACTTATTTTCTTTTCTTTTTTTGAACAAACAACATGAATAACCACAAACCAATAAACCATAGAAGATGAAAATGTAAAGTCAAGTTCACATTGCACAAAACTGAACCTTGACGATGACGACTTGACGACGGACGACTTTCTCTTAAGACCATGCACCAATAAGAATGCTTTAAAAGAAAGAGGAAGATTGGCTAATAAAAACCGGGAGATTCAATTTCAACTGGTGGAATTGTTATTAATTAAGTTAATGAATAATGTTGAAAAAATATCGATTAGATTGTAAAAAATTGTTAATTACCGCAACAATAATATCTTTTTATTGAAATCTAACTGTAAATATGAATATGTCACCTTGAAGGAATTAAAGTGTTCTGAGAGAGAAGAATTTTAGACTGATGGCAATCTATATATTTTGCTGTCAGTGGAGCTGCCATATTTTTTAGACAGAGACCTGCCTGCCTGGGGGGTCAAACGCAGGGGGTTTCTTTGGTTTGGAGTGATTTTTGGAGGTGTGATACAAGATGTTTAGTAATAAATAAATGGTGCCCGTAATAAACAATTAAGAAATTTGTTGGAGCTGCCGTGTGCAGGTATGCTCGTTCTTTATCTTGATACATTCTTGGTATCAAACTCAGCATTTTTTCTGAAAATAACTCGAAATGCATTAGATTTTACGTCATATTGATAAATACAAGCTAAGTTCGGTGCTGTGATAAGGTTATAAGAGAAATTAGGACAATGGATATTAAGTATTATAGTCCTGTTTCGTGAAAAATGTAAGTTGTGCTATTAAAGAATCTCGGATTTTTTTGGAATTTCATGGACGGAAGAAATATTTCAGGTTGCTGCCTGATTACGTGCGCCCTACCCCAGTGTACTATTTTTATATATACTTTTTATTTACACGTTCTCAGAGCGAGCGTTTGTCTTATTGCGTATTTTCGCTAAATATTTTAGCTACGTTGGACTTAGATTACGTAATTTCAGTATGATCGATCATTTTATTGTCGTTAAAGGTGAATATAAAATCCGATATTACATTTCTGGTTGGAGACCGCTTGAGAAAATTGATTTTTGACAACAGTATTGAACTCGGTTACTATACATACCTAATTTAGTTTTAATCTGAAAATTAGAAATTTCTTATGGTTCATTTTTTTTATGGGAATCGTGATTTATTTTGCAAATTAAAAAATTATTTTACTGTTATTTTTGAATATCTTTTTCCTTAAAGAATGTACGTATTGGTTTTTATCTCGAATTTTGTTAAATGCGACTATTTCCTTTGTCTTTAAATAATTTTTATTTGGCACTACGTGCTGTTTATATTTATAAACAAACATGCTTTTAAAATATGCTTTTCTGAAAAATATTTTCAGAAAAGATTTACATACTGACATTAGATGCCTTGGAGTTTCAAGTTATTTTAGATATAGCAGCTATCAAAATGACAATGTCACAAATGACTAAATGAGTTTACGATTATTACTTGAAAAAATATAAGTTATGGGAGAAGGGAGAATTGTAAAAATAAATGTGTTATTAAATTTTAGCAGATTTATTTTCCCGTAATGACGTGGTGGAATAAAGAGATCGAAACTGTCTTCAACGATGATAGAAGCATCTTTAAAAGATCGTGGTAAAGAGACAATTAATTAACAAACAATCATGTCGGAACCACCTCATCATTACAGTCACCCTCCACCAGATATAATGCCTAAAGGACTTGCTATAAACGGTAAATATCCTCTTCTTCGGTAATCCATTTTATTTCATCCATTTTTAAAAATTGTGAAATTAAATTTCCAGGTGTGGGAGGAAGACTTCGTCAATTAGAAGCTCTATTCAGTGGTGGTCCAATTCAAGGTGGAAGATCTGGTCACACGTTTTCCATCGAAACTCTCATTGATATCTTATTAGTTTTATACGACGAGTGTTGCAACTCTTCTTTGCGTCGAGAAAAGACTGTCTCCGATTTCATTGAGTTTGGTATGTTAAAGATTAATTCAAGAATTTCTATTCTAATTGTTTAATTTTTTTGCCCATGTATTTATTTTAAAAGCCCCTAACTCTTAATTTACAGTAAAACCTGTAGCCACTTGTATAAAGAGTTTGCAGTTAGCGCGTGAAGATTTTGAGATTATAAAAGTAATCGGAAGAGGTGCGTTCGGGGAAGTATGTGTAGTTCGGATGCGAGGTTCAGATAAGGTTTTCGCCATGAAAATCTTGAATAAATGGGAGATGCTCAAAAGAGCTGAGACTGCATGTTTCAGAGAAGAGCGTGACGTTTTAGTTTATGGAGATCGACGATGGATAACAAACCTTCATTATGCCTTTCAAGATGACAATAATCTGGTAATTTAAAAAATAAAAAGCAAAAAACAAATAAGTATATATGGTATATAATAAATATTAAATTAAAAAATTTGCTTTTCAGTACCTGGTCATGGATTATTACTGTGGTGGGGATTTATTAACTTTACTTAGCAAGTTCGAGGACCGACTTCCAGAAGATATGGCTCGTTTTTACATAGCGGAAATGGTGCTAGCCATAGGATCAATTCACGATTTGCGATATGTTCATCGAGATATTAAACCTGACAATGTTCTACTAGATGCTAACGGACACATTCGATTAGCTGACTTTGGTTCTTGCCTACGATTATTTGAAGATGGAACTGTTCAAAGCAATGTTGCAGTCGGAACGCCGGATTACATTTCTCCAGAGATTTTAAGGGTATATAAATTTTTGAAGATAAATATTACTGAAACTATTTTCAGATCTCTTTGTTTATGTGCTTTTTTATTTTTCAGGCAATGGAAGACGGACAAGGAAGATATGGTCCCGAATGTGATTGGTGGTCTTTGGGTGTCTGTATGTATGAAATGCTTTATGGAGAAACACCTTTTTACGCTGAATCTCTAGTCGAAACTTATGGAAAAATTATGAATCATAAGGTAAATAGTTTTTATAAATTGACTACTTATTGCGCCACGTTTGGAATTATTAATTATTTTTAAATTTTAGAATTGCTTTGACTTCCCCACGGAAGACATATATGACGTTTCTGAAGAAGCAAAAGATTTAATGCGAAAGTTAATTTGCAGTTCGGAATTTAGACTAGGACAAAACGGAATTGAAGATTTTAAGGTAAGTTATAAAATTGAGGGATCTTAAAAACTATTTACTGGTAAATTTTATGACAATTTTATTTACAACTAATTTTTTTAGAAACATCCTTGGTTCGAAGGAGTAAGTTGGGATACTGTAAGAGATAGTACGGCACCTTACATTCCTGAAGTTTCTTCGCCAACAGACACTTCAAATTTTGATGTTGATGATACAGACGTTCGTAGTTCTGATGCTGTTCCACCCTCTGCCAATTCGGCTTTCTCTGCTTTACATCTGCCATTCGTTGGCTTTAGTTTCACTCAAGGAAGGTAAATGTCCAGAAGATAATTATTTAAATCCCTAAAAACTAATTTTTATTTTTATACAAATTAAAATGTTTTCGCTTTCTAGTTGTATATCGGATTTGGGTTCTATGCTGGGAATTACACAAAAAGATAAGAATCTCAAAATGTTGCAAGAGGAGAACGCGCAATTATCTCAGACAATTGCTGATCTAAAGAATCAGGTCACTCACCAATCGCCTACAATATCACCAGATTCAAATAATGCTACTAGGAAACTCCAGGATGAAATAAACACACTTACTAAACGAAATTGCGGTAAATATCTTTTGTTAATTAATTATATTGGCTAAGGGTAATAATTCATAAATAAAACGACTAAATTTTTCCCCAACAGAATTAGAATCTCAATTAAAATCTCTGGAAGTACCTCGAGAATTACGTAGTATAGACAATGGAGAATTAATGAAACTTCGTGAATTGGAGAAAATGGTACGAACACTTAGAATGGAAAAAGATGAAGCCGTGAAAGAGAAGCAGGACGTTCAGGAAAAATTCAAATCTCAAGATAAAGAACTCAAAGATGCTTTAACTCAACGCAAATTAGCAATGGCAGAATACACAGAAGTAACTGATAAATTATCCGAACTGCGACAGCATAAGCAAAAATTATCAAGACAAGTCCGAGATAAAGAGGAAGAATTGGAAGTGGTTATGCAGAAAGTTGATAGTTTGCGGCACGACATTCGAAAAGCCGAGAAACTTCGAAGAGAACTCGAAAATAGAGTTGAAGAAGCAATGGCCGAAACCAGTAAAGAGAGAAAACTCCGAGAGCGTAGTGAAGAATATTGTAAACAAATGCAGGAAGAAACTGAAAAAATTAGACAGCGCTCAGCTGGAAATGATACAAGTACGAATAATGCTCTTGCGACCCAAGAGATTAATAGACTTAAGGCGGAAGTTGAGAAGCTTGAAGTTCAATACAATGAGAACTCGAGTCAACAACAAAGTAGATTTAATTTAGAAATCCGAAGTCTTCAAGAGCAGCTGCACGAGGGTGAAGTAAAGAGAGAATTTTTAGAGCGTGAAGTTCAATTGACAAAGGATAAATTAGACGCCGCGAGACTCGAAAATATTACCGACAGTGAAGAAACAATTAATGAATTAACGAGGCGACACGATAGAGAGAAGATGATGCTTGCCGAGGAGAATAAGAAGCTTTTACTCGAATTGAATTCTGTTACAGATACTGTTAATAGAATACAATCAGAAAGGAGGCAAATTGAGGAAGAATACGAAGAATTGAGAAATAAAAAGGAGGCAATCGCCCAGTGGGAGGCTCAAATAACAGAGATTATTCAATGGGTTTCAGACGAAAAAGATGCTAGAGGATATTTACAGGTAAAAATAATATTCGTATTTATTTTTAGGTTTCACAAGTTTTCAATTTCGGAAAGTGACACTTGATTTGTTTTTTAGGCCTTAGCTACGAAAATGACCGAGGAACTAGAATTCCTTAAACACTCTGGTGGAGTCGGTGGCGTTGGTAGTGTTTCCACAATAACAGATAAGAATTGGAGAAATCGAAGATCTCAAAAGTTGGATAAAATGGAACTTTTGAATCTTCAGAGTTCGTTACAGAGCGAAATTCAAGCCAAGCAAGCCATCTCAGAGGAACTTACAAAGACACGATCTGATTTAATAGCTGCACAGAAGTACGTATTCTTGCTTTTTGGTTTTAAATTAAAATTTCAGAATTTTATTGTTTTTCACGCTCTTTTTTTATTTACAGGGAGCTACGTGATTTTAAGCAACGGCTTGATTGTGTTTCACATGAAATGAAGCGTAAAGAGTTGCAAATAAAAGAACTACAGACTCGACTTGAGACTGGCGATAGCTGTAAGTATCCTCTAATTGAATCCAGTACAACAAACAATCGTTCAATATTAGTTTTTCCTCAATCTTTTGGAAACTTAGTATCCTTGATAGTGCTACACACTGCGGTAATACATGCTGCCTTAGTAGTTTGCAGAAACTTTAATTTTTTTCACGGCCTTTTTAAAAAGTAATACATATTTGATATTTTGCTTTCATTAATTTGTCCTTTTTATAAAGTAATTAATTATTTCTTTTTATTTTGTATTAATTGTTAATTAATTAATTAATTTTGTAGTTTATATGTATTAATTTATACAGTTTTAAAAGTTCATTTAATGTTTACTCAAACAGTACAGCTCTGCATTTCTGAAATTCTACACAAAGGCTTTTATTACAGTAATTTTTTTCTAGTATTAAAAATAGTTGTAAACATTCCCCTTTACATTCTTTTTATTTCTTCTTTATTTTTAGTTGTTTTTTTTACCCATAGCAAATGTATTTTTTCTTTTCCCTTTCTTTATATAGAAATATTATTTTGTAGAAAAATTTGTTAGACATTTTTTTTTGACAATTCAATAAATTTTTTTTTTTTAATTTCTTACCACCAATAGGAGCGAAATTGATTTATTATTGTTTGCAGATTGAAACTCTAATTTGAGATATGAGATTTATATTTTGGAATTTTATTTCGATTTCGATTTTATTTTTGAAATATTAAATATTTCATGTATTAGAGATTCAATCTGTGCATTTGATTGATGTATATTAATTGTGGAGTTCTCTCTTAAGTAATTTAAGTGGCTCGTTACAGCCTTGAAAAAAGTGAACAGAGTTTTAATTTCGTGTTTTCAACTGCATTTCAAATTTGCATTAAAATTTACGAATTTGATACTTACGATTAAAAATGATACACACTCGTCGCAATAGGAAGATCATGTTTGAACAATCATCTGTTACAGTTTTTTTCTACTAATTAAAATCGCATTAAAGACGTTTTAATAAAACACTAATTTTAATCATTTTAGCTTTTATTTCAAACATTACGAATAAAATTGTTAAATTTAGAGCGCACAAAGCAATAAAATTAAAAAAAAAAAAAAAAAAAAAAAAAAAGGATAGACATTGTGAAATATATCGGCAATTACAAACCTTTGTCATTTTCAAAATGAATGATTGAGTTGAAAATTGTGGATAATATAAAATAAAGAGTAATTAATAATAATTAAACTGATCGGAAAAAGGGTGAGACACAGGAATTTACACTGG
Source organism: Leptopilina heterotoma (assembly GCF_015476425.1). NCBI lineage: Eukaryota > Metazoa > Arthropoda > Insecta > Hymenoptera > Figitidae > Leptopilina > Leptopilina heterotoma. The sequence continues at coordinate 1,927,210 of NW_025111202.1, forward strand.
GATATTTAATTAGCTTTGTAAGTCAAATGTTCGGTACGGTATGCAATTCTGATTTCTAGACTGCAAAGTGCCTCTGTTTATTGGCGTAACGAGCTGCGTGTGGGGCCTCTTGTTGCTCATCATCAAACTGTATTTGTGACAGCACTTATATCAACCAAATCTTCAAACATCGTTACAACTAAACCCCAGAGAATCATCGTACATCAGCCGTCATCACCCCTACCAGTAATGCGTGCCCCCCGCAACACCAAATGTCGCTTATTAACTAGATTTGTTCCTGTCAATTCACTGGTTAATCGCGATGCCGTCAGCGTGAAAATGTCGCCTGGTAAATCAAATTTCAGGGCGTGCGACTTTCATAGTCGATTCAGTTGTTGTTAATTTGTCATTTTTCATTTTTCATTTTTCATTTTTAAAAACGCAGCGCTATGTTTTTAGTACATTATTTTTTTAGGGATTTTTCAAATATCGCTGCTTACTGATTTGAATTTAAATGATTAACGTTAAAATAGATCTGAAGATGATTCCTTGAGTTGTATTTTTTACCAGAGGTATTTCAGGATTTTCATATGTTAAACCTAAAGTGGAAAATGAGAAAAAAGAAGCTTTTTATCTTGACATTTGTTGCATTTCATTGCAGCAACAGGGAAGTATATTGAATGTTTGAGTGTACATATAACAATATGTACTAATATACTTACTGAAACATAGCACTGTGTTAAATTTAACATATAGACTGATTTTTCTTAATTGTCTTAATCATGATGAGGACTTAACTTCTAATAATTATTGTAGTATTGACAAAATTTAAAACAGTAAAATAATATTAAATTTTAATTCCAATCATGATTTTTAAAAGCAGTTTGTATGAATGCAATAGCCGCATTTTGTTTGACCCTTGTTAGATTTTAATTTTAATGCGATTTTTTTGTGTTAAAAGAGCGATTAACAAGCGACGTTGTTACCAATCTTTTTTCAGTTTTTCAGAAAAAAGCCTTGTGTGGGTTTGCCTGGATTTATTGTGGGTGCTTTGGTGAATTTTTCTATTCCTTTGCTGAGACAATGACCCACATTCTTCTTTAATAAATTAATTTTATGAGTTAAATAGGATTTTACCCTAACAAAATTACCAAATTACAATGAAATGAATAGGTCCAATATTCTCCTAATTTTCCTCTGATAATTCGTAAGAAAAAAAAAAAAATGTTGGACGCTAACTCTCAAATTAAACCTTCTAACATTTAATTAAAAATTCTCGAGTTTGGTATTTTTTTCTTTCTAATAATTTTTATTTGTTACTTTCAGTTTTGGAACGGCCTACCTCCCAAATGTCATACCTGGAACACTTCTTGAAGGAAACCGCCAGTAGTACTCGTCATGGAAGTGTGGATAGTGTAGAAGGTGACATTGAGGACAATCGAGCTCCAAGTATCACAAGCAGTAAAAGCAATCTCTCCGAACTTAGTATTGTAAGCATTAGTATCCGGGAAAAACAAATTAAATTTTTATGGAAATTCTATATGTGAACTTATTATGAAATGTTATTATTTCTTAATCTTCATCTCTTTTCTTATTTCAGGATCCAACTTCTCCTTTATCACATGAGTTACTTAATAAGTCTTCATCTGTCCACAATCAACCAAACGTACAACCAAAGCCAAAATCTCATCAGTTCCTGGTACGAACCTTTTCAGCTCCGACAAAATGCAATCACTGCACTTCTCTAATGGTTGGTTTAACAAGACAAGGAGTCGTTTGTGAAGTTTGTGGTTTTGCGTGTCACATGCCCTGTTGCGACAAAGTACCTCCAATGTGTCCTGTTCCTCACGATCAGAGTAAGTGTTTTTTTTTATCCCTCAATTATTCCGCACTGAAATACAAAGAAGAAACTTAAATTTCTGTTTCTTTCAGCTAAACGACCGTTAGGAATCGATCCAACCAGAGGCATTGGTACTGCCTATGAAGGTTACGTGAAAGTCCCTAAAATGGGTGGTGTCAAAAAGGGATGGGTGAGGCAGTTTGTAGTCGTTTGTGATTTTAAATTATTCCTTTACGATATATCACCAGACAGAAATGCGATTCCTTCAGTTTACGTCTCGCAAGTTTTGGATATGCGTGATGAGGAGTTTAGTGTGAGCTCTGTGCGTGATTCTGATGTTATACATGCGACAAAAAAAGACATTCCATGTATATTTAGGGTAAGTAAATCCGCAAGAATCTTCAGTGTAAATGTTCAATTTTCCATTAATAGTTTAATAACCAGAAAATTAAAACTCTAATATTTTTTTAATGCGCAATAATAATTCATCATATTTCTGTACTTAAAAGTCCTGACACCTCAATAAAACAATGTTCCTTGACTAGATAACAACATCCTTACTGGAACCACCTGGATTGCGGAACCATACGTTAATGCTTGCTGACACAGAAAGTGAAAAAACTAAATGGGTAGTGGCCTTAAGCGAACTTCATCGAATTCTCAAAAGAAATAATCTCCCTAATACAACAGTACGATTTTTTGTCTAATTAATTGTTTCTCATTTTTTTTTCTTTTTTTTTCTTTTTGCATTTAACTAATTTTGAAATTCTTTTCTATTGCAGATATTTAGAGCTAAAGAATTATTGGACAACACTTTGGCGCTTATTAAAAATGTGATGTCAGGAGCAATTATAGACCCGGATCGTCTAGTCATTGGCACGGAAGAAGGCTTATTTTGTTTAGATTTAGATCGTAGTGGTATGTTGTCTGTCCCTTTGGAAATTCAATACAAAACAAATGTTTATTACCAATTTCTCTTAATTTTTAATTTGTTTTTGTTTTCAGAAATAGCAAGAGTCGGGGAAGGGAAAAAGGTTTATCTTCTCGAATATGTAACGGAGGAGCAATTGATTGTAGTACTTAGTGGAAAGCAGCGACACGTTCGCTTAGTTCCTGTTCGCGCATTAGACGGAGATGAAGTCGAATGGATCAAAGTGGCTGAAACTAAAGGATGTATAACTTTAACTACTGGAGTAGTGCGTCGAAAGCCTTTAACTTATTGTCTTTGTGTCGCAATCAAGAAACAGAATGCCTCGCAAGTCATTATTTACGAGATAACGCGTACAAAAACGAGACATAAACGTGTTCGCGAACTGATGTTGCCTTGTCACGCACAAACGTTGCAAGTTCTCTCCGAGGGAAGACTTTGTGTTGGATACCCGTCTGGTTTTTCTATATACAGCATATTGGGAGACCATCAACCTATATGTAAGTATTCTCTTGAAATCCGCTTTTCACTTTTTTCACTTTTTTCACTTTCAATTTAATCATCTTTCAGCATTGGTCCACCCGGAAAACACTCTTCTGGGATTTTTGACTTATAGCGCTGTCGACGCTTTACGTTGTATTGAACTGCCAAAGGGTGAATTTTTGTTAGTTTTTCACACACTTGCAGTTTACGTTGATAATCAAGGAAGAAAGAGTCGAGATAGGGAAATTATGTATCCCGCTGTTCCTACAGCAGTCAGTAAGTTGAATCGTTTTTTCAAATAAGTCAAGAATTACAATTCTTTTTATTCGCAATATAATATTGATTAACCATAATAATTATTTTTATTCTCTAGGTTGTTGTGAAGGTTACTTACTCGTATATAGTGAAACTCATATCGATGTGTTCGATTGTACAACCGGTGATTGGTTGCAAACATTAAATGTTAAGAAAGCCAGACCTTTAAATACTTCCGGATCACTAACCACGTGTGCCATTAACGACATGTCGCACGTTATTTATCTAAGCAATTTACATCAACGTAAGTTTTTTTTAAACTCCTAATTTAATGAAACATTCATTTTTTGTTCAATAGTTATAAATTTCTACAATTTTATAAGTTTATTAACGATCGTTAAATGAAATATTTTCAGGTGAATTATTAAATCTAGCTCCAATGGAAACAAGTGGCAAACAAATGACTCGACCAAGAAGGAGATTCTCATTGAGAGAGGGAAACAGAGCTGCTCGACCTACAGATCGTCGTTCGAAAATGATATCAGCACCTACCAATTTTAATCACATCAGTCATATGGGACCTGGAAATGGCATTAAAGTGAGAAAAAGAGCATATTTACTTTTTATACTATATGACGATATGATTTTCATACCATGTGATTTATTTTGTTTAATAATTCAGCACTTACTTGATTTGCCAACAACATTGGAAACTGCTGATCAACCGCCTCCACCTTACAATGCAGCTGTAACAGGACATCATAGTGGAGCTCAATTCCTCAGCAGTCAACAAAGAGTATGAACCTAGTGTTACGAATAAAATATTTCAATTATAGAAAATTATAATAATATTATAAAATAAAATTCACATTCGATTCTCAATTACAGACATACAGTTCAGGATTGCAAGCTCCCAATAAACCAGCACCTTTGCCTCCGAGACATCCTCCTTCTGACTCCAGGCGCCTTAGCTCTCACATGTCAAAGCACTCGGGATACTCGCCACACAATGGTGAGTAAAAAAAGAACGGAAAATTTGCATTTTTCAGTATATTCAAACTTTGTGAAACTAAATTAAATTTGTTGGAGTAAAATCCTCTTTTAATAATCTATATTAATAATCGTTGTATTCCGGTAATCTGCTTGCAATTTCAAGTTATTTGTTTAATTTTTTTTAATAATTCTTTTATGAACAATTTGTTTCAAGTTTTTAAAATAATCGTGTTTGTTAAAAATTGAAATTAAACATTTAATTATTGGATTTTATTAAAATTTTAGAAAGTAATTGAATTGTTTTGAAAAATTTTATAACGAATTAAGAAAAAAATTATTGAATTCTTTCGTGGAATTGTGTTGAAGAGAATTCTACTATTTATGAAAATAATTTAATTGTTTCGAAGGATTCATTCAAATTAATGAAATTAATAAACAAGAATAATTAATTAGTAGGTAAATTAGTTAATAATTGAATTTTTTTAAAGTTTGAGTCTGAAATTATTCAAAAATTTATATTTAAAAATAAAAAATGTTGTAATTTGCATAATAATAATAATAATAATAATAATAAATTGAATATCAAGTTCCGCGCATAACATTTGCTAGTTGCTTTAATAAAATTCAAAATTTTTTTAAAATAAAGGAAAAAAATGTTTATAAATTCTATTTGTCAATTACAAATTTTAATTGAAAATGAAATTAAAACTTTTTAAATTTTTAGAATATAATGAAAGAATTTTACTCAAAAAAATGTTCTATTACATTTATTTACGGATTTTCTTTAATTGTAAAATTATTCGAAAACATCAATAACTTGATTATAAAATTTGAAAAATTTCAAATCCAAACCTTTTAAAATATTCAAAAATTTATAAAAATATTGTTATAAAACATGAAGATTTCTTAATTTTTTATAATAATTAAAATTGACCGAGTGTGAAAATTTGATTAAAATACCTAGTAGATTTTGAAAATAATTGAAATTAGGACAAGTGTTTTATTGACATTTTTGAAACTAATTGAACTTTATTATTTATTGTAATTTCTCCAAAATTGAATTATTTGAGTGTTTTTAACAAAAATTTGAATTCAAAATTTTTAAATTCTTTTATTTTTAAAATTGCTAATTTTATTTTTAAAAAAATTAGGTAAACAGTTGCTCGTTTCTTTTTAATAAAGAAGAAAAATAAACTATAAACAATTTGACAGGTTCAACTTCTGCGCGAAGAGGTCCAGCTCCTCCGAGACCAACAGCTACACCACCATCGTTACCGCGTACGCCTGATCAGGTTGATTCTGATTCACTACATATGCGATCACATACTCCACTTTCCCTTGGCAGCATTTCGTCCCTACACGATAAAGTAAGTTTCACTAAAACATTTTTTTATCTTTGAAATTTTTATAGCTTTAACAAAACATAATTTGTAATTTAGGAGCCAGTATCTGGTGGAAGTCCTCGACATTCGATAGCTTCAAATAATAGTTCAAATCCATCAACGCCTCCGAGTCCAGCGCATGATCATGGATCATCGTCCTATGATTCATGAACGTTCAATTTATTAAGGGCCTAAAAATAGAGTTAAAAGTTTCTCGCCATGTTTGATTGTACATGAAATTCTAAGCTTTAGTCACATTATTAATTTGAGGAGTATTCATTTTTATTTGATTTTGTTACTTTTTGGTTCTTCTTTTGTCGTTTGTTTAAAAGGTTAACAAACTCTTTTTTTTGTTTTTACTATGATGAATAGAATATGACAAAGCTTTAACGCTTAAAAGCGTTTAAATTAGATTATCTATTTAACCCACTGCCAAGCCCAAATTGCTGCCAATATTGTTTGCAGTTAGCATACGTATGCAATCTACAAAATGAAATTCGAATAATGTAAACTGATTTTAAATGACGCATAAAAAGTTTGTGTTTTTTGTGGAACTTGAAATTAAATTTTATCCACAAAATTTAGAAATTAAAAGCGAGTAGATTTTATATTGTGTGGTCAAAGTATGCAATGTGCAAATGGCACCGGGTTAAGCAACTCATTTTACAACTCATTTTTCCTTTTCGTTGAAATTTTACCTTAAATTATCTCATTCCATATTTTATTATTATCATGATGAAATATGCATATTTTGTTAAAATTTTTTTTTATTAACAAAAAATGTAATTCAGCATAAGATTCTGAAGGTATCCCAGTTTTTTTTACTATAGATACTTTTTTTACTATTTTGCATCTCAAAGATGTAGTTTGCTTACAAAAATCAATGAAATTTATGTTTAAACTCTTACAAAAAAGACATTTCATGAAGAAATAAATTTGAAACTTAAGCGTGCGCTTAAGTGATTAATTCTTTGAATAATTCTAGCAAAGAATGAAATGTACATAATTTATGTATTTAAATCATTAATAAGCAATAGCTGCCGTAGCTTACTAGCAAAGTCATAATTATTGTCAAGCATCGGCTGGAGTTGTTTTCTTTTTCGTTTTATATATACTATATATATATATATATATTTTTATTTTCTATTTTCTTTGAATTCATATTTACAATTCAATTGCTTTTTACCGAGGTATAATGCTTTGAAAAATATATTTACACGTTGACAAATTTTTTTTATAAAATTTAATTAATCTTTTACCGTCGCGACGACGGTAGGGATTTTTCGAATTAAATTTCAGAGCTAAGTTTATTTATCACTGTGAATAATGAGTCAAGAATATTAAGTGCAATTTGTCAGAACCTTATGCTGCAAATATTTAGGATTATAGTTCGATTTAGGAATATCGTCATTGTTCTGAATACTTAATAATGTACGAATTGTATTATTTTTTAGTTGTGAAGGAAGAGTGCATGACGTAGAGGTCAATTCATATCGATTATTTCTAAAAACTTTAATAATTAATAACAAATATGAACATAAACTTACTGACAATAGAATTTTTTAACAATTTTTTACAAGTGTGTGCGTATTTTTACAAATTTTAACATATCAGATTTTTTAACAGCATTAATGCATTGACAAACTGATATTGAACGTCATATTTTTTATCACGATTGGCAGTTTTAAACAAAAATACTGTAATTTATATAAATTTTTTAATTATCAAGAATCTACATTGTTCTATACGATAGTAAACGAAAAGGCTGTACATAATAGAAAGCATAATAATTAGGTATAAAGTTAAAACTTTATTAAAATTTGTACTTCTTTATAATAATCTTAAAGATGGATAAGATTTAGAAAATAATCGAGAAAATATGAAGTATTATATTTAGTAGACTGAATCTTCGCTTTTATTTTTCTCATGCGCTCTTTCTTGTCACAAAAGTATTATCTGAATTTTCTATTGCGTTTTTTTTATTATTTTTAATTATATACAAATTTTCATATTTATAATTTTGCAGTTACTGCAAAGTAAAGAATTCTGTTTGCTTCCGAAACATATTTGAATAAATAAAAGACGAAAATAAAGAATAATTCATATATTATACACTGCTATAGTCATAAAGAATAGAATAAAATTTAACGAATATAACAAATTTAACAAATTTAACACTCTTATACATATAAAAGAAAAAAAACTAGAAAGGCCGTTATTATAGAAGAAACGTTAACATATTGTATGAAATTGTAATACATAGTACTGACACACCGCTACCCATGATTATATTATTATTATTATAATTAAAAAGTAGAATTATAAATCCGAAATTGAATTAATTTAGAAGGCAGTTAAAGAGAATTGGATTATATAATTTTCAAGTTCGTGTTATAGTACATGAAATCGTAAGGAATTTCTACGGATTTCTATTCCAACCCATCTTCCGTCGTTGTTATACTTACTTGAGGGTTCTAAAATCAAAAGTGTTACTATATACCTAAAACTTTGTATCTTCGTCAATTTGAGAAATTTATTGCTCATAAAACACGTTAATCGATATTCGAAATTTATAGTTTTACGTTTCTATTTTTGTATATACATATGATAATGTATCTAAAATATTTAATTACGATCATTCTATAATTTCCTATGTACTTCACGAACTTTATCTGATTTTAGATCCCTAACTTATACGCTTTAGAGTGCATCAAATAATCTTGTGCGAGCGTGTTGCAAAACTTTATCGATATAGTTTTTATTGTAGATCATATTGTAAAGATATTTTTTTTTTTTTTTACTTTCTTTTACTTTCTTTTACTTTTTGCGTTTAAATCGTACAATTGTTTTGCATTCATTGCATAATTATCTAGTTTTCTCTTGCATTCTAATAGTTTTTTTTCTTATTTGTAATACCGTATTTTAAGAATTATAATAATCTGATTTTATTATTCTGCATTTTCAAACGCATAGTTGTAGAAAAACTTATTTATAATATTTGTGTATTGTTTATAATATTTATTAAAAGAAATTATAAATGATATTCTGTTATGACAGTACTTGAATTGGGTATATTATACATTCGAATTTTTTTTGTTTCCTAACTTTTTTAATAATTCTACTCTTCAAATATTTTCAATTTTAAAATTAATATATTAAAACTCATTGAATTCCTTCGCAGAATTTTATTATTTATGAAAATAATTTAATTCTCGCGAAAATTTTTATTAAACTTATTTTGAAGAATTTCTTTGAATTTTTTTAAAAATAATGGACTTTTTTTTAATAATTATAATTGGAAATTTTGAAAGTACCTAATTGAATTTTATGAAGAATTTTTTCGAGTTAAACATTTGATTATTCAATTTTATTAAAATTTTTAGAATTATAATTAAATTCTTCTCAGAATTTTATTAGAGTTTTTGTAAATAATTGAATTCTTTTGAAGACTTTTCTTTGTGTATTCTTCATCGTGTCTGTTAATAATTATAATGAAATATTTGATTTTTGAAGTTTATTAAAATTATACATATATTGAAAATAATTGAATTCCACAGGAGAATTTTATTATTTTATAAAAAATAATTAAATTTTTGCGATGAATTTTACTTCGAAAGGATTTCTTGACAAGAATTTGTTTCAAATTTTTGAAAATAATTTAGGTAAATTCTGTAAAGAATTCAATTATTTAGCCAAAAAATTGAATTCTCGACCAGAATTTGTTTCAAATTTTTAAAAATAATTGAAATCCTTCGAAGAATTTTATTATTAATGAAAACAATTAAAATCTTCCAAAGAATTTTATTCTTTATCAAGATAATTGAATTCTTGAGAAGAATTTTATTAAAAATTTTGAAAATAATTGAAATCCTCCAAAAAATTTTATATTATTTAAGAAAATAATTGAAATCTTCAAAAGAATTTTACTTTTTTGAAAATAATTAAATTTTTAGGAAGAATTTTTAAAAAATTTTGAAAATAATTGAAATCTCCAAAAGAATTTTACTTTTTTTGAAGATAATTGCATTTTTAGGAAGAATTTAAAAAAAATTTTAGAAAATAATTGGAATTTTTTGGAATATTTTATAACGAATTAAGAAAAAATTGAATTCTTTCGTGAAATTTAATTGATAATAATTGAATTTTTGCAAAATATTTTACTATTTAAATAATTGCGAATTCTTCCAAAGAATAATGTTATTATTTATGAAAATAATTGAATTCTTGCGAAGAATTATATAAAAATTTTTGAAAATATAGGTAAACAATAATAATTAATTATGTACATAATACCTAAGTGAATTTTTTAAATTTTGATTATGAAATTATTAAAAAATTTATATATTTGAAAATAACAAATTTTGTGATTTGCATAATATACACAAAGGGACTTTTTTATTGGCTCTTCATTTTCAAAATGGAATTAATTTCTTAATAGATAACACCAATCAAATTAAAGATTTATGCAAACATGTGACTCGACCCTAAGGTTAACTACAATTCCTACAATTTCTTATCTACATGTCTTGTACATTAATGGCTATACTATTAAAGTACATTTTTTTCAAAAGTAAACAAACCTTTTTTTCAAAATTTAAAATTTATATTTATATATAAAATAAGCTCTCAATCTTCTATAAAATATACAATAAAATATTTTTTATATTCGGGAAATTTACAAACGAAAATAAAGGAAGTATCCTTTATGTACACATAAGTTTATAATGATATAAACTAAGATTAAATTTAAGAAAGGAAAGAGATGATTTATGATGACTTCGGCAGAACAATTTATTAGTTTAATTACTGTGGCAAGTGCAAAAAAATTAGCGACAGCTCTAATCGTGTGTTTTATTTTTTATCATGGAATGTTACATATTATTTATGGTGAGTCAAATCTAAATATTAAAATTTGTCAATTTCTATATTAATATAATATCATACTTTTATTTTTTCTTTTTTATATATAATAAAGAAAATGAAATATTTTTTTAATTTTAGATAGTGATTCTTGTAAGTGGTTATTAACAGAAGGAAGATATAAAGGAGACAAAGAATGGCAACCGTACGGTTGTATGATGCATCATTATACACAAACGTAAGAAAACTAATGTTTTTCTGTATCTAACTTTTTTAGTTACAATGTTACATGTAAATGGGCTAGAAAAAATTTCTATTGTAAATTTTGCAGAGATAGTCGAAGATGTCTGAGATATTTAGCTTTCATGGGTCACCACAATCAATTTGTTTTTAGTGGCGATGCCCGTATAAGACAATTGTATAAAACTTTTGTATCACAATTTATAGTCGATGGCAAAACATCTGATTTAGTGGAATTGCCAGAAAATTCAGATCTTAATTTTAATGATGCACAACTCAGACTTAATGTTCAATTTCTTTGGAGACCGCAAATCAATGCTGCAATGGTATCTGATTTTCGAAATTGGATGGTATGATAAATATTAATTTCAATTTATTTTAACAATTTGTATCCGTTTTAACTTGAAAATTTTATTAATAGACAGGAGAATCGCCAAGTATGATTATTGCCGGTTGCGCCGTGGCCGATATTCTTGCAAACAATGCCAGTGATCTTACGCTACATTCAATATATAGTAGAAATTTAATGAAACTTGTTCGTCCAGCTGAAGTTGTTGCTCAAAAAGGTACTCGATTCTTATGGACATTACAAGATCCTATTTTAAAAGAACGCCTGTCTCCTCAGTTGTCAAACGTTGATAACAGACAGATTGACGTCTGCAACAAAGCAGCTATCGAGGTTCGATATATAATTAAGTACTTTATTTCAAGAAATTAAAATTGTTTATTAATATTAACGAACTTGATTTTTTCAAGGTGTTCTCGCACAGTGAGGCTCATTTATGGGAGAGCAGTAGACTCGTAGGCAGTGGAATTTTAGAACAAAGTCCGGATGGATATCTGTCGAGCCCCTTATCATTGCGGCACAAAATTCAAATACTTTTAAATACACATTGCAACGATCATATGAACTTTGACGATGGTAGCTGCTGCAGTTCCCCAGAAGCGGCAACGACCTTGCAACTCGTTTCACTTTTTGTTCTAGCTTTATGGTAAATGATACTAAACAATTATCAAATAAGTCGGCAAATTGTACCTAATATTAATATTTAATTTTAATTTCAGCATAATAATAGGAGGTAGTATTTGGCTGTACAGAAAAGTTTGTCAATATCAGACTGAAGTTTTGTATTCCGGTTTAGCAATGGAAGAAATTGAGAGAGCAGAAGAAACAAATGTAACTGATATTCTAAAAAGTGAACCACCTCAAGTTCAGGATTTTTATACTCTTGTTACTTCGCTAGCGCTCTTGTCAATAATATTTGCTTACTTTTATTTATGTGACAGGTAAGTGACTTAGTGACTACAAATATCAGAAAAAACGTATAAATATAAAGTTTGTAATGAAATTATTTAAATTTTCAATAATTCCAGAACTAATTTCTTCATGAAGGAGAATAAATACTATAGTGAATTTAGTTTTTGGTTGCCTCTGGGATATATTTTAGCTCTTAGTCTCTTTTTCACTGAAGATCGTGAACGGGGTCCAAGATTTTTAAATCGAGAACAAACTGATGAGTGGAGAGGTCTTATGCAAGCAGTCGTGTTAATTTATCATGTTACAGGCGCTAAAAACGTGCTGCCGATTTACATGCATTTAAGATTAATTAATTCCGCTTATTTATTTCTCTCTGGATATGGACACTTTTATTATTTCTGGCAGACGGGCGATATTTCACTGGTCAGATTTTTTCGGGTGAGTTTTTCAAAACTAATTTCTCGTAAACATTGAAAAGAGTTCGTTTTTTAAATTCAAGTAAAAATTGTAAACGACTTTTGCAGGTACTCTTCAGACTAAATCTCTTAACTGTGTCTCTCTGTCTGTGTATGAATCGACCTTATCAATTCTATCACTTCGTCCCCTTGGCATCTTTTTGGTTTTTAATCGTCTATTTCTTGGCGTGGTTACCTCCGAGGGTTTATTCCGGAACTTTAGCCGAATATGGACCCAGAGCACTGCTTTATTTAGCACTTAAACTATTGGGTCTTATTTGCATCATCACGATTCTCTACATGTCTGAGGTGTGGAAATGCATGATTCTTTATAGTTATAGTGCGTAAAGTTAATTTAAACATAATTTATAAAAAATGTTTCTTGCAGGTATTTTTTGAGAAGATTTTTGTCACTCGACCTTGGAAAGCATTATTTGTAACAACGGATGACGATATTCGAGAATGGTGGTCAAGGTGGCGCATTGATAGATACAGCGTGGCTTGGGGAATTGCTTTTGGAGCAGGTTTAGTCGGTCTGCAAAGAGTGGACCACATTCCAGGAACAACTATAGCTCCTATTCTAGCCCTTATTTCATTAGCTGCATACACAAGTTACACACTTCTCTGTCATTCTCTTTCCGAATGTGAAGAGATTCATTCCTATGTTGCATTTATTCCTGTAAGAATTTGCAAATAATCTTAATCTTACAATCTGAAATGAACAATTATTTTTCGTTTATTATTATTATTTTCTACATAGTTCATTATTTTTTCTAGATTTTGGGATACATTGTCCTTCGAAATGCTTCATTAGCACTGCGAGGGAAACATTCTTCCCTTCTGGCTGGTCTCGGTCGAATAAGTTTAGAAACTCTCGTCAGCCAAGGACATGTTTGGCTCGCAGCCGATTCTCACGGAGTTCTAGTTCTTCTACCTCGATTTCCAGTATTAAATCTACTGCTTTCTTCCTTCATTTTTATTTGTGCTAGTCATGAGGTAATTTTTTTCTTTTAAATAACAAAATTTCAATTCCATTTTCTAAAAGTGACATTTTCTTCTATTCTAATTGAAATATTTCATTCAGATACACAGATTAACATTAGTTCTTGCACCGTATGCTGTGCCAAGTGATTGGAAGCTGGTTATTAGAAATCTTTTACTTTTCACTGTGGTCTTAGTTCCAATTGGAATACATGATGGGATGTTTTAATAAGACAAATGAGGCTATAATTTATAATTCTTAGTAAATATTTTATTTTATTAAAAGTCGTTGCAGATTTGTAAATATGTACAAAGTAATAAAACTTAGGTAGCAGAGTGGTTTAAAAAAATCTTTGAAACTAAAATTCAATACAATGTACAAAATAGTAAGTGTTTGAAATCACTCTGTTATTATAACAATCGTCTAATTCTCTAATTATTTAGATATGCATCCATTACAATTATACGATACATATTACCTTTCACTTCTATTTATACATTTTATTTATTGAAATTAATCTATGGAACTTTGAAATAAAATTACTAGAATGATTTCATATTAAAAATTTGTTTTTTATATTCCTTCTATCATTTGAGTACTCTATTTTAAAATTGTTAATAAAACTTTTATAAAAAATTTTATTTTATTTTATTTCTTTTTGTAATCTTCAGGTAACTTGGCATTCATTTGAGAAAATAATTGTCTATCTAAAATCCTGGCAAGAGGATTAATTATTTTGATTTAAAATATTATCATGTTTAACTTGACTTGTATAAACATCATAACCCAGAGATATAGTATTGTCATAAAGAACTCTATATCTCGTTGGTAGAAAATAGAAATTAATTATTTGAGCGGGCGGCCAAACTACCCACTCAGCTATATACAGTTTATGTGCCTTATTTTTAACTTCTCTTTTAAACTCTTCCCAGTCGTTTCTTTCTAATATAGCTAGTGTTAAAAAAAACATTCCTATACACAATGGTGAACATATAAATTGATCAATTACAACTTTTCTTATTACGGTCCCAATTGTTTTTCCCGGCAGACGAGAATCGAGAAAACGATACCAATAATGGCATATTATCCCTACTGACATTCCCGACAAGGCCATGTGTGCAGTTCTTTTTGCACAAAATTTTTTCCATTCCCCCTAAAAAAAAAGGATAATTTATTAATAGAATATTTGTTTCAAAAAAATAGTATTAGGTACATTTTTTAAAAATAATTCATTATTCAAAATTTTAATCCTCTATACATACATAACTAGTGCGTACTTTTCAATATACTTGTAAGCTCAAAATAAGCTCAAAAAATAATTCTTACCTTTAAAATTTCATAATGTTGTTCGAGAAAATCACCAGTTGCAGAGAGAGAAATTGAGATAGCAACATTAGTGTATAATAAATTTTTTGAGGAAAATAGTTTCTCTTTAATTGGACCGAATTTTGTAATCATCAATCTCATATTTCTTATTGTTGACATTTCCTAAAAAATGAAATATAATGAACAAAAAAATAGATTTGCATGTAGTGTGTGTATGAGTGTCAGTTTATATGCGAAGAATACAAAATTATTAAAAACAAATTACTAAATTCCACATGTATATTAACTGTATAAATAATTTAATACGATATTTACCATAAATTATTTAAAGTTACCTTTGCTAGAAGTAATTAACTTTCGTTTCTTATTATATTACTTAACACCATTCAAGAGTTTTTTTTACTAAAACATTTATCTTAAAAATAAAATAAATCTTAAAAATAAGAGAGGTTATATATTATGTCAATACATATATATATATAACATAAATATCTACACGTGCGACTGCAACATGAATAACAATGTGCACTGAGCATAAATGCACAAAACAAAATTGGACAAGATAAATGTGTGTGTAAACACCTTTAACTTTTACTCTCCCAAGTCAGAAGTCACAACTCTGCAGGAAAATATTGTTTTTTATTTTTAAATTAAATATTTATTTATTCAAATTATTCAAAAAATAAGAAAATTTAAAAAAAGTGGAAAATATTTTAATTTTTTGTTATCAACGTTATTGTTTCTATTCATAAAATGGAATCTTTATTAATTAATGATACGAACAAGTATAATTTAGAGAATAACATTGTTCGAGAGGTATTTATTATTTATATTTTGTATTATACATTGTATATATTTATTTACAAATGAAATTGAAATAAATTTATAATCGTAGGTACCTTCTTTAGCATACTATGTACCAAATTTTTTAACAAAAGCTGATGAAGAAGAGATAATAAAATGTGTAAATAAATCTCCTCAACCGAAATGGACACAATTAAGTCACAGAAGACTACAAAACTGGGGAGGAATTCCTCATCAAAAAGGAATGTTAGCTGAGGAAATACCAAGTGTAAGGTTAATTTATATTAAAAAATAAGAATACTATATTTCTAAATTTATTTTAATTAAAAACAGTGGCTGCAGAAATATGTCGACAAAATGTCAAAGCTAAATGTATTTGAAGAATTGAAACAACCAAATCATGTTCTCATTAACGAATATTTATCAGGGCAAGGAATTATGGTAAGCGCAATGAATGTAGAAAATTGAAAAATATGTAAAAGTTGAAGTATATTTAAAGTAAATTTACAATGTGCATAATATACAAATTAAAACTACATTTTTTCAATTCAGCCGCATTCAGATGGACCACTTTTTCATCCAATTGTCAGTACAATAAGCTGCGGTTCACATACTTTTTTGAATTTTTATGAACGTGTGGAAACTGAAAAAATTGTAAGATCTTTATCACAATCTCAATTGGTAAAATCTATCAATTACCTGGTAAAATATTTCAAATATTTTTATGTTAATTTTAAATTTTAGGATAAAACGCCAAAATATGAATTCAGTTTACTATTGGAACCTAGAAGTTTGCTTATTTTAAAAGAAGATTTGTATCATAATTATCTACACTCCATAGATTGCAAGAATGAAGATATTATTTCGGAAAATACAATAAAGAACTTGAATTTGTGTTCACAAAGTTATGTGGATAAACAAGTTTTGTTACGATCTACAAGAATATCGTTAACAATTAGACACGTTCCGAAAGTTAGTAAAATGAAGTTAAAAATTGGAAAATAATATTCGATTTTAATTTTAAAAATTTGTTCATTAAAATTTAAGGCAAAGTTACTAAAGTACAAAATATTTTATAGAATAAAAAAAAATTTTATTACCTCAATTATTACCAGTTTTTGTCAATGTCACAGTGTCTGTATCTTCATAATTTTCTAGACTTACATCCATTATTTCTTCGTCAACTTCATCTAACATTCCTTGTAATGAATGTATTGAAGATATCAAAACATGAAACTGTTTCCTTCTCATTTCTAATTTACGCTCAAGTTGTTCCGAATTTTCCTACATTAAACAAATTAAGATAAAAAGATTCATTATTAGGTAAAGTAAACAAACTATTCTTTTGTATTGAATATTAGACTCACTTTTAAACAACCTAATTCATCTCGAAGTGTATTGAGTTTAGAATTTGTTTGTACTCGATCAGGTTGTTCATTAATAACTTTCGCCAAAACGTCATATTCAATTCTATTTTTGCGTACACGTTTAGCCTCTTCCAACCCAATTTTTGTTTTTTCAATATCCTTTTTTGCTTCTTCAATTTCAACTTGAATCTGATTAGACAAACTTTCGTAATTTCTTAACTCCTCCTGACTCATGTTTGAAACAAAACGTGATTTCTTTTGTGCAAATTCACATTGTGCCAGTTGAGACAGCATCCGCTCATGTAAAATATTATCAGCATCTGAACTGTTTACCCATTTTATGAAAGACTTTAATAGAACATTAATTCTGCGGTCATCTCCTGTCCCATCGCCGTCAATTAATAATCTTCGTCGAATTACTTCCTCTGTAATCAAAATTGATTTTTTATTTTTCCTCTACTAAAATTTCATTCTGGAAATATTTTCTATAAAATATTCCTTTGTAAAAGTTGAATACCTTTTTTAAAAAAGTTACAACATAGTCAAAATCTTTTTGATTTAAATTTCAATGTAAATTAAAAAACGGAAATAAGTTTTATTTCTTAAAAAAATATTTTTATCATTGGCTTCGCAATGGGTTAGTAGTTAATTGAATTGAACAATATTCTAATTTATTAATTCTTAAAACAAAATATTTACCGTCTGACATTCTTTGTTGTGTTGTTTAAATATAAACAAACATAAACTAGCAAGTTTAACATAGAAGTATAATTCATTCGATTATTATTAGGCATGCAGTGAGTGAGTGTTACTAAAGTTGCTAAAATGTGATTGGGTCTATTTCAAAGGTAGGTCTTTTTTAGCAGAACCAATCAAATTTTTGTATTTCTATGCATGCCAGCAATTGGGGATGTGATCAAAACTTAAAGTCTCAAGTGAGTGACTCCTCTATACCCATTAGTGTCTTTCGTGTCTTTCTGTCACTTAATCAAAACAAAATTCAAACTTGTCAACAAATTTCACTTGCCAGTTAAAATTTATTAAAATTGCTGCAGGAATTACAAAATTAATACTGATTACGCTGATTGCTTTCTTCACTCATTGCTTTTATTTAATAAACTGATAAAAATGGCGCAAAATCTCTCTCCTGTTGAACGAAAACAAGTTTTGAACCGCTATTTAACAAGAGCACGAGCTCTACGTAAGTACTTTAAATTAAATTGTTTTTCATTATTTCCTCTTATTATTAAAACTATTTTGCGTTTTTTAGAAGATGCAATTGGTTCTAGAACATTGGTGAATTTAAATGAATTTACTGAAAAGGAAGATGCTGTAATGGAAGAAACAAGTTTGGAAGAAAAAAGTAAGAGAATAATTATTATAATAAAAATTGAATTGTTGGGAAATGTAATATCTACAATGATTTGTAAAATAATATAAATTCCATTATTCCAGTTGAAAATCAAGTGGAAGTGATATTGGATTCAGAGATTGTAGGCTGCATTTCGAAGATTATTGAACAATGTACAGTCACATTACTGAAAGATGCAAACACTTATAATTATGATGATTACGCAGAAATGATAGTAAGTCATCATGTTCATATAATATTTATTTTAGAAATAATATTTATTTCTATTTCTTTTCATATCTTACTTTTAGCACGATTACGTTCAACAAATGTCTGATACAATATCAGACGAACCGGAAAATTTAAATTGGCGTGCTCTGGAAGTTGATGTTGAAAAAATTTTTAAGAAAACCCCATATTCTTCATCTCTTTCAGGTGAATTCGTGAATTCAAAATAGAAATCAGTATTGAAATAATGTTTATAATTTTCTTTTGCTGACTGATATTTTCAATTTTACAGGAGCTTTGAAACCATTGCCAAAAAAACCTATTCAAAGAAGAGGACCACATAAAAGAGACGCACGAGCTGTTACGAAGAAACCGGAAAACGTCATTTCGACTGAAAAAAATGAAGGAAGTGTTGAAGAGACTGTTGAGAAAATCAGAAAAAAAATTATTCAATATCAAAGAATAAATCAAAAACCTCTTGATTACTTCCAGTTGGTTTTACATCCAACTGATTTTGGGCATACAATTGAAAATGTATTGCATGTTGCCTTTTTGGCTCGTGATGGAGTTATTCAGATCAAAAAGGGTAATGCAAATTTTTAAAAACTTTTAAAATCTTTTAAAATACACAGCAATACTGAGAAGAAATGAAATTTTATTTCAGATCAATCTACAGGAGGATTATTAATAGAACCTTGCACAAAAGATATGGCACAACAAGCTAAAAGAATTGGCAAATCATCGGTTCAAAACATAATTAATTTAAATCCACAACAGTGGAAAGTAAGTATTTAAAACTGACAAGTAAATTTTGTACAAAACGAAAAAAATAATACTTTTATTATTTTAATAATTAATTAATAATACATTGTTTATAAAATATTATTATGTTAAATTTTTCCATTTTTTGTTGCAGACTTTAGTAAAGTATTATAATGTCAAAGAACCAATGATCAATTTTACTGAGGAAGTCCTATAGTATTTATCAGGTTCTACCAAAATTGAAAAAGCAAAAAAAAAAAAGCTTAATTTCAGATTTTTTAAAATAATTTATGCTTGAACAGAGTTAAGAAAAATAAGACTAATTTTTAATTTATGAATAAGGTGTAAATTATATAAATATGTGCATTGCTTTGCATGTAAATACGAGAGGCATTTCTACAATAATATTTGTTATAATGTAATTTTACATCTTAACAGAATTTATAATATTGATAAAAATTTTTATAAATATATATTTTATGACAAATTTATTGAGTTTTATTTTATTTATAAAGTTTATAAATAAATTACTTAAAAATATTTAGTTTTATGACAATAATAATCACCAGATGGCGTATATTTTTCCGGTATCCGGTAGACACGTGACTTTTGTACTACAATCTATTAGAGTTGTTTTCTTTATGGTTTTTTTGTATAAATTTTTAAAGTGCACGGGTTAATGTAATTCAATTAAAATTAAGTTTTGTCAAAAAATTAAATGAAAATTAACATTTTCTTTACTTATATTTCATAAGTGGACTGTTAAAATGATATGTCCTATTCGCCTGTAAGCGGAATTAAAAAGAAAAATTGAATTTGAAGGTTATGATAAGTGATATTAATTCATTGTTATATATGGTTTTCTACATTATTAAGTATTATTATTATTATTTTGCAACATTTACAACTAACACGACGAATAGCATCAATATTAAAATTTTCAAATTACAATTTAAATGTGTCATTTTATTTTTATATATTGTCTTTGAATGTTTCAGATTATAACCTATATGCATTCCAGGTTTATCATAGGCTAAAATTTATAAACTTTATAAAGCATAACAAAGTTGAATGAAAAATAAATCAGAATGGCAACATTTTTAAGATCTCAGAAATACATCAATTTCTTTAATGGTTACCATCTTAAAACATTTCAAAGTGCATTAAGATTACAGTCTACCGTTGTTGAAATAAATGGGTTAGTCTCAATTTTTACACGCATAAATTTTTGTTTTTTGTAAAAAAAAATTCTAAATAGTTTAATTATTATACTAATATTTTTCTTTTCTCGTTAAATTTTGATATTTATAGAAAAACTGCAGAAATTGATAACACCATCTTTCCGAAGACTATTGAGACCAACATTAATATTCTAACTCGTATTAAAAACAAATATTTAATTAAATATTATGCATCCTATGAAGATATGTTAAGTTTAGTGGACAAAATGTACAACGAAGACAAAAATACAAAGAAGCAGCAGTGTTAGTAGTTTCAATTTTTTAAAATTTTGGTAAATATACTGAATAAATAAGATATTAATTTAATATATTTAGTTCTACATGTTATTCAAGATAATGACATTCTGATGTTAATTCGTTGTTGTGGAAATAAAATGAAACATGAAATGCCGGATGAAAGATTAAAAATTCTCGATTCTATGTGTCAAGTACTGAAATCAAAGGGTAAGCAAACTTTACTTCTTCCGAAGTCATGACAATTTTTCAAAATGAAAAATTAATATAATTTCAAAATAGTTAAATGAGTATATAAATTTGCTTGTAGAGGTAAAATTTTACCACTTTTTGCAAATAGTAAAAGTAGAGATGATGACAAATTTGACTAAAATTGTAGTTACAGTTAATAAATTGTATATTTTTTAGGTTTCAAATTTAACGTGAATCATTATAATGCCTTAATTGAGATATACATGGAAAATGAGAAGGATTTTTCCCCAACAACCATTTTATCAGAAATGCTTAGTAATAACGTTCAGCCAAATACACTTACATATGAGTATTTATTAACATATTACTGCAGCAAAGGAAACATTTCTGACGCAAATAAAATATTGCACTATTTTAAAGAGAATGAAATTCCCATTAATGAGAAGACTTTTAGTTCATTAATTATTGGCAATGCTCAAGCAAAGTAAGTGTATACAATTTTATAATATAATATAAAAATAATATAAATTTATATTATTTGTTTGTTTAGTGATATGAATGGTGCTCTGAATATCTTGAGTACAATGAAAATAATGGGCTGTATTCCTTCATCTAATGCTTACAATGCTCTTTTGTATTCCTATGCAAAAAAAGGTGACATTGTAAATATAATGGAAACTCTTAAATCTTGTGAGCGGCAAAATATTCCTATTGACGATATTAATAAAATTGAAATCATTTATTATTTAGCTATAAATGGACATTCTGATCATATTGATAAGGTTTTAATTTTTTTGTTCATTGTAATTAAATATATTATTTAAAAAATTTCAAATTAAATATAATTTTTTTATATACAGATATTGTCACTGATCTCTTGGGATTCATCTATATTTGACATGAGCCATTTTATTACAAAGCTTTTGCATCATAAACAAATCGATGTTGCTTTTCAGCTTATACAATCGGCTAGTAAAGCTGATAAAATGAATTTTGTATTAGTACATGCTGTTCAATTTATGAGGAATATTATTAAATGTGAATTAGTAAGTACATACATTTAAATCTATTTTTAAATAATAACTAACTCTGGAAATAATATATTTATTAACCTAATATGTAATTGTTCTTTTAGCCTGCGGAGACAGTCATCAATTACCTCAATTTAATTGAACAATTGAAAGTTCCTGCCTATGAATCTACAATTCTCCATTGTTTTGTAAAGAACAAGGAACATTATTGTATTCCTTTTTTCAAAGCTTGGCAAAAAATGGATGCTTCAATAAACGAACATTTCTTCTGGCCACTTTTGTCGAAGCATGGATCTCAAAAAGATGGAAGTTAGTTAATTATTTATTTAAAATTACAAAAATATTTATAGACTACAAATGATTTTTAATTGTTTATTTAGCTATTTTCAACACAATTAAGGCAATGAAAGAGGATTTTAACATTGAACCGAGCGAAGAAACTCTATTGCATTTTATAATACCCTTCGTAAATACTTTCTCAGCGCCAGATATAATGAAAACACTAATAGAAGATTACAAATTATCTGCTGAAAATGTTATAAATTCTTTGTTACAATATTATCTATCAAACAGAAAATTACTATCTGTTGAAAAGTGTAGTAAGTTTAAAATTTTTTTAAAGTTTTATTCCTTTTTTTTTGCAGTGTAATAATTTTTCTTTCAATATATTTTTACAGTTAAATTTTCTGAGAGATATAATGTTAAATACAATTCAAAAAATTTGTATCGTCTTCTGCAATCACTGAATAACATTAAGAGCAAGAAAATTTTATTATTCAGAGACAACATTAAATTGCAGAATCAATTGTCTAAGAGAAATCAGAATAATGAGGCAAGTTTCTATAATATATGAACTAAATATTAATTTGAAAATTTGTAATAGAAAAAATATTGACTATGTGAATCTGAAAAATTCTTTTCTTTTTAGGAAAAAAGAATGGTAGCGCACCTAGAACACGTTGATTTAGGATATAAATTGAGAAACTATAGCCAAAAAGGAGATATTTTAAATGCTGAAATAACAATAAAAAGTTTACAGAACTCTTATAATTACTTATTAAATTTTGATAAATTATTAAGTTATTTCGATTTATTAGTAAAGAAAGACAGAATTAAAGGTAAGGATATACGTAATAAATAAGTCTATTAAGAAATAAATTGTTTGAATACAGAGTATTTATGAAAATTTACTTTTTTTTATAGATGCTTTACAGATACTCGCAGATTTTACAAATAAGAAAAAAATTATGTTTATACCATCGAGAGAACTTGATCAACAGTGTGTAAATTCTTTAAATTTATTAGCGGAAAAAGGCTCTGTTGATGGTGTTTCTAAGTTGCTGGATACTATCAAAGATTATAAAATTAAAATAACTAGGGAGATGACACAATCTTTAATTAATGTTCATTTAGAAAAGTAAGCCTTTTAAAGGTCAATTCATTAACTATTTAGGAATAACACATTTTTGCAATGGTAAAAATAGTTTTAAAAATTATTTTTTTAAAGGAACAATTTTGAACAAGTTTTGGAAGTTGTTAAAAATATAGAAAAAGAACATGGTTGGCTGACAAGTGAAATTCAAATAATGGAAGCTTTTATTAAAGTTGAGGATGCGAATTCCTTACAACACTTTACAAACTTCTCAAACCAACACAGTGGATACATAAAAACATTATTGAATCTTGCTATTGCATTTCTTAGGAATAATCGTTTATCCCAGAGTAAACAAGTTTTACAAGTAAGCTTTACTGTTCTTTAGAGTTAATTGCTAATAATTTAGTAGATATTAAAATTATTATACTTTAAATAAAAATGTGGAACTAACTAAATATTTTTTTCAATAGTCAGGAGATTTCTTTATTAAAGGAAATAATTTAAGAAAGATAATGCACGATCTTTTACTGAACAATGAATACCATATGATCAATGACTTGCTTCAAATCACCAAAGGAGTCAACAACATAGGTCGTAACGTTCTGTATGATGTGTTACTTGAAAACTACAGTAAGTTATTGCATTCAAATTTAAAATAGTAAAGGAAAAATCGTTTATTATTTGCAATTTTAAATCTGCCTAGGTGCATCAAACAAATGGACTGAAGGTCTTGAATTATGGAATCAAATTATAGAGGAGAATACTGTCCCATCATCGTTATTTTTATTAATGATGACAGAATTATTGAAAAGAAACAATCAACGATTACCTGATTCTATGAAACAGTTTCTAATCGATCAACAAGAAGAGCAACAAACAAATATTTACACAAAAATAGTTCAAACTTTCATTAAAGAAAATGCATCTCCAAATCAATCTTATACAAATATTTTATTGGATAACTTAATCAAAATTGGAGACACAAAATCAATTGGTCTAATTGATAAATATTTTAATTTTGTAAGTACATGTGAAATTATTTTTTTCGCTCTATAAACTTTATTCATATATAATTTTTATTTTCTAATCAGATCCAAAGAAATGAGGGAAATGAATACAACATATTTGAATCGTGTGAAAATTCAAATCAAGTTAAAAACTATTTAGAATATGTGGATGCAGCAATAACAGTAGATAACAAGAAGCAAATAAGAAATACTTCCAATGTTTGTAATTACAAGTCTTTGAAGTACTTTATCAATCACCCGGAAAATTTTGAATTATGTAAGTTTTGTAATTATGTAATTATTTTGTTGCTTGAGAAAAAGTCCTAATTGCAATTTTTATTTCAGTTGAATCTTTGGCAATCAAAATTTTTGCAAATACAGAATTGTATAAACCGATATTAACTGTGGTTGCCTTCCATTGCTATAAGAATCCGTCACAAGCTTTAAATATATGGAATCAATATGCACCGAAATTGACGACAAATGCCTTTTCATACAGTTTTATTATGGAGTCTTTTCTTTACGCCGACTGTCTTGACATACTACCACAAGTTGAAAAATCATTCGAAAAGATAAATCGCTTTCATTATCAGAAATTTTATGAAACTTTGCTGCAAGCTTTTGGTAATTATTAACAATTATTTACTGATCTTTAATTATTTAAATTTACAATAATCTTTCATTGTTTTATAGACTCTCGAGGAAAATACAAGAAAGGATTGGATATACTTTTAAACGCTGAGATTAAAAGAAGAAGTAAAATTAAAAGCAATGAAGAGTCTGATTACTTAGAACCTAGGAGTTTACGAGTGACAGCATAAGTAATTAGAAACGAATAAAATTATTCTTTTTTTATGATGAAGGTAATCTAAGTCATATTAATTGTTTACTAATATGTAAAAAAAAAAATTTCAACTAGTTTTGTTCTTTTATAATAAAATATTAAAATTCAGCTACATTTTTTGTTGTTTTTTCGGTATAAAATTCAATACAACTTGAAATATTTCTTTAAAATTTATTTTATAAAATAGTATTTCTTATTCATTATTCTCTAAACATTTGTATACAATCTAGTTTAATATTTATTATTTTCAATAGCATTTATATTTTATAATAAAATGTCATAAATTTTATCTTTAATGCTTCCTTTTTTTTTTTTTTTACTAAAATCGTTTTTACAACACATTAAAAAATAAGTCTTTGTTGTGTACACTTTATGTTTATGTAGAGTCAATAAGTCACTATATTTAGCACATACGCCATACAGTCTCGTCTAAATAGAAATAAAAGTCAAGTATTTACGTTTACAAAATAGATAAAAATTACTTTAAATGGAAAATTATTGTATCATATAAAAGTTGGTTATTAGATTATAGGAATTCGTCACACCAATCAGTTAAACATTGATAACAATCATGCGACTGTTTCGCATTTGCGGAACACACGTCCTTCATCCACTCTTGAAATAGTTCTTCATTCTTCTTTAAAACTAAAAATTGCCCGAGTACCACAGATGCCTAGAAGATTAAAGAAAATGTATTTACTTTCATTTCTTGAAAATTAAATATTTTACCGCATTATTTAAATTACTGGATTTACCTTATCAAAACCCGCAGCTTCTAACCTCTTGCCCAAAACCTCACCAACACCGGCAAGCTCCGTAACTCGTTTATCACCCATCGGTTCCGCTACAAAATTTTTATGCTTTTGGGATGTGCTCGACATGATTGAGCTTAAATTTCAATGTCTGAAAAACAGTATAAAAAATATTCTTTATATCAATTGAAAAATGATAACCAAATCTCTTGTGCAAAATTGCCGAAATAAAATTTACCACCAATATTATATATCTATATACATTTAAATTTTATTTCAGAAATTCAGTTAAAAATGTATACTCACATAATTTATTGAGGTATACTTTCTTCGTCTATTCCTAGTATTTTCTAGAAAAGAAGTTTAATTATTAATCGGCACTCTTTCACTTTTTATACTTTTCATTAAATTATGTGCGTAAAATGAATCACTAAATTTTTTGTGTATAAATTACTTTTAGCTTGTAACCGCAACTTTGTGAACATAGAAGTGAAGCGTTTCTCTTACGTAATTTGACAATTTTCAAAATTTGTCCGACAAGGAACCAATGAAATTCGAGAATACATGAAAATAAGCTTGATGCTGCACTGTGAACTTGACTTAATTAAAGCCATGCCCATCCCTGGTAGTCTGCAAAATGCTGGTTTCCTGTGGATTATACTTTTAATTTATTATAAAACTTTTAAATATTTTCTCAGGTTAAATGCTTAATTAAATTGTATTCTTTTAACGAATTGTTAATTTTGAAGCCTTCTGATACGAAATTAAATATGAAATTGATTTGAAAATATTTTCAGAAATTGTGCATTAAATTTTGTAAAATTTTGTAAAATTGGCGCATGCGCATAAACTCAGAAACTAACTTGTTAATTGACCGTTATAAAAGTACGCCGCTTTTTAGCACTTTTCAGCTTGCTTGCGCTTTAGAAATGTGTTTTTCAGTATATGACTATAAAATTATTTGGGCATACTCAAGTGCAGTAATTGAAAAAGTTTAATTAAAATAAGAAGAGTACGACTGTCTCATGTAAGTTATCAGTTCTTAGAAGCAGATGAAAACAAAAATCATCAGAATAGTGCTAAAGTAAGCAAAGCCTTTTCTAGTTTTGTGTGTGATAGTCGTAGAGAACAGATTTTGCTCGTGAAACTTGTAACAAGTGGACAAGTACAGATTTTTCTCTAAATTTTTTTCTTTTGTTTTGATTGTGTGTCTTTAAACCTGCAGTCAAAATGTCTTTAGACAATCTAAGTGATTCAGAATTGCGTAAAAAACTCGTTGAACATGGGTTTCCCGCCGGTCCGGTCACGCATACAACAAGGAACATTCTTATCAAGAAGTTGAAAAATCTGATTGAAGCAAAAGGCAGTGGTGCGTCGAGACATTCGCTTGCGGCAAGGTAACTAACCTCTTATTCCTGAAAATTTACAATTCTTTCTAATTCTCATATTGTATTGAAATTTCATTCTTGTTTTTTTAATTATTTGCCAATTTTTTACCAGTAAATAAACATTATCTATTTTAAAATAAAGGTACAGCAGTGATGAAACAGATGAAGATTCATCGGTGGCTACAAACAGAAAAAAGAAGGCTACAGCAGCGATAAGGAGACAAACATTAGCAAATCCAATGCCTCCACCGTTGACGACGTCCGTAGTTTCCAGCATATCAAGCACATCTAAATCTCCAGTGAAAAAGAAAGAGAAATCACGAAATACCGAGTCGGCCGACTCTGAGTACGATAATCCATCTGTCTCAACAAGTCGGATTGTTAAAAAACCAGAGACACCGAAAGTAACAAAAACTTACAAATTCACACCAATAAATGACGGATTAGAGACAGGTTCCGATTCAGATATGCCTGAAGAACCGGAGAAAGTCATACATACAGCTAAATTTGGCGATACTGGGAAATCATTCGAGCCTAGAATTCAAAATCAAAGTATTCCAGATCTTGGCTTATCTACGAAATCATCCGCACATGAAATTAAAACAAAGCCATTGTATATAGCAAAAGATGAAAAGTTTTCTACTCCTCAATTTAAAAACTCGAGTCCCATCGTGTCCAACAGAGGAGACTTCACAAAAGATTATGGAAATACAAGCACCAATAAAAATGACGTTCTCGCTAACTTCGAAACACCGTATCTATCGGAATTCACCAGGAGACTGAGTTCGCGAACTTCTATAAATGTTCCTTCAGTTTCAAAATTCTCTCCTAAAAGTAAGTTTCATTCATTAAAATTACATTTTATATAATGCTTTCATTTTGTAAATTCTCAATTGATAATTGATTATTTAATTACAGGTCCGTATCGCCAAACCAACACTACCCCAGAAGTTTCAGAATCAGACACAAATGGTCATTATTCTTCTTCAAGGCCCATTTATCCTTCAACTTCAAGGTAACTTATTTTATCGAAATAAAATATACATATTTATATTCAAAAGTTGTTCAAAAAGACTAATTGCTTTAATCCAAAATATCTTTTTACTACATAGATACATAACTTCAATTATGGACAGATCTAGAGAAATTGTTAAGAGAAATGTTAAACCAACGGCAAAAACTAAGGACGAAATGAGGAACAACCAAAATATCGTATCTATGATTCTAGTAATAGTGTTGGCCTTATTTTTCGGAGTTTTAGCAATTGTTTATCTTGGTCTCGGCGGTAAAACTGAAACTGTCCCATCACTTTCAGCTGGTAGGTATTCAGTATAAGCTTCTTTTTTATATAATAATAATAAAAGAATACTAATAAAATTAAACTCACATTTGGAAACTTGTTCAATATTAAAGTTTCATTTCTACTAATATTTTAAATAAAGAGATTTCAATTGAAAACACTGAAAATTCTTATATAAGATTTATTGATAATTAAATGTTAAAATTAGTTATTACTTATAACGCTCAAATAAATTGAGCAAACTTAATCAACTATTTTTCTTTTGACACACTAAGAATTACGAATAAATATTGCAATAAAAAAATGAAAATTCATTTAAAATTTATCTATTTTGTATATTATAGAAAAAAAATTGTGCCTGATTAAATGTATTTTTAATGCAACATCAACTTTTTTTCACAATATATATTTTTGATAGTCCACAGAAAAATTTACACCAGAATGCAAAAAAATCTTTTTTTTTTATATATTTTATAAAACTAGTTTAGAAAATAGCAAATTAATTAATTAACTAAGGTACAAAATGTATATTAAAAATACATTTATTATATTACATTATAATTGTCAACCATAAACCTTAAAATATGTACTTTTTTCATTTAAACAATAAAGATTTTACATTAGAGAATTTTATATTTAAAGATTTATTTCACCCTCCTTGCTTTCAGTAATAAAAGAACAACACATTTCCTTTAGCGTAAAATTATATATTTTTAGCATTAATTTTACATCTATTATTTTAACCGAAATTTGAAAAATGCATTAATTTTATTTTAATTTATTATTTTAATAGTTTCTTTTTTTTAACAAAAATTATTACTTTGTAAACATTAATCTTGTAAATTGTAATTTTTAGATAGCAACGTTCCTCTTTGCGTTTCGGACCTTCAAAATCAAAATCACCCAAAAGTGAATTGTGTTCTAGAAGAAAATCTTGGGAACGTATTTGACTTACTTGAGAAACTACAGCAAATGTTAATGCAAAAAGCAGTGTCTTCAATTTGTGATGATTCCGAAGTGAAACCTTATCTTACTGACAATGACATCATAAAATTATTTAAAAACCAAAAAGTGGTAAGTGAAGATTTTTTTTTTTTTTTTTTTTTTTTTTTTTTTTTTTTAATTTTTTAAGATTACTAGTACTTTTTAAAGATGAACTTTTATAAATATTTCAGTCGGAATTTGAAGTCAAGGAAGATTTGTATAATGCGCAAATATTGATATTATCAAATCCAAAATGGGGAATGTCGCTTATCGAAATTGATCTGGAAAATAAAGGAATTACTGAAATTGTCGATACAATGGTAATTTAAAAAAGAAAAAGATGAATTTTCAACTACTTAGCAAAATGACTTTTAGTGTTTATTAAAGTTTATTATTAATTTCAGGAGAAACTATTTTCAGTTCGAGTGGCAGAAAAACTTGGAATACAAATTACAAATCCCGCATTACCGATGCAGTGTCTCATAAAAAGAAAAGTTTTCACTTTATTTTCATCAATGCTTCTTATTGCTTTTAGTAAGTGAAATTTAAAAATTTGATTCCTTTTGAGTTGCAAATTTAATTTTTGCCATGGAGTTATATAACTTTCTTGTAATTTTTTAGGCGCATTGCTTATAATCGGTGGTCACAAAGTGACAACATGGTACATGCAACAAAAAAAGAAGACAGAGAAGGAAGTTTTTCAACTTGTCAGTGAAATTATCAGTATGGTGGAGATTAATCATCAAAATTCTGTAACAAGTAGTCCCGGCGGTACTCAAGAAAGTTACCTTGCTATAAATCACGTTCGAGATAATCTTATACCACCGAAAAATCGCAAAAAACTAGCTAGTACATGGGAAAAGGCAGTTAAATTTTTAGACGAGAACGAATCAAGGTATGAATGATCATTTTTGAATTTATAATTTTAATAATAAATGGACAACTAAATTGAATTTTTCTTTAATG
The DNA here is from genome assembly GCF_015476425.1 of Leptopilina heterotoma. NCBI lineage: Eukaryota > Metazoa > Arthropoda > Insecta > Hymenoptera > Figitidae > Leptopilina > Leptopilina heterotoma. The sequence goes on from NW_025111202.1 coordinate 1,958,017, forward strand.
TTTAGAATTCGACGAGAAGTTCAACAAGTTGCAGGAGAAGAGTATCATGTTTGGCGGTGGTTGCCAAGTAGCAGTTTAAATACTTCGAATACTCAAAATTCAAGTATGCAGAAAAAAACGAAAGTATGGCAAGGCCAGGCTTTTGAAACAATGGAAGGGTCCGTGAACAGTCCGCTGAGTTCGCCTACACCTTGCCTCAAGATAAGAAATATGTTCAAACAGGATGGTGAATTTGAGGACGACTGGGAGACAAAAGTTAAGGATGCTATTCTTGAAAAATGCGGAGAAGGAGTTAATATTTTCCACATCAACGTTGATCGTGGTAGTCGGGAAGGTTGTGTTTACATGAAGTGCATGTCCAAAGAAGATGCTGGAAAGGCGTATAGAGCTTTGCATGGTTGTTGGTACGATGGTGAGTTCTCTTGAATAGATTTATTTTCATTACTACAAGGTTGCCACAGGTCAGGGAATTTTATCAAAAGTACTGAAGAAAATATTTCATCATTTCTAGAATTCATAAGAAAATTGTACATTAAATAAATTCAGAATTTTCTTATAAATTCTAGAAATTAAATATTAAATAGAAAGAATTTAAAATTGAAAGAAGAGATTGAAGAGATTTAATTTAATTTTAAACTCTTTCTATTTCTAACAATATTTGAACTTTACATATATATATATATATAAGATTGATTTAAAACAGGGTGGTCACATGTCAGTAAAGTCAGGGAAATGTCAGGGAAAAAAATATTTTGTCAGTAAAGTCAGGGAAATGTCAGGAAAAAAAATTTTTTGCCAGTAAAGTCAGGGAAATGTCAGGAAAAATTTTTTTGTCATGGCAATTAAAGAAATTAAGACGGTCATGCAATACATTTTTTGCTCTAAACAAAAAAATTTTTTCAGGGAAATTCGTTGTTATGTCAGTAAAATGTCAGGGAAATTGATAAAGTCAATCTTGCGGCCACCCTATAAAATTTATAAATATTCTTCAAAACAATATTAAATTTTTTGAAAAAAGCTAATAAAATTCTTCGTACGAGATTCAATTATTTTCAATATAATTTTAATAAAATTTAGTATCTATATTCAAATGGCAATTTTTCAAAATATTGAAATTTTAGAAAATATAAGCAAGTAGATTCCAGAAATATTTTAAGTTAAATTTGTTTTTCTTTAATTAAATAATTGAATTTCTAAGGAACTTTCTCAAAAATTATTAAAAATAATTGAATTAATAAAGAATTTTTGTTGAAAGTTCTAGAAAATAATTGAATTTTTAATCTTGAAAATAATTTTCGATAAATTACAGTACCTAGCAATTCATTCTTATGAATTATTGATTTTCAAAGGATTTGAAATTTTTAAAAATTTTAATTTCTATGGAAAAATAATAACAATTGTTAAATATTTATTTAAAAAATTAAAAACTGTTGATGTTTTGAATAATTTTACAATTAAAGATATTTAAAAATAAATGTATTTCAAACATTTTTTCTGTATCTAATAATTTTTAGAGTGAATTAAAATATTCAGGAAAAAAGTCAAAGTTCTGTCTGGAAAGCAGAAAAAAATTAAATTATAAATTGTGGCAACCCTTTATTAGTTTATTTTTATCTTTAAAAGAAATTGTTGTGAAATGCTTGTACATTTTTTATTCCAGGACGTTTGGTCACAGTCAAATATTTAAGATTAGAAAGATATCACGAACGATTCCCAGATGCCGTATATTTTACAACTCCGTTGAAGCCAAGTAATAATCAGCGACTCTCTTTGCAGTCGAATTACTGGCAAACACCAATGGAGGCAAATTAAGTTTTATTCTAAAGCAACAAGTACTTTTTCTTTAATGGATCATATGTTGGGTGCCATAAGATGAATGTTTTATTAAAAAAAAAAAAAACTTATTACACAGAACAATTACCTGACTAAGTGAAAATATTATAACGTAAGTCTTTATTTGTACTTGAATCTAAAGAATTGCGTGTTACTTACAATTTTATAACAGCAATTAATGATATGCTAATGACAAATGCTAATCCTTTTTAGTTTTATAAGGTAAATATTTACAAATATCATTTTTTTTTCATCAATCCTTATTCTTTTCTTAATTTATAATAAGTGAAAAGTCAAAAAATAACTGTTATGTAAAGTTAATAAGGCGTTGTAAAACAAAGACAAATTTAAATGAATTTAAATTTTCTGTGTTACTATATATTTTCATTTAGACATTTGTTTTAAAAAAAAAAAAATTTTGGTTCCTAGCACCATTGATTGTATTTGACAGTATTAAGTTGACATGACTAAGCATTCTGAATGCTACATTTGGTTTACTATGGATAAAGGTTAAAACTGAAATTGTTCTTAATTTGTTTTTAATACTTGAGTCATTGATATTTATCCCGTTTCTTTGTAACCAGTTATATACCTGTTAAATAACTCGTTGATTGTACACATCAGCAAAAACAAAAACAAAAACAAAAAAAACAAAAAAATTTCTAATATTGCTGATTGTAAGCTGTAAATACATTAAAGATTTAGATTTTATTATCATCTCTATTACGGATAAAAAATAAATTAATTTAGTAGTAAAATACTATTTTCCATTAAATTATGTAATTTTTATTTTATCATACTTTCAAAATCCAAGTTATTAAATGTAGGTTTAATTTACTGTTTTTTGTTCAGAATAGCACATTTTTTTCCTTTCTTCAAGTTTATTTTGAAATGGTACTTTCATCATGGATTTCTCAACTCATCAGATTGAATTCACTTTTGCTTGACATTGCGAAAAGCTATTGATGCTTCGAATTCATCCTGTGCGATAAACCACAATATAAGTTGCCATGGAAGTTTGTGAGGTCATGCATAGTAGTTTGAATGAATCGATCATACTTTTTTCGCGCATTGTCAGTGTTAATCGACGTGATCTAACAATATGATGTACCCAGCAATCACACTTTTGACATAAGGATCGACGCACCGATGTCTCACAAAAATATTGTCACAAAACGTAATTATATTATTGTTTTTTTAACCAGACCAGAAAAGTGTAAAAAAAAAGCGTAATTTGTTCTTTTCTTGTAAGTTTTAATTTACACTTATTGTGAACTTGTTTATTTTTGTTGCTTTTATATTTTAATACAGTTTCATTTCTGTATTATATTGTTAATTACAAATTTTTATAAATTAAAAAATCTAAAAAATATGTAAATTAAACATTTTTTTTGAATATATGTAAATTTCTAAAATTTACAATTGCTTAATTGCACAAAATTAATAAAATTAATAAAATTAATCAAAATAATTTTTTCAAATTTTAGTAAAGTATTGAATTTTTTATTAAAAATGAAAGTATTGAATTCTTTGGTTCATTTTTATGGAATTAAATTTCTTATTACGTATTTTTTTTATTGGTTTAGTAATATATTGACAAATATAGGGATTCGAAGGATAATATAAGACAAAGGTCAATTCTAAAAACTTTTCTTTATTTCTTGGGATATAGTCATTCTATGCGTCAGTCAGTGAAAGATAATTTGTAGTGCGCTGAGATTTAAACAAGCTCAAAATCTTTTGATAATTGGGTTCCCTCTTGCACAGTGAGGTCTTTGAAAAAAATGTCTGTGGGAGTCATGGAAACTGTGATGGGGAAAACTGGAATTATGGAAGCGGCCGCTCAAGTTGTCACGGGACAGGTAAATCATTATCATCAAATTTCAATTTTTAAACATTACAAACAAATTTTTTTTTCTGTTATAATTTTATTATTGCTTCCTCATGAAGAAATGATTATAATATTTTAAATTACTTTCTTTTAACAAAGATGCACATCTGCAATATTTTATCTCAAACGTTTTGTAAATTATTAATCATCAACAATTTCATCACTTTAACTCCGGACAATGAAATTATTATTTATCTTTTGAAAAAGATTTTGTAAAAACAAACCTGAGATGAAAAAAGTCGAAAAAATTAGGAATTTGTAATTAATTCTGTGTATTATTTATTTTTTTGCAAATTAAATTGACTGAAATTAAGTTCATTAAAAATTGACATAAGTTATATTAAAAATATATAAACAATTCCGATCAATAAAGCAATGTCAGCAAATCTTTTTACTCTATAAAGTGTCCCATTTTTTACTTCTTTATACAATTATTTAAAAGCTGTTACTAACTATTTGCTATTAAAAGAAACCCTGGCCTCCTTACACCCTTAAACAATCTGATGGTATAGCATCAAAAGAAATTTTATTTTAGTTACAATTCTCCAACGAACCAAATCACATCTCTTATGGTAATTAAAAAAATAGTTTAAAAATTAACAAATTAAATTTAAAATTAAAATAGTGTTCATTGCTGAAAATAAATACAAATATTCGGAATCGAATGACAACAGATTATCCAAAGTTAATTATAATTTTGTCAAGAGAAATTTCAAGTTTTTCTTGAATATAAAAAAGAATAGCTAAGAAAAGTATTTATTTGTAACAATGACTCGTACTCCTCGTCGTGTCCCTTCTTCAACAACAAAACCAGTGACTTTTGGCCAACCAGTAAATCATAGCAATAATGAAGAGGAATTCGAAAATGTACGAGTTACGCGATCTAATAGAGAACCAATAACTTCTTACAGTCATTATAGTGCGGTACAATTTCAAAGAGAATTTAATAATCGCTATAATACACCTTTCGTTGTTGAATATCCTATTGCTTCTGAAACTGTAAATCAGATTATTAAAAAAGTATGTATATAGAAAAAAAACTGATTTTAACTTATCTTAAACAAATTTTTTCTACTAAAATACTCTATTAGTATTTTACTCATTACTTTATTATTTTATCATGAGATAAAAATTTACTTTACTATTTTATCATAAGATAAAAATTTACTTTCATTGCAGCCTAAATCTTGGGACGTAAATCGATATGCAACAAAGAAAACTATTGCTCAAGGAATGCTGGACATTGCCTTACTTACTACTAATGCATCTCAACTGAAATTTATCCTTCAGGTAATTTTTATATGAAAAAATTATTAATATTATTATTTTAATTTTTATAAAATTTCCTTAGAATATTAGAAAAAAAAATCATCTCATCTCTATTTGTTTAGGTGGGAAGTCAACACGAATTTTATACACTAATGCTGACACTGATTGGTATTTCAATAAGTTTACAGGTAAATATCAAAATTATTCCTAATTTATAATTTCTGATAATTAAACTAATTATGTACGGCTTTTTTTATACTTCTCAGTAAGAGAAAATACTGTCTATAGACAACCTAGATAAGTTGCCTCTTGTATTAATAGTCGCATCCATGTTAATATTAGAATCAATAACTTAAACTTTTATTAATTTTATCATTGACTTTTGTCCTCGTAATACTTTAAAACAATAATTAACTTATTAGAAATTTAATATTTAATATACAATTTAAAATAAAAAATGTCTAGAATGAATTAGAATTAAACTTATTGTTTTCAATATTTATTTTTTTATTTCGTCGATTAATATTTTCGTTATTTATTTATTTTGCGTTTAGCTCCTTCAAGGCATTCTTTGTGTACTACTGGGATCGAGCTTTGATATAAACAAAGAGAATCATCAACGAAGGGCGAATTTGTGGAACGACATTTGCATGTCAATGATGGTTTTAACAGTCGCCGTTAATGTGATATTATCTGCATTTGAAATGCGTGACACAAATTATATTGAATACAGATCAGTAAAGAGCGCTATTCCAACAGAAGAGGAAAAAGCGTGAACAAAAAAATAATTGTAAATAAATCAAAATTTCTTATTCTTTTATATCAAAAAATTAAATAAGAATTAATCTGTATTATTGTACAGACTTTGAATTTTTAACAAATAACAATTTTTACATCTATGAAATTCATTTTTTTTTATACTTATATAAAATTAAATATACTTAATATTAGAAATAATTCAAATTCTTCTTATATTTTATGATAATTTTATTAAATTAAAAACATTTATATATAATAACAGAAATTGTACTGGGTCATAAAGGACCTAAACAGAATGTAATTAATATTGAATAATGAAATATAAGAATTAATACGTAAATTTGATAAATATTTTATGACTGGAATTAAGTCACTTTTTTCCACCTGTAAACATTAAGAATTACTTTTTTATTCTCAGTTTTCTTTTCACTCTTTTTAATGTTTATAAAATTTTCTATTAGTATTGTTACTTTAATTTTGTGTTATGACAATTTTCTCACTGGACTCATTTCATGATAAATACTAATTAGTTATGTTATTACTAGGATCATATCGAAAAATGTTCTATTATCTTTCCTTTTTGTATAAATTACATAATTTGTCCTCAAAATGAACTGAAAATATGGTGTATCATTCTCATAATTTTGAATAAAAAAGAATAAATTTAGTTTTGTGTTTATAAATTTGAAATTTATAAAAGTTGTTTTAATGATAAAAATCGGATGATTTTACCTTTTTTTGCGCCTTTCTTTCCAGCGTCGGCAGGTTCATTTGATTTTGATTGTGTACTTTTTCCACCAGAAGCGCCTCCTGATGATCCTTTCCCTCCTCCGGAATTTCCTTGTTTCTGCTGCAAAATTTTGAGATTTTTAAAAATTCTACATGATAAAAGTATTTTTTTTTCCATTCAAGAAAATTTATTGCAGTGGAATTTAGTTTATATAATATAATTATTATTTCAAAAACTTACATTTCCGCCTTTATTGTTTCCACCTATAAAAATATATACAACAATCTGACTTTCATCATTCGTATCACAATTGCCAAATGCGTAAAATGTTATACAATTACAAATATTTTTTTTAGTCATAAAAAATCAATATATAAAAATATTTCTAATAGTTAAATATTTACTTTACAAACGTAATGTTCAAGTAATAATTTTTTTAAATTAAAATTTCTCTATTTAAGTGATTTGAAAACAATGTCTATTTTTAAATGTTTTTCTCTTGATATTTATAAAAATGTTCAACTTGACAATGAAATCTAATAAAGTGGTATAAATATACTTACCTTTACCCTTGGCCATGGTAATGAAAGAATTAACGAAAAATTTTTCAGTAATTTTAAAGAAAAAAACTGTATAATTAAATCTTGTGACTAGAAGCACCCGAAATAACTAATAACGGAAATTAATGTGAATTAATGCAATAGTTTTTCGTATTTCATTTGTTTTGCAACATCTTCAAATGTTCTGCATGCGATGTTCTCTTCTAGACTGCCTTCAACTTCTTTACCGACGAAAATGCACTAATGCAATTTATCCACTTTATATATAGAAATTTATGCATATATTCTAGTGAGATGAAAATTAAAGATTAAAATATAGTATATTTTATGTAATATAGATCAATAGTATAGTTATAAGAAGCTGCATTGTAAAATATTAAAAATACTATTGAAGCAAACAAGGGTTTTTGCAGATAAATGTTCAGAAATAAAAATATTCATTATATATATATATAATTATAGATTTATTATTTTCCTAATTTAATCTTAAGTTTTTTACAAAAAAATAGTCCAACGTTGAGTTTATTCATCTTCAATTACATTGTCATTTAGTTTATAATTTAAACTTTACTGCTTTATAATACTGAGGATGGTTGTTCTTGTTTGTAAATTGTATACAAGATACAAAAGTATCTTTCAGTAATAAATTTTGACTAGAATTTAAGAAAATTTGATACGTATCTTCAACTCCTTGTTTCCTTTGCAGTTCAGTCATAGTTAACTCTTGATACTTTGTAACTGGTGTAAACTGACAAATGTTATTTGTAATCATCTCGAATAAATTGACAGTTGACTACGCCTTCAGCACTTTCCATTACTACCATCATGTTCTGTAAAAGAACAAAATTCACCTTTAAAATAATTTTCTAAAATAGCCAACTAGATTATATATTAAAAAACTTTCAAATTATTTTACATGCATAGTAAAAATGCTATAATTGTTTTTGTATTAAATATCAAGTAGAATAAATTGGAGTTAAATATTACAAGCAAATTTGAATATAACCTATAAATAATAGATATACATACCTTAATTTCACTGATGCTTTATTCTTTAAACAGAAGTAGTCCAAGTTTATTTTAATTGATCTTATAGGAATTGTAAAACAAATTATATTTTTACTGATTATCACATTCGGTATTTTCAATAATAAATACCATGTTTATTTAATTTTGGAAAGCAAGCGTGACCTAACACACAATCATGTAAATGCGGCAAATGGTAAATCACAAATGGATGAAAGATGAGAGTAAGTTGGCGAAGGCGAAATATAAGCATAAGATCATCTTCTCAAGTGATCCGACAGATGACGTTTCAAACCTGAAAATGAATGAAACTTTTAAGGACGTATTTTTACGGTAAAAATATTTTTACCGCATTTCCCAATATAGAACAAATTATTTATACTCTACATTTTACTAAGTAAATATACACAAAAGTTCATGCAATCATAAATATATTATGATAATTAATTACAGATAAATATATAAAAACTGCTTGAGAATGGAGGTTGAAAATGCTGTATATATGTACTTGTATTGTTGTAGCCACATCCGTTATAAAATTGTATTATTAGATTTCAGCGTTTGTTGAAAATGCTTTCATTGCTTTCTCTAGAAAGTTCCAGAGTACAAAACTTATGTTCAGAATCAAATATATCTGCACAGCAACGGTTCCTTATTGATTAATAATAAACTAATTATTCTGGCATGATGATTTATCAGGTTTTTTTCTCATTTTTTACATCTTTTTTTTATCTTATTGTATAGTATTTTTAGTATTTTCATTCCCTATACAAGGAAAACTTTATAGTAAATAAATAATGTAAAATTTGTAACATTGTAACTTTTAATTCTATTCTGTATGAGACAATAATATTTTTGGTAAAGATCGTAAAGATTAATGAGTATAATTCTTTTTTTATAAATTATAAATTATTCAATTTTATCATATTCCTTCCTAAAAAACCTACGTTAATTCTACGTTTGGAAACGTTTACAAACCCACCGAATCAATAACAAATTATAATTCAAGCCTCTGTCTGCTTTTAGGCATTACACATAATATCGAACCTGGAACAAACCATATATGGTATACACGGCACTGTTATAACGGAAGTTATAAAAGCACTGGATTTTTATAGAAGAAATGAATTCTGTACTATAATATATTTTGATTAAAAAAAACTGTTTCTATGTGCTAGTAATTTAGAAATGATATATTTTACTTTTCTCACCCTTTATATGTTAAAATATTCTAAAAAAGGGACAGGTGTTATGAACTATTTCTTCCAGGAGTAAAAAATTGATGCGTTCTGCGGTTAAAATGTAACCAATCGTAGCGACGATGACAACATAAAGCACCAATCAACGATCAGAGGGGGGAAGTTTACTGGTACTATAAATACCAAACAGACGCGCACCCGCGCGCAGTATTCGTCTTCTCTTTAAACGGTATTGTTGTGCAGTTTGCAGAAGCCGCATTACCAGCTTCAGCCAACAATCAACTTTCCGTCTCACAAGAAAGGAGCACTACTTTAATATTCAAAATGGTAAGTTTCGATATATTAATGTTCAAAATACGTTGGTTTTAATTTGATATCTTTATTTTTTCGACGGAAAAGAGAAAGTTCTGTGTCCGCTTCTCTTGGCCTTTATTCAACCATGGAGTCAGCCATATTGTTGTAACGGTTAACTACCGGCCGGCTCCACCCTTTTTCTGACTCATATTTCTATAGCCCTACCCTTGATAATTTTTCAATTATTTCTATTATTATATCCTTGAGATAATAATTTTATCAAGTAACTTTTATCTTTAACTTTTTTATCTCTATTTTCATATTTATTACTCTACTATAGACAAAGGAAAATTGGAATTTGTAATTCGTATTTTAATTTGGACATGAATTACTGATCAATTTAGAACAATTTACTTGTGCGAAATATTTTCTATAATTTTTTTTAGAGCGGAGCCGTATTTTTTTTATTGTCGATTGTAGAACATTCTTTAGTTTCGTTTCTTAAATTAGAATTAACCTTTAAAGTGCTAAGTGTTGGAAAATCACGCTCAGTGCTAACCCCGGTCTGTCAGACCGCTATTCCCTTTTGACAGTTTTTTAGTCATTTATAATTTTTAAAAGACTACTATTATAAATATTTTTTACTTTTTAACAAAAAAAGTCATTTCTGTATTATGCATTTATTTATTTGATTTATTTTGTAAATGCAGTATATGAGAACTGTCAGTAAAACTAGCTGCGCGTCAAGTTGCGCAGACGTTACTCATGGGAATATACTGGAATATACTTTCACTTAAAGCTAACCCCGGTCTCACAGACCGCTATACTTCAAATATTTATTTATATTAAAAAATTTAACGAATAAAATTTTTTGAAAAAGTTGTCTCCTAACAGATTTTTATAAAATATGAAGCTTCTAAAAAGTTCAAGTTCTTATTATACTTTGAAAAAAAGTTACAAGCAAAGAAAATTTTAATAGCGGTCTGCCAGACCGGCATAGCACTTTAAAGGTTAACTGGAAATGAAGAATTATTGATTCTTTTTTCATGGTATTTTTAAAGTTCTGTTTCTTACGGTATGTTTTATTTTTAGCGTGAATGTATCTCAATCCATGTTGGTCAAGCCGGAGTCCAGATTGGTAACGCCTGTTGGGAACTTTACTGTCTGGAACATGGAATCCAACCGGACGGTCAAATGCCCTCTGACAAGACTATCGGTGGAGGCGATGACAGTTTCAACACCTTTTTCAGTGAAACTGGTGCTGGAAAACACGTTCCTCGAGCTGTCTTCATCGATCTTGAACCAACAGTAGTCGGTAAGATTAAATTTAAGATTAAGATTAATTAAGATTCAACTGCTGTCAAAGAAAAAATTATATTCACACTGAAAGAATTCTGGGCAGACTGCATGCTTTACATGGGAGGCGCCAGAGCTCTCTGTCTCAGGGCTCGTATCTCACCTCAAAAAGGCGAGATGCGAGCCCTGAGACAGAGAGCACTGGCGGTTCTCATGTAAAGCTTGCACTCTGCCCAAAATTCTTTCAGTGCAGAGAATAACTTTTGAAATTTGAAATTTCCAGATGAAGTACGAACTGGAACATATCGTCAGCTGTTCCATCCAGAACAACTAATCACTGGAAAGGAGGACGCAGCTAACAATTATGCTCGAGGTCATTACACTATCGGAAAAGAAATTGTTGACTTGGTTCTCGACCGCATCCGTAAATTGGCCGACCAATGTACTGGACTCCAAGGATTCCTAATCTTCCACTCCTTCGGTGGAGGTACCGGCTCTGGATTCACATCTCTTTTGATGGAAAGACTCTCTGTTGACTATGGAAAGAAGTCGAAATTGGAATTCGCTATCTATCCAGCTCCACAAGTTTCAACTGCTGTTGTCGAACCCTACAATTCAATATTGACAACCCATACTACCTTGGAACACTCCGACTGTGCCTTCATGGTAGACAATGAAGCTATCTACGACATTTGCAGACGAAACTTGGACATTGAACGACCGACCTACACAAATCTTAACAGACTGATTGGACAGATTGTTTCCTCCATCACGGCTTCTCTTCGTTTTGACGGTGCTCTCAATGTCGATCTTACCGAATTCCAAACAAATTTGGTACCATACCCAAGAATCCACTTCCCTCTGGTCACTTACGCTCCAGTCATTTCTGCCGAGAAGGCGTATCACGAACAACTTTCCGTTGGAGAAATCACAAACGCCTGCTTCGAGCCAGCCAACCAAATGGTCAAATGCGACCCCAGACACGGAAAATACATGGCTTGTTGCATGTTGTACAGAGGAGACGTTGTTCCCAAGGACGTCAATGCTGCAATCGCAACAATCAAGACCAAGCGCACAATCCAATTTGTCGACTGGTGTCCAACTGGTTTCAAGGTAAATATTCCTTTTACCTCTATAATATACTTATGAAATTATTAATTATTAATTATGAAATTATCTAATTGTTTGATTTTATCTTTTTCCAGGTCGGTATCAACTATCAACCCCCAACCGTTGTGCCAGGCGGTGATTTGGCCAAGGTACAAAGAGCAGTGTGCATGTTGTCCAACACAACAGCTATTGCTGAAGCGTGGGCAAGACTCGACCATAAATTCGACTTGATGTACGCCAAACGTGCTTTCGTACATTGGTACGTCGGTGAGGGTATGGAGGAAGGCGAATTCTCAGAAGCAAGAGAGGATCTTGCTGCTCTGGAGAAGGACTACGAAGAAGTCGGTATGGACTCCACCGAAGGCGAGGGAGAGGGAGCAGAAGAATACTAGACTACCAAATTTTCATCATTTTAATGACATTCCTCTCTGCAAGAAATTTTTAAACCAATATCTTTTACACCAGTCTTTGTTTACAGCTTTTGCCAGTTGAATAAAAAACAGTAATTTTCAGCAACTTATATGCATGACTCTTTATTTTCCTCCAATTACAAAGAAATTAAAACTTGAATTAAAAAATTATTTAACTAAAGTCAACTGAAATTTAATTTAATTAAAATTAAGCTTGGAAAAATGTATTATTAAAATAATAATTGAAATTAAATTAATTAAATAATAATTGATTATTTTTAAAAAAAAAGAATGTAATGAAATTTAAAAAAGAACGTAATTAAAATTATTTTACCATATATTTAATATTTCATAATATATTAACTATTACAATAATAAATTGCAATTATATTGTTTAATAATACAATAATTATTGTTATACGATAGCATTTCTCGTCAAAGTAATTTTATGTACTCCGTGCCTGAAAATACATTATTTTTTCTGCAATCTTAATATTTCAGTTTACATTCATCTCATTCCTTTTTGTTTTTTTTTTTAGAGAGAAATACAATAGAAAATAATGGAAAGAATCGAATTTGTAACTGATTCTTTTTTTTCGATATTTCCTGTACAAAAAAGCTATTTAATATTTACGTACATCGCGTTAATTTCTGATTCTCATGCAAGTGCTATCAAATATTTACTTCACAATCGCAGTCCACAATTATTACAATATCAATAAAAGTAATCAAAGGAACATTAAAAATAACGAACACAAGTCGTTCGTGTCGTTGTTCAATTCGCTTTAACCCGCATTCATTTTTAAAAGTAAAATTTTTTTATTTAAATCAAAATTATTTTATTTATTTATTAAATAATAATTAAGAAATCATTCAAGTATTAAGTACTTACATTTCTTGGTGTTGAATATTTAAAAAAAAAAATAAACAAACGCAAATTTTATTCCAAAAATTTGCCAACTCAATAAATTATTTAATTTCTTTTAGGATTAATGTTCACATAACATTTGAATGATTCTTATTATTATATCAAAATTATACAACCTATCATAAAAAGTATTAAATTCTTTTTATTTTATTCCAGTAATAAAGTATAAACGCATTTTAAAATTATGGTTAATAAGTCAAAAAACTGAAAAGAACAGTCATAAATAGAAAACTTTGTAAATTGTAAAACCTCATCTTCTTATTTTTAGTTTCACTTTATGTAAAAAATATAAAAGAACAAAGAGTTGAAAACATTTTTTCAATATAATAAAAAATTGTGAAAGAAAATAAATTTCTTAAAATCTAAAGAAATCTTGTCTAGAAATAATAGTATTTACAGAAAGTATTGTCTAAATAATGTTTCGCATTTTTTATTAAAACATTTGTAAGATTTTTTTTAAATACAGGTGGTGTTTTAATTCACAATAACACAAATAATTAAAATGCATTTTGCCCATCTTGAAGTGAAATTTAAATAAAAACTAATAAAAAAACGAATAGATGTATATATATATATATATATATTTATATAGAGATTAAAAAAGCACTTTGGAAATTATTGCAAGCAAGTGCAGCGTGTTTCTTAATTGCAAAACTAATGCGATGGCTCTAAGGCGCGTTTTAGCGAGTTGAAGTGAATCGATCAAAAAAAGGTTGATTATTAAGATTTAGTTTAGAAATACAGTCATAATATCAGCTGGCCATTTTGTGGAACTGCACATCAATATTTCTTTTATCACGTCCTTATTTAGCTTAATATCTTCCATACATATTTTTTTAATTAAAAAACAATGAACGTGATAATTTTTTATGGAAGATGGACAAATGCACAAGTTTAGATATTTCTACATAAAGCGTATCGAAGTATTGAACATTTTTTTTTTTGAAACAACTTCGATTTCTTTTTTATTACCTCATCGATTCCTATAACAGCGATCAAGAGCGCTCGCTAAATCTTCATAGGCCATTTTTTTTAAAGCGGAAGAGAAAAACAATGTGCAAAGATAAAAAGCGACATTCGTTAATATTTCACGAATCTAAATATAATCCTTTTCTTTTTCTGTTTAGAAGGTGGCTCACGATATTCGCCTTACCCTTCCGACTAAGTATCAGGTACGGAGGATCTAGAGAAATCAATCGGAGATCACCATAGAAGAAATATTTTTTGCGACGTATCTCATGCGCAATTAACTTGCTCTCCTTAAATAAAAACGTTCTAACGAGAGTGTTTTGTATCAGAGGCAATCGAAACTTGAGATGATATTGTTATCATTAAATTTCCTTTATTAATGTACTAGCTTAAAAATCTTCTCACTATAAAGTTGCTTAAGAAATAAAGTTTATTAGAGCGCCTTCAATTACATTTTGTTGAAAAAAAGAATCCACTCTCCGTATATTCGAATAAAGAGAGTTGAAAGCTTGAAAAGTGCGCCTCATACGTGTCGAATAATAATAATTATTATTATTATTATTATTATTATTATTATTATTAGGGAAAAAGTCAAGTAGCATCGGACCTTGTTAAAAAATTTCATTACAATTTATCAAATATCATGAAATACATATTAATTGCACCTCAAATTACTTAATATAAAAATTGTTCCCGTTTCTACTAGAAACATGTGGTAAATATATTCTAAACTTGTCACCTTTATATTTATTATATTTTTTACTAAAATGAGTAAAAATCAAAAATAAGAGAATTAATTATGAATAGTCAATTGTTGACAAAAATATTGTCAAAATTCATTAGATCGAATAAAAATATATAATCCTATACAAATATTTTGGTAAAATATTTTTACAACCAAATTATATTGTAATAAAAAGCATCGAAAATATAAATTCAAAAATCTTAGGAAGACGGTGCTACCAGAATTTATCCTAATATTATTATTTTTTTACAAAATATGCAATGCACAAGAGGGTAGAATCCGGTAGCATATATAACTTTCGAATAGAACGTTTCGTGCAATTTACCCGAGAGTGTTAAAAGCACATTATAACGATAATTATGAGGGTGAGTTTCTTCAGATTTTAAATACACAATAAAAAGAGCGCGACTCTTAACAAATTAAAAACGTAAAAACGTTAACAATACAATAAAATTTTCTTATTGTAGACGTAATGCGATGGCAGTCTTGAGTCCTGGAAAGATGCTATGATTGTTTTGCTCGGATGCAATTTACTTGTCCGCTAATTGCTTTATCACGTCTAGTTCCTCATTCTGAACTCGCATTTCGATTCCGGATTGGATGTGTCAACGTTTACTTATGGTAAGCTTTCCTTTCTGGCAGTGTCTGAAAACAATTTGTATAATTGAAAAACAAATTTATTTACAATTAGAATTTATTTATAATTAGACTAAAACTGACATGATGATTTAATCATTCCGAGTGTGAGAAATAAATCTTCTATAATTATAAAAAGGAAATCGAGTAAATCGTAAGAATTAAAAATGAAAAACGGTACCTAACATAACGGTCAATTAATAAAGAACTCGTTAAAAATCAAAACCGTTCATTTTCTACGTATAATAAAACTAGCGAGCTCAACTATCCTATCAACTATCCTAAGGATTAATGCCATTCAGCTTTTCAGAAAGTACAGTCATAAACTATCAGTAAGCAATTTAGTCTTCACAGAACTCGTTAAAAATTTAGGAAGGTGACCTTCATTTTTTAAAGTTAATTCAACTATAGCTGCAATATATTCAGCTATAGATCATGTAAAGACTAAATTTCATTAATCAATAATCTTGACTTTCTTCACTATAATTTCTATTTTTCAACTCGATAGTTAAATTGGCAAAAAATCTGTTCAAGTTAATTCTCTTCCCATGACATGGCAAGCATTTGAATTTTTTTCTAAAAATGATTCTAAATCCTTACCACTCGAATTGATAATAAAATAGGAAATTGGGAATATACATACCGAGTATAGAACTACCTACGCCTCAACAGGCTTCTTCTTTTCCTTTTTCTTTTTAAGGAAAGACGGCGTCCTCAGGCCCTTCTTCTTCTTCTTTTCTTTCTTGGGAGATTCTTCGCTGACGCTGACATCCTGCGACATGGAACCCTTAACATGGAAGGTCCCAACCTTAAACTTTTTCTCATGCACATGCAGTGTTGTGATTCTTATGAATAACTCTAACTTTCAGTCTCAATCCATGCAAGCAGCGTTTATAGCGAATAGCTTGCTTACAGCACTATCATTTATTAATTCTATTGTATCATTTTTTTAATAATAAAATTCTATCTTGATGATTTTAATAAAGTAATGAAGGTACAGAAAAATATATCTAGATATGAATGACTGAATAATTAATTAAATGAACTTTTCATCCAAAAACTACATAAATTCTTGGATTTTTTTCTTTTTTTAAATTATAGAAATAAAACTCTCTAAATATGAAAAACTTAGAATGCATCAAAAGTCTAGCACGCGTAAGAGAAAAGTGCGTATTTAAATTTACAATTCTCAAAAAAGTCGTTTATTTTATCCCAAAAATGTCATTTTGTATTTCCCTGTCCTTTCAATAATTTCTATATTGAATAATTCAAAAATTAAATAAGAAAAATATTTAAATTTTAATTTTCCTGGAATTATTTAGAGTTAATTCCCCATTTTTTCATAGTTTTAATTTATTTTTCAAAAATATTTAAATCTCATTTATTTTTCCACAATAATTAAAGTTTATAAAATTTCAATTTCAAATCCTAATGAAAATCAATTATTTACAAATAAATGCGTACTTCCTTCAAAATCAAATTTTTCAAAGATTTTCCATCCAAAATTATTCCAAAGTTTAATAATTTTTTAAAATAAAAAAAGTGAATTATCGAAAATAAATAAGTGAAATTATTGAAATTATTGAAAATAATTGATTTTCAAAAAATTACCTACCTATAATAAAAGAATTCGGAAAATAATTTTAAAAATACACTAAAAATATTTTTAAATAATATTTGAAAGATAATTAATTTTTACAATTTTATATAATTGAAAAATGTCCAAATAATTCAAGTTTAGTAAAAAATTAATTTGAAAATAATTAGTATTTTAATTCTTATTTGAAAATTAATTTTTTTACACATTAAAAATCGAAATAAGTTCATTTTATACCAAAAAAGTGATATTTTTTGACGCATTTTAAGTGAATTTTCATTTTTTCAGATTTAGAGAGTACAATTATAATTTTTTTCTACAATGAATATTTAAGGAAATAAATGTTCTTTGTATTAAAAATTATCAAAATTACTTTTTGAATCATTTTACAATGTGCAATATGAATATTACTCGTGTAATACATACTGAATAAGAAGACTGAAAAAGAGAGTAATTTTCTGAAACTTGGATCGTTTTTAAAAAGTTTTAAATTTAACAATTAATTTTTTTCAATACACTGAAAAAAGTTTGTTTGATTCAATTAACCGATTATTTGTCTATTATCAAATAAATATTTACTCGAATCAAATAATTATTATTCAAATCAAATTATGTTTGAAATAAATTGTATTTCAATCAATAATTTATTGAAGCAAATATCATTTACATAATTGACTCAAATAAAAATTATTCGATTCCAGTAAATATTTAATTGATAATAATCAAATAATTGATTACCATTTGAATCAAATAAATTTTTTTTTTCAGTGAATAAATAACAACTCATAATTGATATTAAGTTTCAGAAAACTAGAAAACATTTATAAATCTTTGCATATATTATATATGTGCATGGAATTGAGATATCAACAAGTATAAGAAATTGAAAAATTCTCTCTCCAAATAATAACAATAACAGTAACAGTAGATAGTGTTAATAAAAATGATAATGATAATAGTAATAATATTAACAAAAATGATAATAAAAGTTAACATATATAAGATATACAAAGATTGACAAAAAATTGATTTAATCAGACGTAACGTACCTCTTTGCTACTGTGCGAAAATGTGCTGTGATGCGCATCAGAGTGATCTCCATTTACGGTGTTTTCCCCTGTAACATAAAATTATAAATTGAAAAATTTTCCTCCAAATCATTTATTTGCAAAGAATATTTATTTTTTTTTAAATATTCTCAACAAATTTTTGAAATTCTCCTTAAACCCACAACCCACAAGATGGAATTTTATATTTTGGACAGAGAAGAAAGGGAATTTCTTACCTCAATTAATATAAAGCTTGATAGATGTGTAAAATAGCTAAATTCTTGCGATTAAATGCTATGAGAAAGCCAATCAGAGAGGAATTCTTGTTACCAAAAAAATGATAAGTACTGTCAAGGCATTTCATAATTGAAAAGAGCTAGAAACATTTTTTAAACTTGAAATAATTAAAATCAAGAAAAAGTTGAAATTTTAACAATTAAAATTTTACCAAAAATTACGTAAAGCTCGTTCCAATTATTTGTCAAGTAAATAAATAAATGAGTGTTATTAATGAACCTTATAATCGATATGTACAAGAAAGATGGTGATCATAAGGACTAAGATATGAAAAAATAAATAAACAATTATAATACCATAGACCAGAAACCAAAATGCACCTTAGAATAAAATAGTACTTATGAACAACTTCTTCCTTCCACAATCATTTTTGTGTTTCGTTTTTACAAAAGTTTCTTTATTCTTCAATGAAATTGTGATATATGAATATAATTATAAATAAATATGCGATATGAAAAGCCAATGGATTAATCACGTGCTATATACATAGCGTAAAAAATATAATGGCAATTGTGCATAAACAAAAAACATTATACCTTAAATAAAACAAAAGAAGCGATTTTTCCAACTTAAAATTCACAAATTTACCATTACATTTTTAAAATGCTATTTTCATTTATGATTCAACAACTTAATTCTAATTGTGACGTTTCGTCTATCGGTATCACGGCAATATTTCGCTTTGCGATTTTTAATCTATCCAAGTCTCGAAGTAACAATCATTAAAAATACTTTCTTTTAGCATTTTATATAGAAAAACATTTGTTTTTTTCTTTAATATTTTAAATATTTTAAATATGTTTTTTATAATACGTAAAATTTGTTTTAAATTTTCAATTATATAAAATATACTTTGAATTGTAGATTTAAAATCTTTAATATTTTAATATTATTCAATACTCTAATATTAATTTGGTAGAGTAAAATACTTTACGGTATTATAAAGTTTCAATCAAGTGCTTCCTATTCTATTATTTTCTTTGTAAGATTAAAAAGCGTTAAAGTGCTTAAAAGTTTTTTTTTTAATTCTTTCGAATTAACTCTATTCTAATGTATCACGAGAATCATTCTTTAAACTAATCGATGAATAACTATCAGTATCGGAAAGATTCATTTGAGTTATAACTCTATACAAACTAGTTTCCTCAAATTTTTCCTCAAATTTTTCCTCAAATTGTTGATCGATTGGGGAAAATTCACTTTTTTTGAAATTGCAACAAATCGCACTGTCATGTTCTTCGAGATGTTTTTCGAGTTTCATGAATTCTTTAGTGTCGTACGAATACGTCATGTAATCGGGTGGATTTTTGTAAATCGACTCCAACTCTTGACTAGTTTCAAATTCACGAGAATGATACTCCTTTTTTGGAAAGCAATCTCCCTTTGTGTCCACGTCCGATATCATTGTACTCGCTGATACGTCGGCGAAATTCAAAGTTGTGTTATTACAAAAGTCTTCTCTCGTTCTCTGTAAAATCGATTCGTTTTTTCGCTTCTCCAAATTCGAAGACACGTCGGCATTGTATTCCAATTCTGAAGTTTTGTCGCTGTCGCTTGCATCGGAAATGGAGTAGGTGGCATTTTGATTTTCGTCGCAGTCGACGTCTTCCTTGGTTGTGTCACTTCCGTCCCTGCAGGTGAAAAAATCTAGACTACGAGGAGAGAGTAGAGAATGGTCGAAGGATTTTTGATTTTCGTTGGTGACAAATTCGGTGGATTCGTTCATTTCTTCGATTGGAGGGAGCTTTGAGGATGATTCTTCTTCGCCGATGTTCACTTCCAGGCAACACGTGCAGACTTCTTCTTTTTCTTCAAAGTCGCCGAAATGAATGAAGGAAGGAGTTTTTTCGAGGAATTGGAATCTTTCATTTTTACAAGTCTCTTCTATTTTGTTTTCTCTAATATTCCACAGGAAACTGACTTCCTGATCGTTGAGGACTTGGGCTTTTCCCGTATCGAGTCGTAGAGTTTCCTTTTCTCTACTATTGTCGGATTTTGTGTCGTTATCGGTCGATTCGGAAGTTACTTCTTGTTCGGCGAAATTTTCCGACTCGGCCGACTGAATTTCAGAGGGCGAAGAATTTACCGTGCTCGTTGGATATTTTGTATTTCTATCACTGTCTGATGAGAACATGGTAAGTAATTTATCTCTCAAGTTCAGGACGTCATCTTCGTCGTCGCTCTCCGGAGAATTTTCCTCTAATTTTGGCTTCAATCTTGGCTGCATTTCTCCAACTTTGAAATCTACCTCCGAATTTTCCTCTTGACATTCTTCTTGAATTGAATCTGGATTATTGCTCATCAAGTGCAGAAGCTGTTTTATACACTCCTTGTCCTTTTGTGTCTCGGCAATTTCCTTATTTTCCGTTGGCAGACAGTTGAGACAATCACAAGGTAAAATCTCGTCATCTTTCAATTTCTTCAAAAGTTCTTGAAATCCAACTTCCGTTTCGTCGGACATTTTATTGGGACACTTTTTCAGTTCGATGTTGACAGTTTCTTTCAATTCCTTCGGTATACAAACTGAAGGATTTTCATAATCGAGTTTATCAATTATGTGGTGTACAATCTCTCGGATAACAATAAAGTTGTCTAAATTCTCATCGCCCCCTACTAAATTCTTCAAAGTATCGGACTGCAAATCATTCTCAATTTGAGAATTCAATTCCTCTTGATCACTTCCCGGTAGAGTCGAAATTAACCTCTCGATAATATCCTTAACAATCAGAAAAGCGTAAATTCTATTCTGCATCAACAGTGTCGCTTCCTCTTTCAGATTTTTCACATCGATGTACATATTTAAACAAGTTATGTCGTAAATAATATCATCAACGAAATTCGTAGCACTCGTGTAGATTTCCGTCTTTTCCAAATCACTGATTATTTCATTAACAGTCGAGTTCAATTCCTGTCGAAAAGATTCATCTTCATTTTTCTTGAGTTCAAGATAGGTGGAACTTGGGAGTTCCAAAATATCGGAACCTTGAGTGGAATTATTCTCCACATCGGACATGGTTTCATCGCTCAAATAATCATTTAGAATTTTAATATTTGGAAATGATTTGACTAGAGTGAGTTGTCTTTGTGTATCTAAAATATCATCCTTCTCCTTCTTAACGCTCGCGAGATCGAGCCACTCAAATATATCGTGTTTTAAACATCTACTGGAATCTAAATTATCAAATAGTTCAAAACTCTCAAGACTGAGACCCATCATTTCGATGGAAGTATTTTTACTCGACACACCTTTCTTCGAGGACAGTTCCGGTGTCAAACTATAAATCAAACTCATGTTCGTTGGATCTAAATTGTACTTGAGAGAATTATCTGTTTCGGGAAGATTCTCAAATGTCGTTATCGACGATGAATAATTCACGTTTATATTGTTAATCATCTCGGTGATGCTGTCTCGCCTCTCAGATGTTGCGGATGGAATTAGTTGAATTTTCTCAGTTTCACTGTTGGTATTATCATTTTTTGGAGAACTTTTATCTATTTCTTGTTGAATACCACTTTCAGCTTCAGCTTCATTATGAACAATCTTCTTGTAGACTTTTGAAAATAATTTATTAACATCCACATCTGAATGTTTGAATGAAAATATTTCGTCTATGAAAGCTTCAATGTCTTCATCGTGTGCTGGTCGTTCTAGTTTTTGCGAAGGGAATTCTGCGATATCTTCTATTGTTTCATAGTCGACGTTGAAAATTTCATCAAAAGCGGATTCTTCTGAGTTAACTTTAATGGAAAATAATTCTTTCAGATGAAAACACTCCTCTTCTTTCTCATCTTTGGCAATGAAAGAATTATTTTCTCCCTCTGAGGAGGAAGAATGTATTTCTTTCACAAAGTCTTCATATTTTATGTCTGTATCCTGTAAAATGGTTTTGCAGTTTGTTTCATCGCTTTTAAATTTCTTCTCAGTTGTTTTATTTTGATCAGGTTCAATTTTGATTTTATCATCAATAGAGTTTTGTTTAACTGTTGGTAGTTGTTCTTTAAATTCCAATTCTTCCATATTAGCTAAAACTGAATTTTTCGAAACGTCCGATTCATTGCCTGTGCCATCTTCTTGTGTTGAAATTATATTTTCATCTCTATTTTCAATTTCTTCTTTGCAAAACGTATTATTTTTATCTGATGAAGATTCTGAAGCTGTTGAACTATTTGACGAAATTTGCAATTCATCCGTTTCAACGTTTTCATTTTTTTCGAAACAACTTTCTTTTATGGAAACTTTTGAAAAAGTTTCATTCAAATTCTTCTCTGAAGTGCTGTCACTT
Organism: Leptopilina heterotoma; assembly: GCF_015476425.1. Lineage (NCBI taxonomy): Eukaryota > Metazoa > Arthropoda > Insecta > Hymenoptera > Figitidae > Leptopilina > Leptopilina heterotoma. The sequence continues at coordinate 1,980,898 of NW_025111202.1, forward strand.
TCATTGCTAACTGATGAATCATGGTCATCACGGTCATCATGATAAGATTTATCTTTTTCGTCCTGAAATTCATTTATCATCGTTTTTTGTTCATTCCTTTCACTTTCTATTGTAGGGATACTTTCATTAATATCGACATTATCACAATTGATTGATTTTGGTACTTCTTCGGTAACTTGAATATTAGCAAAAGATTCTTTTTCTTGTTCATTTATTTCACTTTCTATCGCAGGAATGATACCATCGTTACTATCGGAAGAAACTTGTTCTGTAATCACATTTTTATTTATACTTTCATCACAGAAATCTTTGGTAACATTATTAGTCTCATTCTCGTTGCTAGTGTAATAATCGATAGATTCATTTTCTAATTTTCTATTTTCACTCGACTCTTCCTCTTCATTTGAAATAATGATGCTGGCATTTTGCTCCACATGGTATTCATTACCATGCTCATCTTTATTTTCATCAGACGTGACATCTTTCTTTGAATCCGTCTTAATCAAATCACAACTATCAGGTTTAATTTCAAAATTCGAATCTAAAACTTTTCGAACTAAACTTGGCGCTTGTAGCGGTTCGCTCAGTGATTCTGGGGAAAGAGGGTCACTTTCCAAATCACTTTCAACTTGCTCTTCCAAATCTATATTAAGCTGTTGAATGAAATTCACTTCTTGACAATGATCAAAATTACAATCGACAGTGATTATTTCCTCGCTCTTGACATTTGTGTCCACATTTGTTCCACTAATAGATTCGCTATCCGTTGAGCTAATTACATCACTACAACGAATCAGAGGATGAAATTGTGTCTTAATTACAATATTTTTTAAATTATCAACCGACGTATTCGTACTTTTCGACGGAATATTCAATTTTTTAACGCACCGTCTTTTAGATTTACTTCCAAGATTCTTGGAATAATTTCCTACATCCTTCAACATCGTGTCATCATTTTCCAATTGTCCTTTGTTATTCTTCAAGGAATAATCTTCTTTATTTGTGACATCGATAAAAACACTATTTTCATCTCGTGAATCTATATAATCTTTTATCTTTGGACTAATTTTTTTGACTAAATGTTTTTTCGCGTTATTTCGATTTTTATCTAAATTTTCAATTCCACTTTCATTTACACTACAATTTAAATTTAAAGTCAAGTTAGAATAGTTTTTCAATTTATCATTAAGAGACTTAACTATCGCGCACGAATTCTCCAACTTGTTTTTATTTATTCGCTTCTCATAATTTGCAAAGAATTCGCGTTTTAAAATATTATTTTGTCTCGAATTAAAAAAGGAACGCGATTTTTTATCGTTTATCACGATATTCTCAATTTTAGAAGACAACAATGTTGGCGATTCAATTTTCATCAGAACGGGTTTCAAGATTTCCGCGACTGTTGTAGTTTTCGTAACTTCTAAACGAGGATTGTCGACGGATTCCGAGGATTGCCAGCTTGAGTAAGATAAACCTTCAATTTCACTGCTGCATGTACTTGACGGACCATTATCTGTAACCACATTGTCCAACAAACCTCAAACCATATACAAAATTACTTTAGCTAATTTTACAATACTATCGAAATTGACTCTTTTCCGTTTTCATACAAAGAAAAAGTTTTAGTAGCATTAATATTTTGTTAATCCCTTGTACCTTTTTCAAAACCATATGGAAAACATTAATATAGCCACCACATAAAAATATTATCACTACACTGTTTAATATTTTATCAATTTCCAATTAAAATTCCATTATTTGTCAACATATTAAAAATAATTTAATACCTAATTACAATATATAAAAAAAATAACACAAGTTAATTTGTGGTTTCTATGTTTTTACTATTATAAAAATGTATATTTTTCAATTGAGAAAAAAGTAAAAGAGATTAACGTTAGTGAAAATGTTAATACTTGAAATGAAATCACTTTTTTAAAATAATTATTTTACGTGAAATATTCTTGTATTTTGATGCAAGATAAATATTAAGTGCAAAACAAAGAAATGTAACTAGTAGAGTAGAGTGCAAGAAGCTGATAAATGAAACATAAAATTTTAATGAGTACTTTTAAAGCATTGCGTGAATAAATTGATTTTAATTATGAATACGATTTTAAAAATAAACATTCATGAAAAATAGCGTTTACCAGCTTTTTTTGCGCTATCTTACCCACATTTTGTCAAAATTTATCGTCATTTTAAAAACTAACCTCGTTTGTTGGCATTGTTTCGTGATTCAATCGTCGAACGCCGCATCTCATTAAGGAATTCAGTAGTAGCATCCACTGCACATTCAGAACAATATAACACATGCAATTCTCAAGTTTACAAATAAAATGCACTCCTAAATCAAACTATGTATTCAAGTTACACTTTAATATAGATAAAAACTTTTATAAGGAAGAATAAGTAATAAATTTTCTTTACGATTTAAATTATTAAAGAAAAGAAAGTGTAGCGATTACTAGATTTAGATATTTATTCTATTGGCATGCTTCGTGCTTTAACTTTACCTTACCGCATAAGAGGAGTTTCCACAACCTTTGATTCTACAGAGTTATCTACTTTGCAAACAATTCAGGCAAACTTGATTCACTCAAAGGGAAAATTATTACGAGCTACAGTCTATTTTCACAGATCAAGTATCAAAAGAAGATGTATCATGATGTGAAAAGTATGAAAAGATATGTAACAATAGTCTACCATTCGCCTTTAAATAAAACAGTCGTTCCGTATCAAAACTCAATCCAAAAGTTAGCTTTCCAAAAAGGGTTCAAAAATTTATTTGAAAAATTCCTTTTTAAATATTATTACTAGAAGATGTAGAGAAAGAACTCAAAATTTGTAGATACTTGTTCCTCTAATTGAAAGTTTCAATAGCATGCATTGGTGCAAAATTATTTTTTCAAATAAACTGGTAAACTTACCATCACTTAATACAACTTCTGGTTGACTTGGCACAGGCACTTGTTTTGTTGCTATCCGTAATACTCTGGGTTCTGCAAATATAATAAAATGATAAAGGTCTTTTTTACTAAATACTAATTATTAATTAAAGTTAACATATACTATATTGTATATTAAAATATTCAATTAATTTCAAAAGAATATGAATTAAAACTATTCAAAAAACTAAGTTTTAATATAAAATTTGTAATTAAATTTATTTAAAATTCAAATTGAAACCTTTTGTATTTCAATTATTTAGAAAAATTATTCATTTAAATAATTTATAAGCAATAATTTTATAATAGTTTTTCAAAAATTAAATTGTTTTAAATAAATTCAATTTCTTATGAACTCTAAAAATTTAATTTAATTTTTTCCAGTATTTTCAATTGATTTCCCTCAATTAATTTAATATAGTGTTGAGTTAAATTGCAATTTTTATTAATCTTACCATCTCTGCTTTCTTCTTCTGTTTCGGAAGTAACCGAGACTGGCGATTGGATTGGGCTTTTGGCAGTACTAGATTCGTGCGTTGCTCGACTAATGTTAAATGATGATAAGGCTTCCGATTCAGACTGCGATTCATCGTCTGTAAATCGTCAAATATTTTTCAGAACAAATATAACAAAATTCTAAAATTCTAAAATATATTTCAATTGAAATTGTTTAGAAATTGAAAAATGTTTACTTACAAGGATCTCCTTTTTGCTTTCGTTCGACATCTTTTTTGTATTGATCGAGTTCTTGATCCGTCACGGCGTCAAATGGATTTTTGGCGTAAGGTGTTTTGTAAACCATTGCATTGTGTTGAAATCCTCTTTGGATAATACCTTTGCTGGCTGCACCAACCAAAACTACTTGTTCTCCAGTTCCACTGATAGTAGCGTCCTAAAGTTTACAAATAAAAAGATCAAGTTACGAAATACTGGCAATTTTATTTATTATGTTTAGTAATTACAACAAGAAAATAATTTACCTGCATTTTTTTAGCTTCTTCCCATGTGACACCTTCCAAAATATGAGATTGTGGCCCAGCTGAGATCTTATCTGCCCTTCGATAGTCTTTGATCTATTTTAAATATGAATCAATATAGAAAAAAAACAAAAAAGAAGAGAACACGAGAATAAACTTGTGAATAAAGAGCAAAGTTTACTTACCTGTTGTTGAAGTTGTTTGAATTCCTTTGGATTGGTATTCTTGGGCACAAATTGAAGGGCACTCTCAATCTTGACTGGAGTACTGCTATGCGTCGGTGATCCGTCTGTCACCCACTGCACACAAAACCAGAGTATAAGACAATTTTCTAACGTGGAATTAATAATTAGTAACTTAATTTAGACTGCAGTGAAATGACTCTCGTATGCATTGTGTGCCTGTATTTCATCTTAAAAATTAAAATTTACATTTATATTAATAAGATTATAAACTGCGAATAATACCCTTAAGCTGTCTCGAATTTTTCAATAAAATTCGAGACACAATGGGTCAACTAATCTGGTTTTGTTTAATGCAGTGGATGTACACCAAGGCCACCGATAATTATAAAAATTATGACCAACAGGCACACATTCATACAGAGTTACTTTTTCAAGTTCGACTACTCTATTTTAATTATGCTGAGAGAAATGTTATGATCATGTATAATTTTTTTTTTTTTTTTTTTTTTTTTTTTTTTTTTTTTTTTTTTTTAAGAAATGTTTCTCTAATTGATGAGAAATATTAGATTGACTTTAAAGTCGTTTTTATTAGTATAATGTGCTGTCAAACTAAAGAACCCATAATCCCATAATTTTTATGTGAATTTGAAATAAAGATGAGAATAAAAAGCTTGGATTAAATGTCATTTAGTGCGTTTTAGAATGAAAAGAAGAAAGAAGATTCCTATCTCGAGAGAGAGAGAGAGAGAGAAAAGAAAGAAAAGAAAAAAATGAATGAAAATAGAATTAATAATAAAATTAAATATGACTTAGTCCATTGTATCAATCCAAGTAAACGTGGATTCCAATTACCTCCTCAGCGTTTTGATCCACCCACTACAAAAAAAAGTCAAAAAACAAATATTGAATTTTGACTACTCTTTTAAAGTAACCTTGTTTTTTTTCTATTTGCCTAATATACTCGTTTCCTAATTTCATTCACAACTGCACACTTTGTGGTTTTATTATAGAATAATTTGTTTTCTTCAAAATTAGTGGATATACCTTTATTTAAATATTGATAAGCTACAAAAAGAAATGTCCATGAAAACTATATCATCAAAAGCAGTTAAGTTTTACAGATTTCTATTAAAAAAAAAGCTTTTTGTGCTTCCGAAATCTTCTAAAATGATAAATGATAATTTGATGAAAAGTGTATAATTTTCATAAAATCCACTTTATTGAATATATTTCTAGAAAAGGAATGCCTTTGGAATGTTTCAATAGACTAATTACATTATTACTATGTTAATAAAAAATCAAATTGTGATAAATATATTAGGGCTGCACAAACTGTTGGATTTGGTATTACTATATGTTAGAAATAGTATTGACTTTGATTCTAAATTCACTTAACAATTTACTTGCGCATACCTTTTAGAATATATGTGAAAGCAGTAACATTAAATATGCCTTAATTCTATACTTATTAAGGCAGTTAAAAGTTTCAATATCAATAGTCATTAGACTTGAATTATTTTAGCAACAAAGCCTCTAAGCAAAAGTGAATCTCTCTTAATGAAACTAGGATCTTTCGGTAACAATTTGTAAATATACATATTTCAATGAGTTTACATGACTTCCTCTCTTGTGCAACATTTACTTTTTCTTTTTAATATATACCAACACTTATTACTTCGTATATCAACATACTTGCGTTCACTAAAAGCATACTTGTATATCACTCTTCGCAATAATATCATTAGCAAAAACACGTAGACATTTCAATAGATTATTATAGTGATGAGTAACATTTGAAAACATTTAATTTTATATAATATATATATACTTCAAGAACTTTAGTCATTCTATCAAAAATGTAATAAAAAAGTCGAGATTAAATTTTTGAGTCTTCAATATGGGCAGTTAATTGTTTTTGTCATTTTTTAGGTTCACTAATGTATATAAAGATCTTTCTGATTTTGCCTCCAAAAAGTGGGTAAGCTAAAATTAATTCTAAATAAATTCTCTTCTATATAGAGAATAATCTCAAATTATTATCGTTAATAAATTCATCATAAAGTATGTAAAATACAATAAACAATTTTCTAAAAGAAAAAGTAATAACATGTTCTAAAAAAGAATATTTATATAAATTTTTAACAAATTGCATTGTAAATAATAGAAAAGAGCATTCTATTTTAAAATTGGAAATAATCTACTGTAAAATCATCTAAAATTTTCATTAGTAAAGGAAAACCTATGAAATAGTTTGCGGAAACGCGTTTAGAAAAGTTATGTTTGGTCTATTGTCTAATTTGCGTTTATTTGCGTTTCTAGGTCATATTGTGATGTGAGATATTAAAAAATTCCACTTGATAATCAAGATATAAACGACCTGTATATGTCTGTCAGGAATGTCTATGAATTGCACACTTTTGTGTTTTGTTACTCTCTCATTTCGAGAAGCATCTATTCTTGTTTATTCTCAAAAGTAATAACCTCTACCTTAGTGATCTTCTTCGGATCTGGAGTTCCAGTTTCCAAAATTTCAACCTTCTGATAAACGTTTGGTGAGTTGAGCCAGCGAGTTCTGTCAGTTCCTTTGCGTCCGCCTTTCCATAGTCTAGAAATAATTTTGTTAAATAATTAATTTGAGATTTTCCATTTAAGCTGTGTAAAAATCGCATCGATTTTGAAATCCCCCTAAAAGTTGGAAAATGCATTTTAATTAATTTACTTACCCCTGTTTGTAAAGTTCTTCCTCTTCTAGAAGATAACCAAGAGAAGACACAGCCGGAGGTACCTCGACATCATTTCGTGGTCTTGGAGGTTCACTTTTGACAAGCGGGTGTCTGTAGATGTAACCTGTGCGGAATCCCTGTAAAATAAATTGCAAAATTTACAGTTTGATTTTTCATTTACATATTTTAAGTTTTATTTTCAATTTTATAAATAAAATAACTTACGGCATTATCGAGCATTCTCATGAGAGCCTCGAACTCAGTGCCACCAATTCTCCATCGTTTTTCAAGTTTCTCTGCCAATGGCGATGGTTCTGCAATTGACGCCTGTAGAGGAACAGGGGGTTTTCTGGAAGCCTCAAAAATTGCTTTCTTTGATTCTTCAGAGATGAGGTTCATGTTATCGAGACCAGCTGGTAATAATTTCAACTGAGTTTCGCAAGCCAGCACAGTATTGTAAACATTAAAGAATGCTTCCTCCACTGTCTCTCCACAACATAGAGCACCTCGATTTGTTAGGAGCATAACTTTATTGATTGGACCTAAATTCCTTGTGATTTTTTCCCTCTCCTCTGGCTCAAAAGAACCGCCAATGTACTGATGGTTGCTAACTTCGCCTATAACTATACTTTCTTGTCCAAGCGGAAGAAGACCACATTTCATTGACGATATCTGAAAATGAAACATCAAGTTATTAATAAAAATAGTATAAAATTAAAAAATTATCAAGTAGGTATTCACGTTGTTTGAAAATTAAGAAATTTACGTAAATTTACGTAAATTTACGTACAGCTGTAACGGACGGAGTGGAGATGTGAACGATACATTTGATGTCTGGTCTCGCAGCGTGTATTGTCGAGTGTAATTGGAATCCTGCGATGTGAACACCAAAATTCGTCGTTCCCTGTTCTACAACCGATCCCTGCATGTCCACTTTTACTAAACTGGAAGCAGTGACTTCGTGATAAAGTAAACCATAAGGGTTTACCAAAAAGTGTTCTTGGTCCTGATTCAGGCGAGCAGAAATCCGTCCACCCACTCCCTGAGTCCAGCCATACAAATCTAGTAATCTAAAAACTGCAGCTAGTTTGCAGCGTAAAAGTTTCTCGCCCTTTGCGTAACCCATACTCTCAACGCCACGAATATCGTTGATAGGCACGACACAATTTGAATCTGAAACAAATTCATTTTTTCAAAATCAATTTTATTCTCACAAGGAATTTTAGAAAAGACGAAACGGACGAAACGGACGAAACTTACTTTTAAATACATTAGCGTTAAATCGAGCACCTTGTGGGCCCATCATTTCTGATATTTGTTGCAAAAGTCCAGAAGGTCCTGAACCGTCCTTCATTTGTGTTTCGATAATGCGTTCCAATTCTTCTCTGAAAAGTCTCGAGTTCATCATCATTTCAACTCTCTTTCTCCTCTCCATTTCTCTCATATCCTGTAAATAGAAGGTTATTTATTTAACAAGCAATTGAAATCACGTTAAGTGCATGCAAAAATTATGTAAATTAATACAACTCACTGCGTCAATATCGGCGGGTCTCATTTTACTTTTTTCTTCTTCTGTTAAGCCATCGATTACTCCATTTGTATGAGGCTCAGAGAACTCTTGTTGACTCGTGTCCGCCATTTTTAATTTTTTCTCAACTAATACTGACTGTAAAAAATTAAATAAAAACATAATCATTATAAACGACAAAAGAGGACGTATAGCATCATAAAAGTTGGTTCACAAACAAAATCTTTTATCACTCTTTTTTATCACTCACCACTTGAGAGTCATTTTCATGCTCAATATCTAAATACACCAAGGAATTTAACAATGCTTGATTTATGGTATTTAAACACAAAGTGAGATGCAGCATTGTTAAAAATATTCTCAAAATATTTCTTACTAGTAAAAATTTTATTCTGATTGTAAAAATATACCGAAAACTATGAAAATTAAGATGTGCAATTTACGAAACATCACTGCAAACTAATATAATTCTCATTAAAGAGATCAGACATCAGTCAACACTTCTATCATCTGCAAACAATTAAAATTGTTTACAGTGTATTTTACCGTAGTGATGTAACTTTCTTTCAAATAAAGAATTCTAATTAAAGTGCAATAATTAATTTTTATGAAAACTAATGAAATCAAGTAATAATTAGAAGGGAAAACAAATTTACTGCCACTTTATAGATGTTCAATTTTAATGATTGATGACATGTACTGTAACTATAGAATCACATCTTTATTGAGCATGACGTAATGCACAAAATTAAAAAAAACAGAAACAAGTGTTTTGTAACTCACGTTCACTACAACTAGATAACAAGAAATTAACAGTATATTTAAAGAACGAGTTTTGCTGTGTAACTACTTTGTACGAATTTTTTTTTCAAAGTTAATGTTCTGTGAGGAAAAAAATTACGAATTTGGAAACCACACGCACTTTCACATATAGCAAGAAAAGAATATTACTACACTTAATAATATTGAACTGAATATTAGCGAACAAATTATCAATCAAGTGTGAAAATCAAAGGATTTAATTTAAAATTTTGAAAAATCGAAAACTGCCAACGAAAATTGTGTCTCGAGTGCTTTAAAAAGACTACTAGGTTGATATGAAGAGTTTAGAATCTTGTCTGCTTTTGTTACATCACATATAGTTTGACCTACTGCAGTCACGGTTCACATCAGTTCAAGTATTTGCCAAATGCTAATTAATACGTTTGCCACTTTGCATCCATTAATCATAAAAAAATAATCAAAATAACTAAACATTTTTTTCTTTTTTTGGACACGGAAAGATGTCAGGGTGGTCACAAGTTTCAGTTTATCAATTTTCCTGGCAATTTACTGACACCTGATTAAAATTACTTGACAAAATTACTGACAAAATCCCTTTTACAGGAAAATGAGTAAAATTTATAAATTTTAATAATTTCTAAAAATTACAATTATAACCCTTCCTGAATTCAATTATTTTCTACAATTTACAATTATTAAACTTCAACTCTGAATCAATTAATCTAAATAATTTTCCAAAAGTTTTTCTAGAATTCTATTATTTAAAATTATAAAGAAATTCTTACAATTAATTTTTTTTTAATATTTTAAAATAATTTTTGAAAGATAATATTTTTTTAATTTTGAAAAATTTACAAACAATTAAAATTTGGTAAAATCTTTTAAAAATAATTGAATTTTTGAAAAATATAAATCAAAATGATCAAAATTTTGAAGAATATTAATTATAAACAGGACCATGATTTCTCAAAAATTTTAACAAGTCCAAAAAGTAAATTTTCATAAATTTATTTTTAAATTGTTCCTAGATACATAATTGAATCTTAAAAAATTATTATAAAACAATTTCTAATAATTAGTTTTTAAAAATATTTTAATGTAATTTTTCGAAAATAATTTAATTTCTTGATAAGGAATTTTTGTATCATTTAAAAAAACTAGATAATTTTTTGATGAATTTTAATTAAAAATTTAAAACATGATTGTTTTCTCCAAAATGTTATTATTTTTGTATGTATTTAAATTTTTGAAAATATGTAATTGAAAATACTGAAATTTGAATTTAAAAAAAATTAGAAGCTAATTTTCATTGATTTATATTTTTAAATTTACCTTTAAAGATTTTTCATTAAAATTTTTGATAAATAAATTATTTTAAAAATTTGCAATTAAAATTCTTCAAAAGTTGATTTTCAAAAATTGTAAACAAAATACTTGAAATAAATAAATTATTTTCAATGAAATTTGACAAAAATTCAACTATTCAAAAAGATTTTTATTGTAGATATATTTGAAAAATTTAATTATTTTAAAAAATGATTCAAAAACAATTTTTGAAACTAGTTATTTTTCGCATTATAAAAATAAAAAGTTGCAATTTTTGAAAAGACGTCGAAAAAAGTCTAAATTTTCTTAATTTCCCTGACTACTGACAAAACTGTTGTTTCTCTGACATTACTAACATGTGGACACCCTGGAACTGATAAAAAAACTTACACAAAATTACCTGCTTTCTTTACGAAGACTAATCGAAAATTGAGCATTTGGTGACTCACCTGAAACAAAAAAGAAACAGAGTATAAAAATTGGAAATTCAAAATGAAGGTTAAGGTATAGTAAAAACTTGTTCTTTTTAATAAAAAAAAAGGTTAAGGGTATTTGAGGATTAAGAAGTCTTTTTGAAAAGTAATATTTAAGATTGTAAGGAGAATTCTAAATTCAAGTGCAATGACACGATTGGAGTCGACTTCTCCATGACCTTTTGTAATCTCTTATTTAAAAGAAGAGGGGTGATGACGTCAGCCATGTAATTTGTAGAAATGACAGGAGAATTGAGATGACTTTAAGCGTCACGAACTATGCTGATTGGTTGCTAAATATTTCTGGGTGTACTAATCGTGATTATTTTTAAAGGCTTCCCTCCACAATTTTTGTTTATATGCTAAGAGAGCTTAGGCTTAAAGCTTTGTACGTTGAACCCCGTGAAATCGAGGAGGAAAGACGAAAGCTAGCTAGAAGGGCTGGGAACATGAAAGGTCATTGACAGGCAATTATTGATGATCTTTTGACAGCTCCCTTAACTCGAAAAATATGCCTTTTGAAGAAAATAAAAAAGCGCTAAAATAATTGTAGTTACAAGAAAATGTGAATAAAACGCGAGCATTTTACTCCATTTGTGCGTAAAATTACATAATGCCATAACTTTCAGAGCATTGTCCGCGAGAATGTTGTAAAACTACACGCTATTGTTTAAAAAGTTAATGAGACTTCCAGTGTTACAAAGTCGATTTTATAAGCGTATCAATTTAATGCAGCGATGGTGAAGTTGGCGCAGTGAGTTATTTCTTGTTTTAATGCATAAAGAAGAATCATACGTCTGAAAGTCAACTAATAATAAACTGATGTTCACAGAGCCACGCCTAAAAATGCAGAGTGGTGTGCTTGAGTGTGACATGCGTGTGCTCACTTATACAGGAAGACATGGGAAGTGACATTGTGGCACGTGCAAACGATGTTCGTGTGCTTATTAAACACGCACACCTACAACTTTTTCAATTTTAATTGCCATATCAAGCACATGGCGTGTTTTCTTTGATAATCCTTCGGAAAGAAAAAAATTGAAAAAAATTGAAAAAAAATTAACGTTCATTATAGTTTTTTCGTTTCATTAATTTCATTAGACTAATACTGACGACTACTTCTAATCACTGCTTCTGCTATATATAGTATTACTCTACTGCTTACATAAAATAAACCAATGAATTGTAAAATAGTCCTTTTTTCCTTTCCTCGTTTGTAAGGAAGAACCGGAAATTATGGGAGATGTTAAAGCGAGATGTTTATCTGTACATACACCATAGAAAAATGTTATTCGCTCCAATTTTCTCTGGAAATAAAATTAACTCACCAACGAGCTCGGGTTTTACGACAACCAAAAGCAGATATATATATAGAATTGCTATCAGTATAAAAGGAATGAAAAACAAGGGTGTGCCACCCTCAAAAGTATAATATTCCAATCGAAACACTTTTGACAGAAAATTTAATATAATTTCAAGAAAGAATTTCTCATTTTTGAGAACGAAAATTAACTGTACCTAAAAACTTTTTTCTTTCTCAGAACCCTCTCGAGTCTTTCCTTAACAAAATCTCTAATCAAGAGTCTCCCGAAAATCTTAAATCTATCACCTCTCGAAAGCCTGTCTCAAGGGGATTTTGAGGCGGGCCAAGAATGAAAGGAAACTGTCATTCTGACACAATTGGGAATAAAAAAAGAATAAAGAAGGAATTTATAAAAAGTACCACTTAGAAATTGTCTTCATTTCCCTCTATGTACTTAGATTTTCGATTTTCTCCAATATTGTTAAGAGACTAATTTCTAATTTGACGAGGGGAATATAAATTCTGTTCTCTGTTGGTACTGTCAATGGGACTAATCGGTTTGCCTCTACTCTTGATATATTTAACTTATTCCGTGAATCACCATTCACATGTCATGAAAGAATGTAAGTTAATTCCCATTCCTTGTAAAAGAAAAATGTCCTTTCTCCTTGTATGTAAACATTTTCTCGACACTGTCAATTATAATGAATACATCATTCTGTTATATTTGAATTCGAAAATGTGATTTCAAATACAACCATATTTTCCAAACACTTGACTTTTGTGGTTTTGCAGACGACACTATAGTAAGTAAGTACTCGACAGATTACATCATTTGATTGTATTACTTAGAATAATGCTCTCATACGATTTCTGAACTATTTTACAATTTATCGAGTTTTTTCGGACTGAAAATAACACGTTTGAAAGAATCAAATAAAACGCGAAAAAAAGAAATAAATCCTTGGTTGAGCGAATCCAGCAATACTACGACGCTACGACTTTAACCCCTCGACGTCATTCTTACCCAACCCTCCTTTTTCATTCCTCATTTTTCTACTCCTCGTTCTTTGTTTCCATCGTCAGTTATTCGATCCTCCTATTCGACCATAGAATCATGCCGCGTATGCACTTGGTCGGATTCACAACCCTAAGTTTCATCGAGAGACAAGGTATAAAAAGTAAAGTTGCGAATTTTATTTTTCCAAAAGGATTTTTACCGGAATGTTAATTAATTTCATATTATGCACTTTAAAACTACAATGAAATAAATAATACAAAAAAATAAAAAACTACTATACCGAATAATTGAAATTCGCTCAAGTTTTTGGAAAAAATATCTCACACTCTATAATTTAATTTTAATCACTTAACACTGCAATCGAAAACTTCCTCCGAGAAAAGAGATTCTAACATAAATAGTCGTTTCACTCTCATTTCCCATTTCCCTCTGGAGTATACACGCGTTTATAATAACAGCACTCAGCTGACCGTTAAATATCTGCGCCTTTACGTGTCCATTTTACAAGAAGAACCTTTAACAACTAATTACTTCCATTAAGATAAATGTAATCACAAGTTGAATGAACAAACGCTGCTTGATATGTGCAAGAATAGAACTACACCTGGCACGCAAGGCGTTAAAACATTTTCATAGATTTTACTCATACACCCCAGGGAATAATAGAATCTGCAATTATTCTTCGCAATAATGTTCACAGCAGCAATTTTCATGTTGTACAATTATAATCTAAAATCTTAAACATGCACTTGAATCTTTCTCATTTATTTGTCCTGACCAAAAATTGTATATCTATATCATCATATGGTAAATAAGTTGGTTTTATCTTCGAATGGTATTCAGACTCGACCACTTATCAACTGTCGCATATTGTTTTCAATTGATTAAAATATTTGTGACGCGCTTCGAAGAATAAGGTATACCTAAGAAGCAATATATTTTAGGTTATGTTTATGTTATTTTTACCATTTGTGTCATTCTAAAGTTTTTAAAACTTAATTTAAAACTAAAAAGGGTCTTCATCGACTATTTTGGATCTAATCAAGATTTAAACCAGTGGTTTATTCTAAAATCATACAACATAGATTATTAAAATTGAACAAATCGCTTGCTATTCCTTTATTTATTTATAACCAAGAATTTACAAATAAAGAAAGTGCAAGTAATGCACAAATGTTTTGCTCATCTTTAAAGTGATTTCCATTACCTTCTACAACAAAAAAAAGCTGAAGATCGCAGAATAAACAAGACTTTTAAATTATCGAATGAGCCAAGTTTACAAAAGTAGAATCTCTACACCACGATTTCGCAATGTCTCGTGAACTCTTAAGAGAAAAACTAATGTAATGTATTACGTGCGGTTTGTAAATTTTAAATAATACGTTTAAAGTTTAAAAAATACCGTATTATATAATATAATTCCGGTAAAAATAATATATTATCTGGTAAGTAGTAAAGGTACTTATGAGAACAATTGTTGAAAACCTTGGTAGTTTTCTAAGTTTCACCCACTTTATACCAGGTGACTGACACCTTCTCATAAGGAAGAGATGAAGCGAGACACCGGGAAAAAAATTACCACGTTGACGACTGCAAGTTGAAAAGAGCGTGCATCTACGTACACTTTATATAGTTTACACGAAGAGGACTCATGAGAATTACGTTTAAAAGCAGAGAGAAAAAAATACACAAAGCACGTCTCGCAGAGTGCACTTGACGATAATTATTATCTATGAACGCCTCAGTCGCTGTGAAGCGAAAGTCGTACGATCCAGCTTAGCCTAGTTTATCGTTGCAAGAGGAGAGAACTCTTGCTTTACATATTTCAGTATCGACAAAATATTATATAGTAATTAGCAAAAAGAAAAAATTCCCAATTAAAAATCTCCTGTTTTTCTTTCTTTCATTATTTAAATTGCATTAAATCAATTTCTAAATTATCATCAATGAATGGGAATAGATAGGTAGTCTTAATAGAAACAAAATTGTTAAAGATAATTTAAGAGCAAAATAAAATCAAAGTTACTTGGAAACATCTAAACTTTTTTATCAGAGAAGAAAGATGAGTCAGCGGCGCATTAAAGAGTAGGATGGTGTATCCACGCCCACTGATCTTGTGTTCGTTGGAAGAACTTGGTTTCTTCAGCGCAGGGTAACCTACGGGAATCTCATCAAAGCGAGTAGTAGCTTCTTTATTGTTGATTACTTTTTCTTACAACGAGTTACAATATAATATTTGGGACAATATAAATTTTTATACAACTTTCATTTCCTAACGTGTTGCTTTAAATCATTTTTAAATCGTTAATTAAACTCTTAATTCTATTTACACGTTACTCAGTGTGGTATAAATTATTTGGCATAAGGGTTCGGGAGAATAAAAGAATCTTTTATGATATAGTGTCGTAATAAATTGAATTCTATTTATAGTTATATGGTCTTACTCACTGTGGTTTTCAGCTCATTCGCTAATATACAAGAGAATATCAAGAAACTATACTTTTAGAAAATATATTTCCGAATTACAATAACATTTTTAATCAATCATATAGGGATCGTATAGTGAATGAAAGAAATGTAAAGAATGCAAAGTAGAAGAGATATTAAATGAGAGTAGTTAAGGACAAGTGATCTAATTTTATGAACCTCTTGATCTGACACGTGTTATTTCTTATACATACCATAAAACGTATATACATACATATACGAATATGATATTAAAATAAGTCATCTCTACAATTTTTATGTACTTTTTAACAATAATTCAATGTTTCATTAATTCTTACTGAAATACTCTGAAAATTTCCTCATTTAATACATTTATAATGAAAGTATTCTTATCGCATTTAAAAGCATATAATGTCAATATTTCTTAAAGATCATTGCACTGCAAACGAGGCTAGGCTCTTAACTATATAATGTTTGTCGGGAATAAAGAAAATTTGTATCATAGTAGACGACTTTATTTCTTAACATCTATTATTGAATTTACTAAAAATCTGGCATTCGAGTTCCGAAGCTTCATTAAAACAAGATAACGGATAAATTTAACGATAAATTTCTTGGGAGAAAAATACAATGAAAAGTTGAATGCTTGACCGTTGCTATTCATTCGAAACGATAACGGGAGAACAAGTACGTCTCGATACGACATTTACAAGACGTGTTTTTTATAAAACTACCACGAGTCGATCGAAAGTTACAATTGACCCAATAACGATTTAAATATGTCTACTTCCAATTAACATTTCTCTAAAGAACAAATTTTATGATTTTATGATATAAAAAATCTTTCCATACTTTGAAAATGGGTAAAATGATTTTATAGTCAAACAAATGCCTTGTAGATTCTGAAAAGTGAAAGAAAGAGGCACGCAGTGAAAATGTATTCATTTTTGTCGAAGGTGTAGTAACTATAAACACAGAAAATAGATCAGAACGCACCTGAAACTTAAAACGACTTAAAACGACTGTGAGAGGAAAAGGTGTACCTCGATCTTGAACTCAACGAACCAAAGTGACAGTTACCTGACGATTATTACGCGGTCATGGTCGGCCCGTGAAGCAGAACAGTGGAAGAGTACGATACCTTATTCACTTGAACGATTTTCTCTGCTAACCTCATCGTCGAGTGACGTGGACTGATATAAAGCAGTGATACATACATCAAGCTACCAATTTACTCCATGCCAAGAAATTTATTCCATCAGATCTTTTCAGTAAAAGCCAAGTCTTAAATCTACATCTTTAGCCAAAGTATTGTTCACTGTCTGTCTAACGAGATGTATTCCATTTACACCTCAAAGGGATGTCAGAGCCGTTGCGATTTCTCCAATAAAGATCGACTTTTTTGGGGGGCAATTTGCAAGAAGAAATCCCGATTGACTTAATATTATTTTTAAAATAAGGAATAACCAATATAGCAAATTGCATTTTATTAAGTGGAAATAACGAATTATGTATTCAAGCCATTCATACAAGAATAAATTTTGCGCACCACTAGTATCAGATTAGAAACAGGACGTCAGCATTATGAGTTTATAAAAGTGATGGCAGTCTTTAACGGTACATTGCCAGACGACTGACCCGCTGATGATTCCCGACTATACTATAAACGTACGTATGTATTACAGTACTCGGAAGTTGTAACCGGCTTCTAGACATCAAATTCTATTCCGTTCGTCAGCTACTTCCACGATAACTTCACGACATACAATATTTTAAGTAGTTTCACGTGTATCAACAAAACAATTCTTTCTATTCTTTCAGATCATTGTCCAGACCGTTGGCGAAAGCTGCAATCAGGTTTTGAAAAAGGAAAAAACAATAATTATTTTTAAACTATCATTTTAAGTCATTTTCTATAATAGAACATGCGTATAACAATAGAAAACTGCTTTTCAAACTTAGTTTTCAGTACAGTTGTCAAATTGAGATAAAAGACGAATTTGATATCCGCAGAAAAACTGTGAAATTTTTCAACTAATTAAAGCAAAAGAAATAGTGTATCCGATTGTGTAATAATGTTTACGAATTGATGGTTGACACACCTGAGTCTTGAACAATTTCAATATTACTTAAGCGAGTGCAGATCACTTTCAATTAATTTTATGACAACAGCTGTTGCGCACGGAAGTTGACACTTAACCCAAATATGCAGTTTCCGGGTGCGATCAGCTAAAGTCCGATCAACATTGGACAAATACAATGAAATACTGAAGATTGTTAATTTCCTCCGACAGATTCCTCTTTTTAGAAAATAAATTCAAGGACTCATTCACCTTGCACGACTTTTCATTAACAGATGACAAAGATGGAAAAAAATCCTTTTCACAGTCAAGGACACTTGAGAGTTCTGCACCAATCCTGATAATTGAAATTAGTTTATCCCTGATTTAGAATTTATGAATTTATAATGATGTTAATGATGTAATTATTTGTGTACAACTTTTAATCAATGGTATTACCTTTAGAGTAATATTTGTAAAATTATTCTGTTAACTGTTTCTTTATTTTTTGCTAAAGTTAGAAACAAGGTGTATTGAATTCTAACTAACTGATTTTTTTCGACAACTTGAAGGGTCAATCAATGAAGGTATACGTATAATATGAGTCCTCGCACGCAACAGAAGGTAATTCATACGATGGCGTCCGCAGGAGCGCGTTGTATTGATCGAATGTCTGGCGTCGCAATGACTGCAGAAAAGAGCCAACTCAATCGAAACTTGTCTTTAAGAAAAAAGAACAATACAAACGATACTCGGTTTCTAATTGTGGAATAATCAATCAACGCTTCATTTAGATCACTAAATGTGAACACTAAATGTGTTCTACGTGTCTACTATTAAAATTTTAAGAAAAAATATGTTTAATAAAAATAAAAGATGAATATAAACATTTAAACATAACTTTACAAATTAATATTATATAAGTGAACAACCCAGGTGCGAATTTTGGTCGGCCGCCAGAGTTGGCAGGTCGGGCCCAGGTCGGCCCATCTATGGCTGCCAATAGGTCGGCAGCCAAAGTCGGGCCGACTTTGGTTACTGTTTCCACCCAAGGTTGGGCCGACTATGGGTGCCAGAGTTTAGAGAACCTAATTTTAGTTGGTCGGGCCGACTCTGGCCTGAGTCGGGCCGATGGTCGGTAAAACTATGGCAGCCAGAGTTTAAAAAACCTAATTTCTGTTGGTCGGGCCGACTCTGGCCTCAGTCGGGCCGATGGTCGGTAAAACTATGGCAGCCAGAGTGTAAAAAACCTAATTTCTGTTGGTCGGGCCGACTCTGGCCTGAGTCGGGCCGATGGTCGGTAAAACTATGGCAGCCAGAGTTTAAAAAACCTAATTTCTGTTGGTCGGGCCGACTTTGGCCTCAGTCGGGCCGATGGTCGGTAAAACTATGGCAGCCAGAGTGTAAAAAACCTAATTTCTGTTGGTCGGGCCGACTCTGGCCACGGTTGGCCCGACCATCTTAAAAAATATTTCTATACTGCCATGGTAGAAATTAAAAGTTTTTGTGTTAATTATTTTAGCTAAAATGGATTAAACAAAAACTAATAAACGTTATCTGATTTATTAATCGTTATGAATTACAAATTTCTTTTTTTAAATTGCAGCTTATAAATTCATTTTTGTTCTTAGGCTTTCATGTAAGCGTAGCGTAATGGTTAGCGTGTTAGACTTCGGTGCGTTAGGTTGCGAGTTCGATCCCTGCGAGCGTTAGAAATTTTAATTTGTATTTATGTATAAGATTGCGTCTAGTGTTAAGATGAATGCGATAAATAAATAAATAAATAATGAATATTAAGATATCACTTAATACCTGTTAATTGTAAAGTTAATAATTTTTTGCAAACGGTCGGCCGACTATTGGCTGCCAAGGTCGGCACGACCATAATTGCCAAAATGAAGCCGACCTTCTTTCTCATGGTCGGGAAAACTTTGGCACCCCTGGTCGGCCCGACTTTGGCAACCATAGTCGGCCCGACCATGTCAGCCACTGGACGGCGGGTGTTACAATTCGCTAGTTCGGCCGACCTTTGGCTGCCAAGGTCGGCACGACTATCCACTTGGTCGGCGCGACCATGGCCCGACCAACTTTTCGCACCTGGGAATAGATGCTAGTTTTTCATCTTTGAAATGTGGTGGTTTATTATTATATCCATCGTGCTTCATAAGGAAGAAATTACATAAGAAAAGGCTTGCGGCTTGATTGAAATAGACAGTAACAAGTTCAGGTTTACACAAAGTTAAAAGAGTAAAGTTTGAAATTCTATAAGAAAGTATATACCACAACTTGGTTAATTTGCAACAGGTAGTTACATACATATCATGGCGGTAAAGGAACCAGTCTAACTTCTTGTCAGATCTTGAAGATATAGATTTACAACCCCAAGAATATTTTTGTGACCTTAGAGGTGCTGAGTGAAAAAATACACTTGTCACTCTAAAGACCGACTATTTTTGTTCTTGAACAATATAATCGCTTAGAAAAAAAATATTTAAAAAAAGTATCCATTGTCCACGAGTTTTCAGAAATATATCGCAATGTTTACTTTACGTAATTTAACCGTTGTATAATCAATTTTTTTCAATATTTTCGGTGAAAGTTATGTACTTGAGAATATGAAATAAAAAGGTACGAAAATAATCGTTTGAAAGTTTCTCCACGCGATAATTAAAGTACTTTATACTTTTAATATTAATTTTTATCATTTTTATTTAACAAAATTTTTAAACTTATTTATTTGTTCCACAAACAAATAGTAATGAAAAATAGTAACTTGAGTTTTAATAGGGAAAAAATGACCGACTGGCCTAACCTACTTTCGCAAAGGTAAACTCATCTTCCCTCGTCTTTCATAGGATTGAAAGAACCACCTTACTAAAATTCTTATGCACCTAGATTGGTTTTAAAATTACCCCAGAAAAGGGAAAGGATTTTTCAATCAGGTCCCTTTGAAACAAAATTTCAAAGTAAGAAAACGTAAAAAGTACCTTCATGAAAATAACGCCACAATTGTCTTTTTAAACAAATATTTACAAACATAAAAGTTCTCTATCAATAAATGTTTTGAGTTCAATGACCTTAAGAAATGCAACTTCGTGGTTCTTGGTCGGTTTATTTCGAGTCAGTTTGAAATGCAATAAGAAAACAACAAAAAAACTCCCGCCTACCAGGTCGTCAACTGAACTCTTAAAATTAATCTAAATTTTTAATCATCTTTCATATTAAAAAAAGTTTTAATAAAAAAATGATCAACTTTCTTAAAAATGACTCACCTTTAATCGTTTTGGCTGTTAAGTGTCCAGCACCCTGCAAGAAAGAAAAAAACCAAATTTACTAAATAATAAATTATTTTCAAATTTCCAATTTTTAAATAATACAGATAAGTTATGTAAATAATGTTTATTTAAAGACAAGGATGTCAGCACGATAGCCTTTTAAATTGTCCTTTTTCGCAGAAAACATGTGGGAGGAAACATAATTGAACGCAACTCAACTCTTGGATAATAATTATGCAAGAGACTTACGCGGTCCTATCCAAAGCACGCAATACAGTCTAAATATTTTTTTTTCTATACATTCAACGGAAATTCAGGCGTGTCTAATTACAGATTGCTTCCATTTTGTTTCCGTTGGCCAAACATTTGTGAGGAATATGTGACACGCAACCCAAATATATTTGGAACCATCCCTTATATTAATAAAAATGGCTAAGTATAATAATAACTTGATGCGAAATTTAATAAAAAAAAATCCAAGGTCCCTGAAGTTAGCGTCGAAAACAAGTTTTTTCAAGTCGAAAAGAATGAAAAAATTAAAGAAAAGCCGACGCTAACTTCAGGGACATAGAATTCAACTGTTTTAAAAAATAATTCTTGTGCATCACTATGAGGGTATGTATTTTATTTTTGCAAGTCAGTAGAATTTTTCGGAGAAAGAAATTACAGCAGGATACGATGCCCCTGATGCACTTGCCAAGAGAGTGCGTTTAACATCTGTGAAACTTGACCCTTCTCCAAGACAAGAAAAACTTTGGTTGCAAAGAAGCTGAATAACAGCAGTAGAAGATTTCACGGATAAGGGCAATCAAGATTTGCGTCTTTCTCTCTTCTCTACACATATACGACGCAGCTTCATGTGATTATAATTTATCCGGAAATTAATTTCATTTTTTCAAAAGCTATATTCATAAATTCACATCCGATATTGTCAATAAAAAATCCCCAATAATTTTTAAATGATTATAAACTTAATTGTAGAGACGAGCTTTGAAATCGGAAATTTGAGAGGTAGTCCCCTTATTTTACAGAACGGTTTAATCAAGTTGACCATAATTTAATATCAGTGCCAAGGACGAATAGGCAACAGGCAAGATGGAAGTTTGCGCACAAAATGTCGGATCTATTAACTTAATTCTCCAAGAGTCCAAGTTGACAATTGTCTATTAATCTATAATTGCATAAAAATGTACAAAACCACTTTTCATTATGTGTAAAAAAATCTTTTTTTCCTCCGAGTTTCAAATACCTACAAGATACCTACATTATATTCCAACTCATGCATCATTGATTCGATAGCATTGGAATTATTGTAGTGAGAGAGAAAAATTAAAGACCTTGTAAAATATGTTCAATCAAAAGTAAAATTGAGAATGTATAATGTATATTATCTAAACAATTTATGTGGAAAATAAATCTAATAAAGAATTTATGTCTATTTGAAAAATATTAAATAGAATTGTTTGTTTGAGAGACAAACTAAAATCTATATGTGACTACACCTGCTTTGTCTAGAAAGAAAGAGTGCGTGACGAAAAATGCTCATTCCCCCAAATACATAAAATTTTTACTCCACACAGGCTATTGGGCCTTTAGTAGTCTAGCCAATGTGTATACACGTTTTATTGACTTTTACTTCAATATTCGTTTTCGAACACCAACCACAAAGAGTTCAGGTATATAGTAGACCTAAACAATTATATAAGGGAGTTTTTTTTTCAAATTTTTACCCAAGCTTCTTACATGAGTAGTGATGAGTAACATTTGTCTACTTTCGGGATTCTGATTAATAAATCTTTATCAAAATTTTAGACACGAATTGTTTTATCAAGAGACAGTAAAAAGATTACCAATTTGTTGTCAATAATTAATTAATAACAGCTTCTGCACTTAAAATAAATATCATCGCAGAGAATATTAAAAATGAAATCCAACGATAATAATAAAGCTTAAATAATATATCTTTGAAATCATTATCAACTAAAATTCTTTCTTTCATAAAATGACACCAAATTCCTTTCATAATAATATTTCATATTATTATCAACAACATTAAAAAAATACCTTTCTCATGAATAAAAACTGTGAATAGAACAATACTTTTTTTCTTCCGCATTATCCTGCTATATTGTGATTATAGTTTAATGCTCAAGTTTATGACCATAAATTACCATCCTTTAAAGAATTGAAATGTAGAAAGATGTTTCATTATATTTGCATTATATTTTAAAGAATATACTTGAAAAATATTTGAAAAATAATCCCTTATTAAACAAATGACAAACTTCAATACAAATTTTGAATAAGTAACTAGTATAATATTTTTTTTCGAATAATAAAGATGACTTACCTATAAAAGAAAAATTTTGGAAAGTAATCTTTAAGTAAATAAAAAATTAATTAACCTCAAAAAAAGTCATTAGAACCATTAGAACACAGATATAATCTTTGTATGAAAGAAAACTTTGTTTTGGTCTTAATGGACAACTAATTACAGAATGCTAATGAAATGAAAAAATAAAGAACTGAAGAGAATTAAAGAATAATTTATTTCCGTTTATCAAAAATAAAATATCCATTTTTGGGATCGATGAGCCCATAAAATTCTGAACTCTATCATAGAAAAGGTCATCTATTTATTTAAGCCTAGGTCATTTACCCTTGGCATCGACTTTCATTTGCATTCAAACGAAATTATTGAAGCAAAGAATAAATATATTCCCGTTTCATATAACAATTTTTCAACAACAACAACAACAACAACAACAGATAAAATAACAGATAAAATAACACTGATAACGCAGTAATTAATATATTGTAAAATTTAACGCATTTTTCAAAAACTCGGTCGAAATTTTACTATGTTTATAAGATCTCATTGTGCACCGCTATACTTTTTCCAATGAGTAAGAAAATATGTTTCTATTATTTTAAAATTAGAATATTTTAAAACCAGCGAGGTTTATAGATTGAAACATAGAGCTACCATTTATACACGATTATCACAGCTGGCTCTGCTCCAGATACCAAGGCTGTATTAGACGAAAATAATTCAAAATGCCCACTACCATTTCACATGTTTTGTCCACCAGGAATTTTTATTTTTTTTTTTTTCATTTTTTTCATTTTTTACTATACAAAAGAAAATTAATAAATCCACAAAAATAAATATTTTTCCCTTTAAATGAAACCAAAACATAAACAATCTCATACTATAATAATCCATTATACGAGATTTTAAATACAACAACAAAATGTTAATTATTGAAAATTTTGAAAATCTTAAACTAATATGACAAATAAATAATTTTAGTCTTCCAACTCTCTAAATTTGAATTAGTAAAAATTTACTAACACGTTAACTTAATAGAGTCTATTGTAACGAATTGATACCAAAAATGTGTATTTAAAAAATAATCTATATTTTTGGCATCAACTTGATCCAGTTTAGTTTCAGTTTGATACGTTTTCAAGAAAACTGCAAATTCAAAAGCAAAAAATCGGTATAAATTAGTAGAAATTACTATTTATTAGCCAAATTTATTATAATTCAAAAGCATTTCTTCTTTCAATGTCCAAATTAGTAAACATTTTTAGTTTTTACTAATTCAAATTTAGAGAGTAAAACCGAAATAAAACACTTTCAGACCACAGGTTTCTGAAAAGCAATACCACAGTAAACATTAGAACGAAATTCGATATTTAAATACAGGTTTTTCTCGATACAGATTCTTTCTAGAGGCTCTTTAGATAAACTATATGCAGAAGGGAAAAATGTGGGTCAGACGCGTTCTATCAATCGTGTATGCTATTTATATAGTTATTCACGTGCGTTAAATCTTTGGTCTAGTACTCATATATACTCATAATTTTTCGATGACCTCAAACAAAAAAAGTCTTTTGTTCATTATCTACAAGTATAAACATAAATAATGTTATGAGTCAAGGAATTTCTAAACAGAAGATATTGCTAATTGTCGTCCACTGTTCAATAAATTATTTAAATTCTTGTTAAAATAACATTGTATAAACAAAACTGATACCAGATACAGAATGTGTTGAAAAAAAATTTATTTAATTCATGCAGCTCGAGTCATCACACTGACGTCATGTGACAATTAAATTCCAACTCTGTTAACCGGATGTTACATACCGGCTTAACCATAGTAGAGATCTACATCATTTACAATAGTATTTGTATATTTATAGTAAATAATAGTCAAAAACTATAAATGCTTAAAATAATTTTTTAATTTTAAAGTCTTGATAGAAGATGTAAATTGTAATAGATGCACTTTGAAATGATTGTGCAAACAGGACAATGATGACTTATTAGGAAGAGAAAATGAAAGTTTCGCTTAATCTGGTTTGTATATCAGCAGATAAATATATTCTGACATAGATGTATGAGGTAAATGCACCAAGTTAAAACAACACATCGCATCGTCCCTTCTACGCAAGTAACCGCTAAGTAAGAGCTGTGGTTTATGCAATTCTATAAAGGCGTATCCGCAAAAGGTTCTTTAGCGTTTAGCCTCAACCGTCACGTGGGCATTTACGAATCAAGAATCTTAGCACTCTGAATTCACGTACTCGTCTTTCAACAATTTAGACAAGGTATAATCTTTTTCAATTCGAGTCAGGTTTGAATAACGTAAATGTATTCGGAACTAAATTACACACTTTCATAGGAGTCTTTTTTTAAAAATGCAGATCTAAATTCGTTCGACAATTAAAATTGCTATAAAGGACTTGACTTATTTATCAGTTACATAACAGTGTATATACAACAATGTACTGTATCCACATCAACATATACACGAATTGTTTGTTATTATCCATTTGCATAGACACGTACTTGAGACATTGGCCAACCATCATTACACCAATGTCTGTCATTAAGTTTCAATGAATTTATATTAATTGCAATGACAAGTTGTTTGATTTTCAGATTACCTTTTATGATCTGTCAACAAATGTTATACAAGGAACGAATGGGGTCGATGCAGCGTTTAATTAACACCAATGGGTTGGAAGAAGCTATTCAATGCAAAAATAATTCAATACAATCACCGATTTTATTTAAAAAAAAAAAAACAAAATAAAAAAAGAATACTACCGATGGTAATCCTGAAAACTATTCACTCAATGTCTGGTCTCTTGATGATGTCACTGTTTAAACATAGAGATTATCATTCTCAAAGCTCATAACGCAGTCAGCACAACAGCTTTAGAAACATTCATATCTGGTACATATTTTTTAATCAACAATTCTTTATTCAAGAATTCAAGAATAAAACAAGTTTCAAAGATTTTACTACTGAGAATCGTAAAGGTCAAAAGATTTATTCACAAGCTTCACAAGTGATGTCGATTAAAGAAAAATTTCGAAAGTGTTCTCGATATGATATTTTAATCATTTCCCTACTTCATGTTATAATAAAACTTTTACAATCCAACCGACGCTTTTATGATTCCTATATTTTTGGATATTCTGTCAAAAAAAAATTTATCACCTACAATATAAATTTTTACCCTAACTAACACTAATAAAAAAATCAAATATCAACAAAAAAAACTCACCAATCAAGTCACTTGGGAGAACGAGAGAAGTGTGAAAAAACCATTGAGTTAGTGACGCTTCCTGGAATGAATTCCAGTATCCCGCCGAGAAAATAATTCCTTTTAAAAAACGAACGCGTTTACAAAAATTCACCACTTTAAATTAAAATCTCAGTTAAGTGAGAGAAACACTTTTTTCATTTATTCTTTAACACTATCACACAAACATTATTAACACAATCTATTCTTGAGAGTTGTTACGCTGAAAAATGCGATTAAGTATTAAAACAACATGTGGACGAGTCGATGTCTCAACGCCGTTTGTGAAACAACTTCGAGACTCGGTGTCTGTTCGTAAACAAAAAAAAAGTAAGGGTTGGTGACTCCCACCAGTTAACCGATTCTGTCCTAAACCAATCGCACGTAAACCGTCAGACTTGGATGATTTTCGCTCTCTATAGAATATGACTACCAGTCACGATTGGTAAATAAAACTCCTCGCGCCTTTTCTCTCTTTGCAATTGCATAAAACAAAACCCTAAGTCGTAAAAATAAAAAGTATACCTTGTAATTGTAAAAAATGTAACGAACACCGTGAAACACGGAGAAAATATTTTCTTTACATAAAAAGTTAATTTTACACGAAAAATTAATTGAACAGTATTGATCTTTTACACTATGAAAAATCAGTGGTGCTTTGTTAATATTAAATTCGAAAGGCCATATCAATAATTCAAGATTAAGACCTTGAGCAATATTCTATAATTTTTAATCAAATTCAAACAAAATATCAATTAAATTACGTTCATTAAAGTCAAATTTAATAACAATGGCTAAAATACCAATACAGATCCAAAATGGGAGAGTAAACTTGATTCTTGTTCAAAATGCACCAATTTTTAAGAAAGTAACCAAAAAATACGTATAACGACTCGATTTAATTGGTTCATATTAAAAATATTCTAAATTCAGAAATATTTGTCTAAAAAATTGTCATTAGAAATTTTAATGATACCCAAAATGTTACAAACCTGATCGTTTACAAAATAACCGAATTCGTTCAGAAAAAGCCGACAAAAGAATAAATGGCGGTTTGTTTTTACAATAACTCCCTGGATTACTTTTTACCAATATAAAAAGAACTGATCAATAAAATTTGTTTTTAACTAAAAAATTTGCTTAACAAGAAATGTTATCTCTAGAGAAAGATTATGAATCGTATTTTCTCCAAACTACACTGTGACACACCCCTAGCAGTTAGTAAAATTTTGTTAACCAATTTTAATCGGATACGAAGCATTGATATCGAAATTCTTCAAAGAAACATTAGTTATTTGCAATTTTCTAAATAATAGGCGTTAACTTTTTACTCACCTGTTGAAAAGTTGAGATATTTGTGTGGAGTAAATTTCGATGTACCTTGTCTACGAACTGTTTGACTTTCCAAGAATCGCCGAGCGGTTACTACGTTCGGCGGATGTACTCCCTCGTGGTACTTATCCAAACTAACAACTAAAGAGCACCACGAGGCCGGTGCTTTTTTCAATATACTAGCTTATCACTTTACAAATAAATTTTGACAAATTCCACGACAAAATTGCATAGCTAAGCAGCTTCTTTCAATGCAAGAACAAACGAATCGATTAGCGCGATCGCAAAAGCGTCACCTTTCACTGTCCGGCGCGCATCTCTCTTATGCGCATACTCCTCAGGTGTGTGTTCCTAAATGCATCGAAATTTACTTCAAAATGGCTGCGCTACCAGAGGGGGAAAGAAAAATGTCAACCAATAGGAATTACTTCTCGTGCTGTTGAAACTTTCTCATTGGTTGAGTGAAAGTTCTAACAGAATTGTTCCTACTGTGACAAGTAAACAAGAAATTTTGTTTTTAAAAAATAGAAAGTACTTTCAGTTCATTCTTTAAAAAAAAAAAAAATGTCCTAAAGAGAACTTGAACATTAATTAAAAAGTTATTAATAAAACTATTTAATAACTAATTGAGATTATTTAAAAAAGTTGCGCGGAAATGTACTTGTGCAATCAATTGTAACTGTGAACGACACTTATTTTCTAACCTAACTTTTATAGTTTGCAAATCTCAACAGGCTCAACGCTCAACAGGCTCAACAGTAATGCGAGTCTGTTTCATAGTAAAAAGTGTAGATTAAATAATCTATTGTTAAAATTGCAATCCTTTATTGGATGCATTTAATTCTGTTATTTGAGATATGTTATAATTATCGTGAAATACAGGTAAGAATATTTTCTTATTTTCATTGAAATTTTAGAGAGAAATTTATAGCTAAAGTCTACTTGTAGCACGTGTTTTTATTTTTGCTTTAACAATTATTACTTTCTTTTATCTAAACTCAATGTTTATAATTTTTGCAGAGAATCTATGAAAATTAATCTTAAACTAATAAAATAGAATAGTTGAGTTAATTTTCATTAAAAAAAATTATGGATCTATTGGCGAATAATATCGTCTCAAAATCTGAATCTAAGAAGAAAAATCTCAAAACTGAGACAAAAAAATTTAAAAAAAGCTCTAATCCTATTAAAAAAATGTCTCCAGGAAAAATTAGTAAAAATAAGAAATTATCTAAAGTAGATAAAACTAAGAAGAAAATTCTTAAGGAAAATTTGAAGAACGTAGAAAATGTAAGTTCTAATAAAGTAAAAAAGACTGAAAATTCATTAAAAGAAGTATTAAAAAGTAAAGAACTCAAGGGTAGTAAAAAAAATAAAGAACAAATTTTGCCACAAAAAAAAGAAATTGTCATCACTATTAAAGAAGAAAAGAAACGAAAGAGTAATGAGACGGAAAAATTACCTAAGAAAGTGAAAAAAATGAAACAAGAGAAACAAGTTTTGGAAGATAACAAACACTCGACTGATGTAAATCCGGATTTGCAATTATCAACAAATCAAGTTAAAAAAGGTGTTGCAGCAATTTTAAAATTAGCGAATGCTGAAACTACTGCAGAAAAATGTCTAATGGCGGATGAAAATTCACCAATTTTCTTACAAGTGTGTTGTATAAAAATTCCAAAAACACCTTCTCGACAAATGAGAATGTAAGTATTCTTAATTTACGTTCAATATTTTAAACCAAATATTCAAATTTTATTAATAAAAAATTTTCAACAGTCAAAAGAATACTAATGATAAAAAATAATTTGAATATTTTCAAAGGTTTAAAATATTCGATATTCATAAGTCTTGTTTTTCATGATTATATTATTAAAAAAAACTCCAATTGATCCTGATGAATATCAATGATTCTAAAATTATATATGAGAAAACTAAATATTTAAAAGTATTTGCTTGTGCATATTTTAACAATAATTATAATAGGAAAATTATTTATTCTGATTTAAGGTTACTTCCACATTCTTTGGTGTCCCCTGAAGATGACGTCGCTTTAATTGTGAAAGATTTGAAGAAAGGTCGCAGAACTGACTATGAACCGACAGTTGATCATTTTCGCCAATTACTCGATGAGCATAAATGTAAACAGGTTAAAACTATTATACCCGTAAATCAACTTAAAACTGAATACGATCAATTTGAACTGAAGCGAAATCTGGTGAACAGTCATGATTTTTTCCTTGTCGATGGAAGAGTTTCCGGACACGTCGCACGACTGCTTGGAAAGACTTTTACCAAAAGACGAAAGTTACCAACTTCGATTAGAATGGGCAGCAAGGATTTAAAACATGAAATTGATCACGCACTTAATAAGACATCAATGCACTTAAATTCAAATGGTGATACACAAATAATGCAAATTGGAACTACTTCTATGCCGAAAACTCAAATCGTGGAGAATATTGAATTTGCCTGCAAGATTTTGGCCAAGAATTATCCTGGTGGATGGGCAAATATCAGAGCTTTAAGGATAAAAAGTCAGAAAAGTTTGGCAATTCCAATTTACATGACAATGAGTAAGTTGACTTATTTATATTAATTTTAATATTTTTAAAGGTTTAAAATGTTCACAAGACTTGTTTTTCATGATTATAATATTAAAAAAAAACTCCAATTGATCCTGATGAGTATCAATGATTCTAAAATTATGTATGAGAAAACTAAAATAGCGTTTGTCAATAATTCCGGGTAAAGTCAAGTAAAACTAATTATTGTTTTTGTTTGCAGAAAATAAAAACTTGGTTCAAGTACCTAATGTTCAACCAAAGAGACCAAAAGCTTATAAAACTTATGAAGGCGAACTTACGACTCTTCCTGGAAATGCTACTGTCAGTGTTACTCCTGATGGAACAGTCACTGTAACAAGAGGAATTAAGGAAAAGTCTGAAGATAACGTGACTTTACCCCCTGGTGTTGGAGTGAAACTAAGATCCGAAACGAAAACTGAAAGTGCTGAAGATGACAATAATAGTGAGGAAACTGATGAAGAAGAAGAGGATTAAATATACAAAAATTTTGTATATAAACCATTAACATTATTTTCTTTATTGATGTTTTAAAGGTAATTTTTTTTTAATTTTACCTTTAATGAAGTTGTAAATAAATATTTTTGTTATACAAAATTGACTTAAATCTATTTGCTTTTATTTAGCGTATGATCATCATCAAGAGGAAAACTTGATTGGTTTGAGTCTTTCAGTACAAAATCGTCTGGTCTTTTTTTGATATACTTTGATAATTATTCGATGGTGTTAAAGGCATCGCAGCTCCATTTGAACTTTGAGAATGAGCGACGTTAAGCGTAAGGTCGGTGACTACTTCAATTTCTTGAAAATTTTCTAATCTCTCAACATCTTTATCTCTTCTAATTTTTGTATTTGGAAGTTTTCTCAATTTCACTACCCTACTTTCATCAATGTTTAGTTCTTGGCAGCACACATCGAGTAAGGCTTGGAATGTTAAACACGTTTTCGGTAGATCAATTTCTATGAAATCTGCGTCTTGTATATTTGCAAGTCGCACTTTCAATACTAATTCTGAAATTGAACAATAGATTAAAGTCAAGACATTTTCTAAAGGTTCAACTTATTTATTCAAAATAAACCTAAATAAATAGGAAAAATATACATAGTAAAAAGTTACCAGTGGAATGATGAATATTTCCTTCTGAAGAATTTGCTTCTTTGGGAGAAGCACAACTTTTTGTGTAATCATCATTACTTTGCGTTCTCACAGTTGTGGAATTTGACATTTTTAAAAATTCTCCAGACAGAGCATAAGATAAAATTTGTAAAATATGCTGATTCGTACATACTGATTTGGGAGTCTCCCCAATTTCGGACGTTATATACGGATCTGCTCCGTTTTCCAAAAGTTTTACAATTACATCTTGTCGATTCATTTGACAGGCAAAGATCAATGCAGTTCTGAAAGTTAGAATGAAATTCTATAGTTATCAAAAAAACATTTTCTTATAATTAATAAAAACATACCGTCCATTTCTTGGATGACGAGAATTAACATCAACTCCAAGGTTTATAAGTTCCTCTACTCGTTTTAAATTTCCGAAAGAAGCAGCTACTCTAAGTTCATCTTCTAGTTTCTCCTTTTCATTCATTTTTAACCAACTAATTATCTACAATTACAGAAAACGAATTTATTCCAAAATAAATGACACATTATTTATTTTTTATTTATTTATAAAATGAAATGTTCCTTTAAATTAAAAATATTGATTTTGTCGAACTTTATTTATTATTCTTTTTTTAGAGATTAATTTTTCCGGGAATAAAAATGATTTCTCAAAAATGAAATAAGAATGCGAAAGTTTAAATTTAAAGTGAATTGTCAAGTTTTTTTGTCAAGTACTTACCTAAATTGCAACGTGCACTGAAGTAAATTGTTTCTTTTCCCATAATAAGTGGAAGAAGTCATTTAAATTCTAAACTATTTCTTGAGGCAATAAACAAGCAAAAAAGTAGTTCAAAAAGGAAACTTTTATTGACTTGGTTGTTGCAGATAAATAATGAAAACACATTGGACATAATAAATACAAGAAATATAAACTTACAGTTTAATTATCTGACAGACTAGGTTAGACTCTCATTATTCAACGCCATGCGCATGACCATTCACAAGTCACTGACCTTTTTGCTTCTGCTTTTTTCCATGTACTTAAAAGCGCTTAGTTTAAAAAACAATTATTATTAGAAAAGGCATTAAATAATCAAACTTTTCTACACACAGTGCATTTGTGTGTTTATGATATTTATAAACCATAAAATTATCAGTCACGTCATAAATTGTCACTTTTTTTTCTTTTCTCTATTTATATGTGAATTACTTTTTTAAATCTTTTTCTGAGAGAAATGGTGCAATGATGTAAATTGTAAATTCTAATTGTGATATTAGCTCTGAAATTGTTTAATAATATTTACTTAATATACTAATTGTTTGAAATTTATTGAAAATACGCTATAAAAGTAAAGCAGTATGTAAAAAAACCTTGTAATTTATTTCGCGTAAAAAATTAAAGATACAATAATATATACATAATAATACAATAAAAGAATTATCTACATAATTATACGTGAATATTAATAACAATCGTAACTTTTCACTTTTTTTGTCGATATTTCGTTGTCATTTTTCTTCTGTTACAATGTTGGCACAAAAAACCATTTTTTTTTCAACACAATGGATATTCTTAAGTAAAAAATTTCAACAGATTTTTAATAAACCGAATAGGAATCATCAGTAGAATCGGGACTATCAGAATTGCTTTCTGCAGCGTCAACGAAAGCTGTTGATAAATCACCGGATAATTTACTGACCGTTTGGCTGCTCACGTCGTACATGAAAATTTCCTTTTGTCCACTAAAGATGTCCTTTGGTCTAAAAATATCAAAGTTTTTGTTTTATTTCTATGAATTAAAGACAAAAATGTAAAACTATTTTTTAGAAATTTTTTTTGTCACTAAAGATGTTCTTTGGTCTAAAAGTAGTAAAGTTTTTAGAGACATTTTTAAATTTCTTTTTTCATGGAAAAGTAAAATCATTTTTAGAAATTTCTTCGCAATAATTCCATTATTTTCATAAATCATAAAATTCTTAAAAGATAAGATTCAATTATTTTAATTAATAATAACATTCTTTTTAGGAATTCAATTCTTTTTATGAATAATAATAAAACTCATCGCAGAATTTACATTATTTTTAATACAATTTTAATCAAATTCCTCGAAAAATGTAATTATTCTTAAAAAATTTCATTAAAATTCGTCAAAAGAATTCAATAAATTGCTTAAAAATTTGTTGATAAAATTGTTTACGAGAATTAAATAATTTCCAATATACATATTCAATTTGAATTATATTCCTGGAAAGAATTTAATTATTTTCATTTTCATAAATTACAAAATTCTTTGCAGGAATTTAATTATTTTCAATTCAATTTTATTATATAATTTCTAGAAAGAAATAATTTATTGAGTAATTTCTACTAATTTATTAGTAAAAAATTGCTTTTGAATTGGTTCGAAAAATTTTTTCTACTAAATTCGGTCATCCTCAATTATTATAAAACATTAAGAAATGGAGCAATCGATATTTTCATGTTTTATTACAATACTTTTATAAGTTCTTTAATTTCAGAAAGGTTTTAATTTGAATGGTTTGTAAAATTTTAATTTCTATAGAAAAATAATAATGATTAATAAAGAAGTTAAGTTATTGATGTTTTCGAATAATTTTACAATAATTAAAGAAATGCGAAGGAAAATTTTTTTTGAGTATCTATAATAATTTTTAGAGTGAATCAAAATATTTTTCAGTATCAGGGAAAAAGTCTAAATTTGGTCTGTGAATCAGAGAAAAAGAAAATTAATTTTTTGTGGTAACCCTGATAATTTCGAGTTGTTAAATTGAAAATGATTCCTAATTGATTAGAACTAAGATAAAAGGGATTCATCTCCAAAAAATGGGTTATTGTTGTTAATTTTCATTAATTTTGAACTGACAATAAAAAGGCTGGATTAACTTTCAATGCTAGAAAGTAAAACAATTATGACAAATCTAAAATTTGTTTGGAAAGGTCCAAAGATTTGGTGTAAGATGTTACTTACGTTGTGACAAGTAAAACAACCGATTGTCTTTGAGGTGGCGTTTTTTGTTCCTGTTCCAGCCACTTTTTGTAATTCTCCGAAGACGGTTTTTTGACCAGTTGTTTTAAGGATTCGCCAGCCAGGAATTTTATGGCCTGAACATCATTTATTTTCTTACTCTTCCTCAAGTTTGCATCATCGGAACCATCTTTGAAATTGTAATCGACCGGAGCTAATACAACGACGCTGGAGATTTTTTTCCCTTTCAATTCAGGAACATCTGGAATGGGGAATGACGCTCCGCTCACTTTCAGGGGTAAATAACGATTGTACTGGGGATCGTCCTTGGTTCCCACAATTACTGGATTCAAGTGAGTCGCATCTTCGCGAATATGTTGACCGGCAATTGTTTGACCTTGCGCCGTATTGGGATCGAAGCGAACTACTTTCATTTCCACGCCGCCTGGTTTTAAAGTAGCTTGCTCGATCTCGGTGGTTATCAATTTCGAAACTGGCTCTTCTACCGTTTTTGGTCGTTTGGCTATTGCGGGAATTGGTTCACTGGCCGAAGTTGCGGCCGCACCGCCTGCACTGTAGAAATTCTCGAGGGCTTCTGGAGGGAGGTTTTCGATGGGAATACCACCGATTTTGTCGTAGTCGAGGATTTGGATGTCGGCGTTGCCTAGAATGCCGGAACTGAGGAGTTGTTCGCGGATGTCGTCGGGTACTTCGTCGGGGAGATTTGCGATGTTTTCTTTGATTTTGGCCTCGTTCTTGGGGGAGACAGTGGTGGTGGTGGTGGTGGTGGTGGTGGTTGTCACTACCGGAGGCGTGAAATGTTGCGATTTTACGGAAGATTCCTCGGTCTGACTAGCGGGAGTTGCGTAGATTTTGTGATTCGAATTCACTTGGGAGTTTGGCCTTCCCCAGATGGATGGAGTGGAGGGAACACGCTTTTGGGTTTGTGTAGTTGGAACGTAATATTGTTGTTGAGATTTGTGTGACTGTGACTGTTGCTGTTGCTGAAAATTATTATTCTGCTGATTTCTTGAGTTTTCACTGTTTTGTTTTTGAGTTTGCGTGTCTTGATTTTGAACTAAGTGAGTTTGCCTGTCTTGATTTTGAACCAAATGAGATTGCCTGTCTTGACTTTGAACCAAATGAGTTGGCCTGTCTTGATTTTGAACCAAATGAGTCGGCCTGTCTTGATAGTCTTGTACTTGTGGATTTGGGGGGAAAGGACCGGGATGCAGGGGATTTTCTCTAATTGCGAAGTGTTGTTCGAGTTTGGGAACGGCTTTCAAAATTTCGCCTGAAGTTGTCTGCGACAACTGTACCTGTGGGTTTTGTTGAAATTGTTGACCTTGATTGTATTTGATTTGTTGTCGGTACTGATGATGCTCCTGCAATAATTTTTGATCTTGTTCCTGTTTCCTTCTTTGCTGGTCCTGCAGACGTTGGTGTTCCAAAAACTTTTGCTGTTCTTGATGCCGTTGCTGCTCTAGTATTCTTTGCTGGTCCACAAGTCGCTGCTGTTCGGCTAGTCGTTGCTGTTCGCGTTGTTTCAACAATTCTTGATGTCTTCGTTGTTCGTAATACTTTTGCTTCTGTTCCTCTTGCTGTTTATAATTCTGTTGGTGCTCCGGATTAAAGTTGTGATTCAAACTTTGCGGTTGCTGATGATTTTGGTGAGACGGCGATACACCCGAAAATGAAGATTGAGGATTGATTCGGTGGGGAATTGCGGCATTGAATGGCAGCTTTTGTTGAAAATCGGGCAAACCTTGGATATTTATCGGCAATCTTTGAGGTCGTTGTGAGTTTCGATTTTGTAAAGGAGCTTGAAATTGTTGAGGGGCAAAATTTTGTGCGAGTTGTTGACTCGATAGTTGAGCATTCGTTGACAGTTGTTGGTTCGGACCTAAATGTTGATTTTGTTGATGTTGCAGGAGTTGTTGCGGTGGGATTGAATTGACGATCCTCTGTTGGGGAAAAGCTGGTTGAACTCGATGAGGAACGGGCTGTAGAGGTTGATATGGTCCGTGAGATTTCTTCGAAGATCCTGGTGGTGGAAGAGGATTGGGTGGAACTTGATGAGCAGGATCCTGATCACTTCGTTTGTGGTGATTATTCGGTGGCACCTGATCAGTTCCGAAAGTGACTCGCAATCCGCTGCTACCAGGAGCGTGATATGACTCACTGTCCGGTCGGATGATTGCCCTCAAAGTTGTTGAAGGTTGTTCCGGAGGTGATGGCGTTGCCGTATGCACTTGAATCTCTTGATGAGGATCTTGGATCTTCTCGTGCTCTTCCACTGGGGTCAGAGCTGGAATCGGTGCGTCGTAAACTACTTGAGATTTACCGTCACTGTGGTTCTTCTTTTTCTCGTACTTGACGTAAAAAACTTGAATTGGCTCCTTCGTGGGTCGTGGAGCAGGTGGTTGGGGAGGAGGAACTGGCGTTGGTAAGGTTTCATTGGACTCTTTAATGATGATTTCGATAATTGGTTCAGGTTCGGAGGGGTAATAGCTCTGTGGAAGATTGTCGTAGAAGTCTTCGTCACTTTTGGCAATCGCTAGAGAATTGTAGAGAGGATCCCTTTGGGAGTACTGGACAATTGGTTCCATTTGCACGGCATAGGGTGGTGGGCGAGCTCCTCTTCTGGAATGGAATGACACTTGCTGCCTCTTGTCCCGATTCTTTGTCTCGTCCTTTGCTTCTGTAAGCAGGAGGACTGAAGCGACGACCACTAGTATCGTCTGAAACGTCTGAAACGTCTGAAATCAAGAGAGAAAGTAAGTTATTGTCAGAATTCTGACAATTCTATAGGGTTGAATTTCATGTATTCAGTTCATTCAGTTCATTAGATCGCTAACCGAGTGACCCTCTTTCAATGAGGAGAGAGAATTTCCTTAAATGAAATTTATTGGTATTCCCAACAGCACTGAACGAACAGTTAACCAGTTCCTAATATAAATGATTCAGATTCGCATTCATCCGATGTGCCAGATATGGCTAAGCAAGTTGTTATTGGTTTTACAGATTCACAAATTGTTGAGAATAATATTCTTAGCGAGTCAGAGTGCTTTCTTCGCATAATTTACGAGCAAGAAAGAAGAGAAAATTTTATCTTAAAAATTAACGCCCGAGCGCTTCGCACCTAAGTTTATTGCTCTTTTGTATCGTACACGATCTTCATGAACCCATCGTTATTCAGTTATAAACAAATGTTATAGTTGTTCAAATATAATTGCGGTTTTACTTTGTAACGTAAAACCATAGACGCGGAAGTTTGGGAAAGTGAAGTAAAAATAGTTTTAAAAAGACAAAAAACGAAATGAGTTATATATAGGTACATATAGTGTAGAAAGTGGTTTGGACCGTTTGGACCGACAATAACTGGAGAGATGATAAAAAAAAAAAAAAAAAAAATGATAAAAAATAATAGTATGCGAATGATAATTAAAGACATGACAAGATAATTTGAGCAGAAAATGAAAATTACCAGTTTGAGGAAGCGCATGATGATAAGAATTCCTTTGCTTTCAGGACACACTTCACTGACTCCGCGTGTTCACCCCGCAGTTTGCTATTTTGCCCGAAGATACATTATAGGAAGAGTCGGCGTGTAGACAATATTAACTGGAACTTCACATAGGAACTAAATAAGAAGACTTTGGGACTTGGACTTGGTTTCTCCCTTCCAAGTGCCACCACCTCTTGGAAAAGAAGCTCCTCTCTAATGTCTGCGAGATGATGGAGGGGCACCTTTCTCTGCTTTAATACACATACCAAACCAATGCATTGGTCTCCACATAACACGAGTATAATGTGACTTGAAAAATTAAGCGTGCGAAGACACCAGGAAGGTGAGCGGACGACGACTTTCTTTAATCGTCTCGAACTCTTCTTTACTTCTTTTAGCCTGGCATTTTCATTTTTCAGCGACCTCCACGGGCCAATGAAATTGAAATCATTCCTTCCGGTTCTTTCTAAACTGTAATTACCGTTTTGTCTGTTAGCTTACTACCAAAAAATGTTGCAATAGAGAAATGCATATTAAAAACGTTCAAAACTAATCTTCCTTTTCATTCTTTTAACGAGTGTTGATTAATTAAAAGTCATTTCAAAAGATTTCACTCCTAATTTTCAAAAATAACTTGAATATTAAATATTTAAATACAAGTTTTCAATATTATTTTCAATACAGAAAGTATTTTCGTATTTAATTTTAATACTTATAAAAACTTATATAAATTTTAAATTAAATGCAAACTTAAAAATGATCTCTTTTCATTTGTCGAGAAAACGACAACTTTTTTTTTACACAAGAAAAACTAAATTTTCTGCAATTTCTAATGCAATCTATTACAGGAATTTATATTTCTATTCTTGAAGATATTTTATATTTTTACGACAATTATGAAGAAAATAGCAGTTGTAATTATTATAATATATGATAATTCTCTTATAAAAGCATATTTTCTGGTGTGCCATAATTCTTTGCAGAATTTACCGTAAAATTTTCTCCCTTTCTCCTTTTATGACTTATTTTAACGTTTATGCGTGAAATTTTTATCCCAACGAAAAATTAAAGTCTATTTCTTGATGACATTACGAGTTGACAAAAAAAAAATAGTTTCGTTGAAAATTCCAACACACATAGTGTGTGGTTATATTTTTTCAGGAAATTACAGTAATTTGAATTTTGCATTTGAATGATCCCAATAATAAGAAATTATTTCTTTAGGTGTTATGGTTGTACTAAGTAGCTCATCAATAATTATATATGTATAGGCACGTAATACCGTATATTCACCTAAATTCTGGTGCGTGACCAGTTTCCTTTATAAAGAGTGAAATTAAGTTGGTTCTTTATTTTTTTGCGTTAAAATTAACCGGAAATGTCGGATAGAATAAATAAATTCTAAAAATTATATAAAAGATTGGAAATGAATTACTTTAATAATTTTTCGAAAGAAGAATCTCTTTTTTAATTTTTTGCAAAGACATTAAAAATATGATTTTTAATCTTTTTAATTATTAATTTTGTGTAGATAATTTTAAAAATGTTTTCTGTTCACACAGGATTTGGGACATTATGAATTCACTGTAAGGAATTTAATTGGAAAGTAATGGAATTCGGTCGCTCTGAGATAAACGCCTCAATATTCATTAAGTTCCTGCTGTCTCGATGACTGTAGGCAGTGTATAGGCAGAAGATCTGGCGATGGGCATTTGGCGAACGTCCAGTTGAAGATTCAAGTCTTGCGTCCTACTTGAAGAACTTTCACTTATGTTCTGGCGTAAGAGGTCCAAAGAGAGACCCAGGTTCAGATTTTATAAAATTTGAATTCTCGCAAATAACTCTCGTGGACTTGAATTAACTTACTTGACACGTATTATCTGATAAGTGAGCATAATTTTTTGCATTTATTTTTTAGAATTTACCCGTTGAAAATAACCGCAGCAAGTATAAAAAATTTACAAGTACAAAATAAGGATGTTGCATTGAGAAACTGAATGCCAAACGAGCAAGAACTACATTATGCATTTTTTCTAGAATATGAGCTACTTTTACAGAGTGAAAAAACTGACTACAATTTCCATTCCAAATTAGAATTGCTTCATTTGACCATAAACCGAGTTTACGATGACCTAAAGTATTTTACTTGTACTTTTAATATACGTATATATTATGAATTAATTTTCTGTTTATCGAAGCGAAAAGAATTTTCAAGCTTTTTTCGAGAAGCTTTTTTTCTACAGAATGTGAAACTTTCACTTTTTAATTTTCAATTCTAATTTGTGAATAGTAAATTATAAATAGATTTTTAATTGTAAATATAGTAAACTTGTCAATTGTAATAATTAACATCAGGATCAGTTTCTCAAACTTGTGTACATCATACGAAATTGTCGTTTCAGAAAAAATCCGAGTTATTTAGAAATTTTGCATGTCCCAAGCCCAACGAAAGGGAAAAAATTCTCACCGAGTTGCGAATTAAACGAATTCCCTTGAGATGCGTATAATTGGAGCAGGCGATAACTTTGTTGGAATTACATGCGATGTTAGATGTAAAAAAAAAAATACTATAAAAGTGCATCAATATAGTGAAGATTGCATTATATCTGAATAGCCTGATTCTCATGAAAGTCCAAAGCGTAACAGCAGATGCTCCGATACCAAAGATTGACGATACTCTTTCCATGAGGTGTAAATGTGTGTGGTTCGTTAAACCTGTGAGCTAACGTAACTGTTCTGTTGAAGAGTGAAAGTGCTGTGTAAAGTGGAACGTAGAATTGAACTAACTATTTTTATTAATAACAACTGAATCTGCAGAATCGTTTATTTACCGTAAATACATTTTTGCAATGTGTCTATTGCAAAAGGTGCAATTACAGCTTGTAATATAAACCTGCACCAATTAATTTTAAACTAAAGCAATTTTTTTTTTTTTTTTTTTTTTTGCAAAACTTTAAAATATTTTCACCATGTGTATATATGCACATTGTGAAAATAATTTAAAGATTTGCAAAAAAAATTCAATTTTTCGTTTTTTTTAACTAAATTTAAATTCATTTATTTAAAATACTGAAAGGAATTTAGAGTAAACTTGAAAATTGAAAGTATTTCCTTCTTTTTAAATTTAAAGCTCAAAACTTACTCTTCCCTACTAAAATTTCAATTGAAGCGAATTGTAAGGCTTTTTCTACAATATTCAAATTTTTTAAATAAAAAACTTTTCTGCGACATAAAGTAATAATTATTAGTTAAATAATCTTTAACGTCCGAGATATATATTTTATAAAATAAGTCAAATATAACGAAAAAAAATCGGACAATGAATATAAATATTTATTTACTCCAACGTTTCGAAATCTAAATGATTTCCTTTTCAGAAATTATTAACTACATAATTACTGTAAATTATTATAGTTATTAACTAATTAACTATAAAATTAATAATTATTAAATATAATGAATTTTTTTAAATTTACTATTATTTAATTTATTATATTAATATTTTCTTCAAGAAAAGAGGTTTTTTTGGAGAAATTTTATTCTATTATGTAATTGTTAAATGAAGTACATACATATATGTATACTGATAATAAGTGTACATGTACATATACACATACAAACATGTCTCTTGAGAGTGAAACGATCGTTGAGTGCAAATGTGATTCTTGCATTAAAGTCCGATATAATATTAAACAAATATTTCTTGTACTTGATGTTTATGGCTGGTTATTGGATTCCTATATCGTGGTTTGTTTAAATTTATTATAAAGAAGTAATAAAACCGACATTTTTTTCAATCTTACTTTCTGTATTTACTTTATATAAGATAGGTTATGTTTATTTGTATTGAAGATTGAAACTAAAATATGTTTTGAAATTTATTAAACTGGAATTTTAAAGAATTTAAAATAATTTACGAGAATAAATTGTTTTGAAGGTTTTTTTAAA
The DNA here is from genome assembly GCF_015476425.1 of Leptopilina heterotoma. NCBI lineage: Eukaryota > Metazoa > Arthropoda > Insecta > Hymenoptera > Figitidae > Leptopilina > Leptopilina heterotoma. The sequence goes on from NW_025111202.1 coordinate 2,023,017, forward strand.
ATTGCAATATATTTAATTAATTTATTTAATTTATATTATTTATATTTATTTCATTTATTTTCAAGGACTTTTTCCTGGAGGATTTATGGAGCAAATTGCCAGGAGAATGGCAAAGGACTTTGGATTCTGTGACTCCGTGCGAATTAGGAAAATGGATTTTAGGCGAATCGGGGTAATGTTAAAATATATAGTTATAAAAAAGATAAAATTGTGATATTTAGTAATATTTATTTGCCTTATTTTAATATTATTTTTATTTTTTATTTTATTTTTTAGTACACGAGTTTGGCCTTTATCGTTAATAGCTTTGAGACAAGTTATTCGGAAGTTGGAAATTAATAGGAATCATAATGAAAGGGAAGCTATTAAATGCCGTGGAAGAGAAAACGGAGGAGTGAGCGATGTTAATTACTTTTCAACGGGAAAGATAAATTCTGTAAATTCAAGTTCAAATTTAAACCAAAATTTGAAACCTAAATTTGATAAACTTTTTATAAAGCATGTGAAAACGAAAAAACGATACGAAATTGAAAAAATAGCAAAGGTAATATTTTAAAAATAATATTCAATTCTTTCAACTTTTATGTACTTATATTCTGTTTGTTATTCCTTAGATTTTAAATGACTGCACATCGAAAACGAATTGTACCTGTGTTGTCGACATTGGTGCCGGAGTGGGACATCTGTCTCGCGTTCTTGCCTTCAAATATGGATTAAATGTTATTTGCATAGAGCAGGATTCAACTTTGACGAATCAAGCAAAGTAATTGAAATTAATTACATTTTCGAATAATTCAATTTTTTGTTCAATTTGAATGTTGAAATTTTTTATTCTTTACAGAAAGTATGATAATGAGCTGTCAGCTTCCATGGAAAAATACAAGTTTGCTTCCAGTGGAAAAATTGACCATGTTTCAATGACTGTCACTGCGAATAATTCCGGAGAACATGTGATCAATGATTTAGTCACAAATTTTGCCAACGGATCGATTAAAAAATTAAAAACAGAAGAATTTGGCATAATCGGATTACATCCTTGCGGAGATTTGGCTACTACACTTTTAAGATTGTACTCGTCCTGTGAAAAAGCAAAATTCATCTGTATTGTCGGATGTTGTTATATGAAACTTACTCTCAGGTTTGTACATTGTACTTAATAAATAAATATTTGTTTAAAACTTAATTTTAAATTATTATCATATCTTTTTGTATATTTTTCGTATTAGGAATGATGAAAATAATTTGAAAGGATACCCGATGAGTAAACATGTTTCATTGATGTGTAATAATAAATTATCTTTCAATGCTCTTGAAGTGGCTTGTCATGCTGTTGAAAAACATTGTGAAAAGCTGAAGAGTGACAATTATACCGATTTAGTTGTAAGTTGAAAAAGAGAAATAATATTACGTCATGTAAATATTTAGTAAAATTAAAATTTTATTCAGTTAAATTATCATAAAATTTACATGCAATTTTTCACAGGTACATACATACAGAGCAGTCTTGGAATATATTTTGGTTGCAAAAAGTCCTAAACTTCGTCGTATTCAAGTGAAAAGTGTAAAAGTAAAGGAAGGCATGTCGTTTGAACAGTTGCGTAACAAATAATAATTTATTTTATTTAGTATTATGAAAAGTATAAATTTGTATAAAATTACAACTCTATTTAACATCTGGAATATTTGACGACATTGACATTCTTTCAGATACTGCAAAAGTGCGATAGAAAATTTCGAGTTCGAGAATCAACCAGAATTGTCTAGTTTTACACAATCGAATATTTGTGAATTTTTGAAAAAGTCTAAAAGAGTATTAATCTTTAACTCACTTCGACTGATGCTGGCACCATTAGTTGAAACTTGCATTTTGTTAGATAGATTTCTGTTCCTCTCCGAAAAAGGATTGATTCCTTCATTAAAGGCTGAATTTGATTGTAAGCTATCGCCGAGAAATTTTGTACTTACATCGACAAAGTAATTAGGTATCAAATCTTTTATACAATATATTTTTATAGAATATTTAACATATGTTGACTAGAAATTCAACATAACTCTCGTTATATTTTTATGTACCTAATATATTAATATTAGTTTTCATGAAATATTTTTTTAATTTATTAGTTTTTATTTTTAAATCCACAGTGATTTGAAACGAGACCACAGGCTTGGTTTTGGTGAATTTTCTCCTTCATCACCATCAGGATCTATATTTTCAGGATTCTCTCCAGCGGTGTTTGCGGTTGACTTTGAGGAAACAGAAGACGCTGAATCGTCTTCTTCACTATGTTCATGTTCCGCTAGTTCTGAAGTTGGATCAGAATTTCCCAAACATGTTCTGAGTAGTTCCTTTCCTTCTTCACTCGATATAACCGGGCGAAGCTTTTTCGTTGTGTACGTGTAAACATCTCCAGTTTCACTTTGAATCACTACAAGTACTTGTGTTCCTGTCATTTTAGACAGTTTATAAGCTCTACTTAATAATCTCGACTTTTTTGTGGAAAACGTTAAGCGTCTCTTCTCTTTGTCTCGGATAAATTTTGTCATTTTCAATTTTGTTTTCAAGCTTCTTTGTTCTAAATTGTAAAATGTTTTCAATTCAATTTTTTCACTTTTATTTCTCTTATATTAAAGTAAAAGTTTAATAGGTAATAATTTTAAAATATCACTTTATTCAAATTGTTTTTAAATTTTATATGTGAAAAAAAAAGTTAAAAAAGCTTTCAACTGTGTATGATTGTGTAGCTAAACGAAACAGTGAATGATAAATTTAATTTGTGTTTATTTTTGGATGGTTCTTTTTTAACAATAGGTCATTAAGTACCGTGTGTTTACTGCTAGAGGCGCAGCACTTTCTTGGAAGTATGAAAAGAAAATTTCAAGAAAAATTTAAACTCTTTTACTCAATTTTAAAGATTTTATTTTTAAAGTCAATTTTTAACCTTATTTTTAACTTTAGAACAAAATTAAGTTTTTCCATTAAAAAATACGTTGATAATAAAAAATTAGAGTATTATATGTATGTATATTGTTTTAAACCGATTATAATAATAATCATAATAATACCCACTTGTCAAATAATCATTGTAATTGAAGATAAGAGACATTTTTCTAAATTTTAAATTAACAGGCCTAAAAAATATAAAATTAATTTTACTTTTATGTTTATAAATTTTATAATATATTGTTTTTAAGTTTTTCGTTAATATTTAGTAAAATAAAAACCATCAGCAACTTGAATAGGTACAATAGAATAATGAAGAATATTTACGAAATGTTAAAATTAAAAATTGTTTTATTTTTTTCTCTATTTTCATAGAAAAAAGGAAAAAAGACTATCGCGAATTCGCGAAACAAAATTACAGAATTTAAAAGACGCAGCGCTCTCTGGTTGCTAATATTTGTATTATAAGTATAAAGATGAGTAGAAGAAGTAAAACACTCACATGTGTTTTTGCCGGTTTTTAACAATAATAACTAATTTTTTAAATAAAAACTTACAACAGTGGTTAGTTTAATATAATTGTTGGAATATTTCCATTTCTTACATTCTTACCATTCTTACTGAAAGTGAACTTCATTTTACAATAAAATAATAATATAGACAACTAAAGGAGATTATTTTTCTGCTCCAAATTATTAAAATTGCAATTTAGAACGCATTTCATCTTATATTTAGCATTTCATATATAGTAATTTTTTTAATTAGTAAATTTCATAATTTATACTTACAATATGACTGTATTTTTTGTACTTTTTTGTAGATCATGTTGCCGTTCGTAATAGGTGTTATGAAACGATATGCACCAATAATTACTCTTCCTTTTGCTGCACTTATTGGATTTATTGGTTATAATTTAGAGGAAAGATTTTCCAGTAAATACACGCCTTCCACACCATCAATAAATCAACAACGTTTAGAAAGAAGTTTAGAAACAATCGTTTCGGATATTGAAGATGAAAAAGAAAAATCAAAAAAACATAGTCCACTAGAAGTAAATTTGTCACCTTCTCTGCAGAGGCAGATGTTTATTAACAAGAATTAAGTCAGATATCATCCTATTGATAAATCTTGTAAATTTACAATTTACCCAATTTACTTATATTGCAATATGTAAGAATTTTTTTCTATAAGGATATAGATATAGATTCAATGATATGATTGCTGAAATCGCTGAAATTAATGACAAACTCATGTAATATAATAAAATTTGACAATATTTTATTTTAAAATATATAGATGTGTTCATTATTATGTTAGATTGTAGGTTATGCGGTATATGTATATATATATATATATAATTTAAGCGTCAGCACCACGTCACCGATCAGCTGTTTATGCTTTTGGGTCTAGCAATAATAAAGAAGTGCATAAAAGCTGAACTCCTGTGAAATGAAAGATCTTTGATTTTTTAAAAATTAGTTATTTCCGAAAAATTATTAAATATGAGTACTCACGAGGAGGATGAAATTGAAGACTTACGATCGACGGTTTACACTTTTCCCAGTAGTGTACAGTCAGTTATAGAACAGGTTAGAATTTATTGAGCTTATATGTCAATTTGACGTTTTACTGATTTTATCTCAAATTTGACATTATGGTCTCATTAAAAATTATTATTATTATTTAATACTCTTGTTTAAGGTTGCCAAAAATTTAATTGAGGAAACCAGCGATTTAAATTCAATTTTAGTTCCTTTAATATTGAGAACGTTTTGTGCGTTTTGTGTCAATTTATATGTAATAACTTTAAATATATTATTCCTGAAGGTAAAAAAGCCAAAAATCTTTAATCGGCTGAACAATGTTTACTCTCATTTTATAGAAATTATCTGTGTAAAATCAAATTGACACAAATTAATTATATTCCTAAAAAGTTCTTTTGTTTTGCAACAAGTTACTCTCCTAATGCACTATAATTATTATAATAATAATTATTTATATTAAATATTGCAGGTTTTGCCCAGTAATGATCCACTGGATCAACCGAATTTCAATACGGTGGATTATATAAATTCTTTATTTCCAACTGAACAGTCCCTCTCGAATATAGACGATGTTGTCAGTAAAATGGAGTATAAAATTTGCAATATAGATAAAGAAATTCGCACTGTTGTTCGAGGACAAATAAATGTTGGTCAAGATGGAAGAGCAGCTTTGGAAGATGCACAGAAAGTTATAAAACAACTCTTTATTCACATCAAGGATATTAAAGACAAAGCAGAACAGTCGGAAGAGACTGTAAAGGAAATAACTAGAGACATTAAGCAACTTGATTTCGCAAAAAGGAATCTGACTGCTTCAATTACGGCCTTAAACCATTTGCACATACTCGTCGGTGGAGTTGATAATTTAAAGTACTATTCAGAATTAAAGTAAATTTATTCACTAATTTCTAATTTCTTTTATAATCCAAAAAAAAACATCTTTTTACATTTAGAGTCCTCACGCAAAACAAGCAATATGGTGATATTGTCTTACCACTTGAAGCAATTATGGAAGTAATAAAACATTTCAATAATTACATGGACATTCCACAAATAAAACAGTTGGCAGATGAAGTGAGTGAGGAAATTACTTAAAATACTTTTTATTTTTAAAATTCTATACAATTATTATTTTAATATGAAAACAATCAAATTTTAGGTTCAACAAATTCATGTTGAATTAGCTCAGCAAATAACTTCTGATTTTAAAGAAGCATTTTCCGGACAGAATCCAAAACACTTTTCACAATTGACGGACGGTTGTCTAGTTTTATCTGTTCTGGAACCAAAAGTAAAGTAAGTTTTCAAATTTTAATTTCCCATTTTCATTGAAATTGATAAAATGAATTTTAGAAAGGAGTTGCTTACTTGGTTTGTGGGAGTTCAACTTGAAGAGTACGCACATCTATTCGATGAAAATCAAGACTTTGCTTGGCTCGACAAAATAGATAGACGTTACGCTTGGATAAAAAAGCATCTTTTAGATTTTGAATCAAAATTTGGAACCATATTTCCCCTTGACTGGGAAATATCTGAACGCATTGCTGTTCAATTTTGCAATGTAACTCGTCAAGATCTAACGAAATTAATGCACAAAAGACGTCCAGAAATGGATGTTAAATTATTACTTTACGCCATTCAAAGGACGACAAATTTCGAAAATTTATTGGCCAAACGTTTTTCTGGTATCACTTTGGAAAGTCCGGAGACGAATATTAAAAGTATCGCAATTACACCTGCAGTCGATGAAAATGCAATACCCGGGAATCCATTCGAAGAAAATGAGAAAGTAATGATATTTTCAATTGCTTTCAAACATATTTTTTTGTAATAATAATAATAATAATAATAATAATAATAATAATATTCTTTTTCACTTTTTTTTTTTTAACAGATTGAAAATGAAAAACCACCAATTTCGCCTTTTGCAAACTTAATTGGAAGATGTTTCGAGCCTTACTTAAATATTTACATAGAGAGTTTAGATAGAAATCTTTCCGATTTAATGGAAAAATTTGTTATGGACTGTAAAACTCAACCACCAGGTGCAAAAGATTCAGATGGTGTTGAAGGACCCAGTACCGTTCTTTCGTCTTGTGCGGACTTATTTATTTTCTACAAAAAATGCATGCTGCAGTGTACTCAACTCAGTACCGGATCGATTATGTTGAATCTTGCAGAAACTTTCCAGAAATACCTACGAGAATATGCTTTGAAAGTCCTTCAGAACAATTTACCCAAGTAAGTGAAATCTCAAGTTTGAAAATTTGAAAGTTTAAATTTCAAGAAAAAGGGGAAAATGTAATTCATATATGTGGACGTCCGCATGAAAAGGGACCACTTTGGCACTATTGGACTTATCTATATGGGCGAATTCCTGACAAAATTTGGAAAATTTTGAGTGGTCTTACAACCTTTTTGGTGGAAAATTCGATGAGTTACAGAATTTTAAAGTTTGGAGTATCAAATACGTCATTTCGAGAAAAACGAAATCAAAGATTGTAATATGAATATCTTTAGTTCTTCTGGGAAGTTATTCAGATAAGAGTTGATTTAAGTCTAGTACACCCTTAAGATTGAAAATCAATAGGTTTCGAATTCCCCCCCCCCTCATTTTTTAACAATGACAAAATAATGGATCTCCGACAAAGTGGTCCCTTTTCTAAAAATACGGTTATTAATTAATAAATTGGAATATTTAACGAATTTAAAGGTTCGGTGTTATTTTTTAAAGTTATTTCAAGCAAAGAAAAGAAAAGTAGCCTAAAAAAATTTTTTAAGCGACTTTATTATAAAAAATCTTAGAAAAAATTAAAAATTCCTTTTCCAAAAACACGAAATTAAAAATTGTAACGCGAATTTCTCCGGCTCTTCTGGGAAGTTATTCAGATAAGAGTTGTTTTAAGTCTAGTGCACTCTTAAGATTGAAAATCAATAGGTTTCGAATTCCCCCCCCCCCCCTCATTTTTTAACAATGACAAAATAATGGATCTCCGACAAAGTGGTCCCGTCCCTTTTCTAAAAATACGGTTATTAATTAATAAAGTGGAATATTTAACGAATTTAAAGGTTCGGTGTTATTTTTTAGAGTTATTTCAAGCAAAGAAAAGAAAAGTAACCTAAAAAAAATTTTTTAAGCGACTTTATTATAAAAAATCTTAGAAAAAATTAAAAATTTCACTTCTAAAAACACGAAATTAAAAATTGTAATGCGAATTTCTCCGGCTCTTCTGGGAAGTTATTCAGATAAGAGTTGTTTTAAGTCTAGTACACCCTTAAGATTGAAAATCAATAGGTTTCGAATTTTTCCCTCCCTTCGTTTTGAAACAATGAAAAAATAACAGATTTCCGACAAAGTGGTCCCTTTTCATTTTTTTTTCTAACAACGAAATAAAATACTTAGAGTGTCAATAAATTAATAAAAACTGCATGAATCGACGTGGTAGACCCTGTAGATTAAGAAAAAAAGATAAAAAAAATTTCGATATTTTTCTTCAAAATTAGTAAATTGCGAATATCTCGGAATCTAGAACCGACAAAGTGGTCCCTTTTCATGCGGACGTCCACATATAATGTACTAGCTGTCGTACCCGTCTTCGACGGGTTGTAGTTTCTGATAATGCACTTAACAGTGTATCTACCAACCTAGAAAACCGGAAAATAGCCGGGAATTTGATTTGACAGGGAAAAAATAATAATTAGTTACTATTGTCTATTTCATTAGGAAAATAATACCATTTGAAACAGTGACCGACTTTTTATTATCAAATTAGTTATTTTTAACTAATTCAAATGCAGAAAACAATATTTCTCAATTTGTAGTACTTCAATCAATATAATGTATTAAAATAAATCTAAAATTTCTTCCAGTTTTTTGAGTTATAGTACAGTCTAATTCGAACTAATTGTATAGCAAGTAGATCCAGTTTTTCTCGGTTACATTAAATTCCCTGATATTTTACGTCTTTTCTGGTTGGTAAACACCCTTTTAAATGTATTATTAAAAAAAACCCGTCCAGTAAACCAGGAAAAATTTGGACAAAGCCGGAAATTGTTTTAAACCAAAATAAACACCGTGTTTAACTTTTGTCTTTACATTGATCAAGATATCTCTAAAAGTTAAATCAGAGAGCCCACAAATACTACTGAATTAAGCTTCATAGCAATTGGTATCAATTATAATTTTTTCAATTTTTTGATATTCAAAACATTTTTATACTTACATCTTCGTTATAAGAAAGTATTTTTGAAAAATTATGCTAAAATGTGACTAAATAACATGTAATACTCAACTATAGAAAGTTTAGAAGCAATCCATGAAAAAATATAAAATTTAGAAATGATTTGTGTTAAATAAATTTATTTATTAGAGTCAAGTATTTATTTAATTAATCCAATTAAGATTTATTTGATTCAACTAAATAAAATTATTTAAATGAAATAAATTCTTATTAGATCGAAATAAAAACTTTTTAAATAAGATATTATTTTTCAAATAATTATAATTACTTGAATCATATAACTTTTTTTAGTGTAGCTATAGTAAACTAAAAGTTATTAATGTGAACGAACATTATCTATATTAATAAAATCAGATTACTATCTGTACATTGCTCCAAACTTGAAAATTTTTATATATTTTTTCGTTTTGAGACATTAGAATTCTAAAAATGTAAAAAAAATTTCTGTCTGTCTGTCTCTGTCTGTATGCAAAACTTTGTTCGCGCATCAATTGAAAACGGTTCAACCAATTAAAGTGAAATTTGGCAGTCTATTAGGTATTAAAGTAACTTACAATCATAGCCTTATCCGATTAAAAAATATTAACTTGAACAAAAGTTATGACATTTTTTCAAAAAATTCAAAAAAACAAAAAATGCAAATTTTTTATCTTTTGTAAAATGAATGAAAAAACTATCCTTAGCTAACTTTTTCAGATAAATACAACCCATTTCTACGATAAAATTTTTAAAAAAGATGTATTTTGAAATTTTTTTTCGTTTTTTTAGATCAACTTTTTTCTAAGAAAATAGTGATTTTTAATCTTTAAGCAAGCTTTTCAGGAAAAGTTATTAAAGTTTTTTATTTAAAGATCAGTATGTAAAGTAAAAAATTTGCTACATTAAACAAAAATAATTAGCTAAATGCCATAAAAAAGAAGGAAAAATGTTGAATTTTAAGAAATTCGGTTTTTTGAATTTTTGCTAATTTTCCATAATTTTAGATTTTTTACCGAAGGGTGGAGATAACAAATTAGGTAAAGTATTTTTTAAGAGCACAAAAATAATAAAGCTAAATGCTATAAAAAAGAAGGAAAAATGTTGAATTTTAAGAAATTCGGTTTTTTGAATTTTTGATAATTTTCCATAATTTTAGATTTTTTACCGAAGGGTGGAGACTATTAAATAAGTAAAGTATTTTTTAAGAGCACAAAAATAATAAAGCTAAATGCCATAAAAAGAAGGAAAAATGTTTAATTTTAAGAAATTCATTTTTTTGCATTTTTGCTATTTTTCCATAATTTTAGATTTTTTACCAAAGGGTGGAGATAACAAATTAGGTAAAGTATTTTTGAAGAGCCCAAAAATAATGAAGCCAAAAGCCATAAAAGAGAAGAAAAAATGTTGAATTTTAATAAATTCGGTTTTATGAATTTTTGCTAATTTTCCATAATTTTAGATTTTTTACCAAAGGGTGGAGACTATTAAATATAAGTAAAGTATTTTTGAAGAGTACAAAAATAATGAAGCTTAATGATATAAAAGAGAAGAAAAAAATGTTAAATTTTAAGAAATTCGGTTTCTCGAATTTTTGATAATTTTTGATTTTTTGCTAAAGGGTGGAGACTATTCAAATAGTATAATTATACTACCGAAATAGCTAATTGTAACTAATTATTAATTAATTAATTATTAACTAATTATTAATTATTATTAATTAACTAATTATTATTAATTAACTAATTATTAATTATTAATTATTAATTAATTTATCCCGGGTATTTTTGATTTTCCGCAGATTGGTAGAAACATTGTTAAATGTATTGGTAGAAACTAAAACCCGTCGAAGACGGGTACGACATGACAGCTAGTGCTATATATTTTCAAAATTTTTAAAATTCAAAATTTATCTTTTGAAATAATTATTGTCATTAATTTTACTTAAATTTTATACAGGGTTAATTTTAGTATTTTTTATTACAATTTAGTCATCAGAATGAAATTTGAGTTTTTCATTTTTTGATCATTAATTAATAAAATATAATAGCAATTTTGAATTCTGTGCAACATACTGACAAAAGTCTCATATTAATTATATGGATATTGTTAATATTCTGACCTAATAGAATTCTTTTAAGAAAGTAAACTTATGATTTCAACAACAAATTTTTATTGTTGACCTAAGAAATACAACCGTATAAAAATTAATTACAAAAAAATTTCAATTTTTAAACTTTTTAATTTTTCAATATTTAAATCTAACACTTTTTATTTGTTATTCAAAATTTTATTATTCTGACGATTAAATCTTCATAAAAAACACTAAAATTAACCCTGTACCAAGTTTAAGTACAATTCACTAAAGTATATGAAAAAACTAAAAATTTCGAATTTTCGAATTTTTGAAAAAATGGCATAACTTTCGTCCATATTAATATTTTTTAATCTACTATCGCTAGGATTTTAAGTTAGGCTAATGCCTAAAAGACTGCCAAGTTTCACTTCAAACGATCGAACCGTTTTTCCGTGATACGCGGTCGAAAATTTGCGGACATACATACACACATACACACATACACACATACACACATATACACATACACACATAATTTTCTTAATAGTATTTTCGCATTCCTTAGAGTGTAAAAAGAAGGAATATAATAGAAATTTTGAATTCTATGCAATGTACAGACAAAAGTCTGATTTTATTAATAAGGATTGTTAATCTAGAATTGGAGGAAGCGCTGGAATTGGCACAAGTATGAGTAACATTACGAGAGATTTCCGTGATTTATCCACGGCTGGACTTATTCAAAACTTTCAGAGTTTCTTAAAAGAAGGGGAAAACACAAGATTCAGTAAAGAAGAACAATCGCGAATTTGTTGGTGAGTATAGATTTTAAATCTACAATAATCCTACAATAATCCTACAATAATTAAAGTTAATTTAATTCATTTGTTTTTTAGTATTTTGACAACTGCTGAATATTGTTTAGAAACCACCCAACAATTGGAAGAGAAACTGAGAGAAAAAACGGATAAAAATTATGCTGAAAAAATTAACTTATCACAGGAACAAGACATTTTTCATAAGTAATTATTTCTTTACTTATTCTGATTCTTTGTTTCGATGAAAAAACAATTTTTGATTGATTATATTTTTCTTTTAGTGTTATTTCCAATTGTATTCACTTACTGGTTCAGGATCTTGAAACTGCTTGTGAATCTTCATTAATTACTATGATTAAGGTATGAGAGTTGTGTGTCAGAAAATTAGAAATTGGTCTTTTACTGTCCAACTTTATTTACAGATGCAGTGGAGTTCAGTTGAAAGTGTTGGCGATCAAAGTGGTTACGTCAGTAACATAATAGCTCATCTTCGTCAAACTATACCCATAATTAGAGACCGACTATCGTCTTGTAGAAAGTATTTTACGCAACTCTGTGTTAAATTTGCCAGGTTAGAAAAAGTATTTTTAGTTTATTAATATTTTAATAATCAAGATTAAGTAATTTAAAGAAAACAATTTTTTCCGCAGTTCCTTCATTCCGAAACTTGTTCAACAATTATATAAATGCAAGCCACTAAATGCAGTAGGAGCGGAGCAGTTATTACTAGATGTTCACATGCTCAAAACTGCCCTCTTGGAACTTCCGTCTACTGGATGTCAAGTTCAAAGAAAACCACCCGCGACTTACACAAAAGTATGTGCATTTAGAATAATTGTATTCAATTAATTTACCTATGAAAAAAGTAATTAAATTAACTTATAAAAACTATTTTTTAGATCGTTGTTAAAGGAATGGCGAAAGCTGAAATGATTTTAAAAATTGTAATGTCCCCCACTGAAAATCCAAGTGCCTTTGCCGATCAATGCAAGAAACTTCTTCCAGATCTTCAAACTCCCGAATTTCAGAAAATTTTGGAAATGAAGGTATTTAAAAAAATTATTTTTTTTTTTATAAATTTATAGAAATTTACCCTTTCTCTGTAGTTTTTTAATTAGATATTAAAATTTTAATTTTCTTTTTAGGGATTGAGGAAAACTGAACAAATACAGTTATTAGAAGAATTTAAGCAACGAAGTCATTCTGAAGGCGTTTCAGAACCAAAAAATATTGTTCAGGACAGTCCAGAACATGAGGCGGGCAGAATCAAGAGACTGGAAAAACTAATTAAAAAGAGAATTTAAATTTGCACGAATTGTGTGCACTTTGTAAAATATTTAATTTGTAGATATTCGTTTAATATATAGTTATTTAATATTTTAATGTACTTAAAAAATTTCTTTTACAATTCACAGCAAAATAGTTAAAAAAATCTACTTTAAGGAATTATCAAAATTAAATTCGTATTGTCTTTTTTACAAATTTTTATTTGCTTTACCAGAATGGTGTACAATATCCAACCTATTAACCTTGCTTTTGGGCAAGTTCCTTCGCCTTTGCCTTCTCCAATTTCGTTATCCTGGCGGTAGATTTACTGCCAAGAAGACCACCACCCCAGTGACGTCTGATCTCATCGTACCTATCGTTGAAGTTGGTCTTGATTGCCTCAACGACTTTAGTGAAGTTTGCTCTGTCGCCGGAGTCAACCTGTAAACAGATCAAAATCAAGGGTAAATAAATAATTATAAAAAGGTCATTTTAGAAAACTTTCGATAATATTCAAGAGAAATCAGTAAAATACTTTTTTTATATCACAACTAATCATTGGATTGGCTCTAGTATTCTTCATCATATTTTTTTGTGTGTAGTTATAATAAAAAATAACTGTTCGACAAATTACCTGCGTAAGAGCAACGGCAGTGCATGTCTTGCGCCTGACAAGTCTTCCCAAACGAGCTTTTCCTTTTACGATGCAGTATGGAACGCCCATCTTTCTGCAAAGAGCTGGCAAAAATAGGACAACCTAGAAAAAAATAAAATTGTTAAATATTGCCACAATAAGGTAAAATTTCATTTTCTTAATTTAATAATTTATCAGAGTCAAGTCACATCCTACAGACAAAAACTATTTATTTAGTTAATGTCCTCAGGTGAAGAAATTCAAACATCATTTAAGTAATTATTGTTCAAGTATAATTTTAAGCAAATATATTTAAATACCTCAATGGGATCGACATCGTGGGCGATAACAACAAGTTGAGCTTTTTTCTGTTCAACAAGAGTTGTTACGGCATTTGCTCCGCTCCTCAACACATTTGGCCTCTTTGTAGGCACATCTTCCTTTTTCTCAGCTTTCTCTTCAGCTCTTGCTTTTAGTCGTTGCTTTTTAGCTGCAGCTGATTCTGGTCTATATTTTTCCAATATTTTAAACAACTGCGTCGCTGTTTGTTTGTCGAGGGTCTGTGTAAATTGATTGATTGGTGGTGGCACCTTCAATCTTTTGGCCAAGACAGATTTTTGTCTTTGAATTCTAATATATTTGGGCCATTTAACGAATCTACTTAAATCGCGAGAAGGTTGGATATCTTGACCAATTCCAAAGTTTCTGGTTCTTTTTTCAAACAAAGGATTAGTTTGTTTTTTCTGTTCAACTTTTTTCACAGCTAAAGGAGCAGCTGCTACTTTCTTTCCTACCTTCTTCTTCGGCTGAAATCAATGAAAATTGAAATATAAATTTTTTTGGGATTATATGTCAGACAAAAAAGTAGTGTCTTTACATATTCATTGAAATTATATTTGAATATACGTATAAACAATCTTTAGCTAAAAAATAAAGTATCGTTTATAAGTATTTAAAGTTGAACAATAGAAAATATAATTAAATTCTTTTTTGTTTTATAGATATTACAAAAATACGATCACGCTATCGTATTTCTCAGTTTTGATACAAGAAAACAAAATTTGAGGTTAAGTTCACTTTAGAGTTAAAGAAATTAAACTAATCAGTATCAGTAAAAAGTTAAAAGTTAGTAAAAATTGCTTACAGTATAAATAGAAAAATAATTTATTTGTTACTCAATTCTTATTTAACAAAAGTAACAGAAAATTGATGATACAACATAAATATGACAAGAGACATGCCAGATTTAGAGCTAATATATGAATGTCACAAATATGCAGTGAACAACAAATATAATAATTTTAAGAAATTACACTAAACTTACCTTCTTTTGCACCATTTTGCTTAAGGAAAATCCAAAGGATTCCTTCTAAATTTATGGAATATAAAAGAAATAACCTCGTTGCCAAAACAGCAACGATGGCGGCCGAACGTGAAAAGAAAAAGAAACTAACCTCATTTGACACTTGCGCCGCTCGCGCTCTGTCAGTTAAGGTTTTTTTTACATCCAACCTTTTCTAACCAATTGCGGGTGTCTCTTTCTAATAAAGAACTTTTGCTATTGGTTAGAAAAGGGCTAAAGGCCGACACACAATAGTTTCGTGAACGAGATGCGTGAGATAGAAAAGGAAACAAATATAGATCCGTCCTTTTCTAGCTTAAGGCGGTCGTCACCTCGCCGATTCTGAGTATGTCCCCGTCGTGTTAGGCTGCGGTTACACCTCTGCAGGCAGCCTGCCTGCCTGCAGGTTGTCATGGTAACGTACAAGAGTAAGAGAGTCAGTGACTTCAAACTTCTTTCTTACTCTCGTTGCTCCTGCCTGCGCAGGCAGGCAGCCTGCAGAGGTGTAACCGCAGCTTAAGCAGTTTTTTAAGGGTGCGATCCCATGTGAACAGATACCTACGTCGACCGAAAGCAGAAAATCTGCTGTAATGGGATCGACCCTAAAGGCGCACTCACAGCTTTGGTAGAGCAACTAAAGTAAGGGAGAAAAAACATCATTTGAATTGTCTGACTCTCTTACTCTTATGTAGTTACCATGACAACCAGGAGGCAGGCAGCAACCAAAGGTATGAATGCGCCATAAGGTCATCTTTCTTGCACTCGTGAAATTCTGTATTGCTAATTTGCTTAATTTGCTTTACGTTTTCTGCTTAACATGGGATTGCACCCTAAGGCTGGAGTCCCATGGTAGCGTTTTGTAACTAGGCAATGAGTGCAAATATAGCAAACCTATATCTGTATCTCTCTCACACTCATGGCCTAGTTACAAAACGCAACGCAAAACGCTGTCATGGGACTGCACCCTAAAGCTGATTCTACACTTACCCAGCGCTCCGCTTTTCCGTGGCGCTTTGCGTGAGATAGAAAAAAACAGAGACTATCTCTATCTTTTTCTGTCTCACGCGAAGCGCCACGGAAAAGCGGAGCGACTGGGTAAGTGTGGAATCAGCATAAGGGTGGAGTCCCATGACAGCGTTTTGCGTTGTGTTTTGTAACTAGGCCATGCGTGTGAGAGGGATAGAGATATACGTTTGCTATATTTGCACTCATGGCCTAGTTACAAAACGCAACGCGAAACGGTGCCATGGGACTCCAGCCTAATGCTGATTCCACACTTACCCAGTCGCTCCGCTTTTCCGTGGCGCTTCGCGTGAGACAGAAAAAGATAGAGATAGTCTCTGTCTTTTTCTATCTCACGCAAAGCGCCACGGAAAAGCGAAGCGCTGGGTAAGTGTGGAATCAGCATAAGGGTGATGTCCCATGGCAGCGTTTTGCGTCGCGTTGTAATGAGAGAGAATGCAGCAAGCAAACGTATATTTGCATCTTTTTCTCTCCCATTACGACGCAACGCAAAACGCTGTCATGGGACTCCACCCTAAGAAATATGCATGTAGAAAGATATTGGAGAAAGGCCTTTAGAAGAGTGGAGGAAGCATGCAGACAGATGTAACTTTTTAACCACTTTAACATGTGAGAAGAAGGTTACGTTTAATGTTATGATTCTTGTGCGTTTAATATGGATATCAAATCTACATAATTACATGAACATAAGTATATAAGTATAAATCAAGGAGTATATATTTCTCAGTGGTAAGATATTTAATGTAGTTGTAGTATTTAATGTAGTTAAGTAAAGCGTTGATATAAAACGATTGCACACTTTGAATAGTACATGTAAAATTATCAAAATAAGTAACAAAATATATTAACGCAGAAAGAATTATATTTTTTTAACTATGTAAATAATTCTCGACCTGATGAGTCTAACATTTTTATCATTTACTTAATTGAACCACCGGCGACCAATAAGGCTTACGCGTGAGTTTCCTTGGCCCCGCGTTCAATTTACATTTATGTTTTTTATTTATTTACATAATGTTTATATTACATATTATATACATAATGTGACGCTCCACGAGAAAAGGGACCTTATGACAAGAGTAAATAAGGTCCCTTTTCTCGTGGAGCGTCACATATATATACCACTATGCCATCTTGGACTTAATTGATAATTTTTGAAAACTTCTATTTAAGTTTCCGCCGGAATCTCGAGGGAAACTTCTCTGAATCTATCAGTCAGGGAAGTCATGGAAAAGTCAAGGAATTTTTTTGGTCAGGGAAAAGTCAGAGAAATTTCGATACATTTAAATAAAAATAAAAATTTTTATTATCGTTTGTTTCTATCACTAGATATTAATTTATTGTTAAATATGTCAGTTACCATATTTTTGTTTCAAGCGTTTCAAGAAAGCAAAAATAAAATTAGTAAAAAGTCAGGGAATTTTTTTCTCAATCCTTGTTAGACACCCTGTCAGTGGAAGGTACATTATTTTAAATTTTAAGATTTTTTAAATTTTGGACATTTTTATGGAATAAATAATAAATTTCTTTTATTCCGACAGTAATAAAAGTTACGTTGACATGGAGGTAATATTAAACTGTAATATTTCAATATATGAGATACCTACTTTGTTTTTTAAAAAAAAATTTCTTATGGCTTTTCATAAGTATTTTTCCTTGCTTATTTTTTTAAAAAAAATTCTCAGTTCAAAAGTAATATTACGTGTAATATTACATTAATATTCCGTTTAATACTAAGGTAATTTTACTTGTAATATTACTATATAGTGGATGAAATTTTAATATCCCATAATAAGATCACTGTAATATAACAGCGTAATATTCCGAATATGATATTAAAGTAATATTACATGATGCTTGGGTATTTTTTAGAATAAAAAATGTTTTAATTACTGATAACTTACAAAACTGCATAAAAAGAAAATTTCCATTAAAAATATTAGAAAACAGTGACGTGTCTCTCATTGTGTTTTTATTACATCCAGAATGGTTAATAAACATAGTTTTTGGTGGCAAACGCGGTTTTATAAAATTGAAGGTGAATCTTTAAGAAGCAAGGTACTACTATATCATTAAACGTAACTTATATTTTTTGTAGCTTAGGTCTCTTTCTTTAGAGCCCCTGAAATATAAATAAATACGTCCAAAAACCTCGTAGTCATTAAAAATAAAAGAAGTTGAGTAATTTTCTTTGGTTCAAAGAAAATACAAAGTACGGTTTGTAGGAGTTATTGGAACGGAACGGTCCTCCACTGCGTTTGTATAATTGATATTTTATTTCCGATATTGATAAATATAGATAGTCTGCGCTTCTGAAATTAGATTGGTTTGTAAAAATCATCTTTTCCCTAGATGAATGCATTACAGACTGTAGAGAGGGGTCACTTCAGGTCGAAAGTTCGCCAGGGCAATCTATAGATAGAGTCTCGCCTGTCCTGACAGGTGAAACGAGATGAAATATTCAGTCGGATTCGCGCGACTGAATGTCAATCTGTCAACTATCCTGCAGACTCAGAAGTACATTGAGTGCAGTAGCAAACATTAAGCGACGTCGACGCTGCCTCCAATTCCAGCAGTGATGCCGCTTACACGCGCATCCGCTTGCCAAATAGGCAACGAATTAACCGAACTTTGAAATGCTTTTAAAATTTCAATAATACATGTCTGACCCATATCCACCCCATCCCTTTAATTTCCACCCAGACAATGAGTTTGACAACAGTATATACATACATACATATCCCTTAAAATAACATCTTTATAAATTCCGATGTAGATATTCCGACGAAAAATTATGGGGCGGTTATTAAGAATTTAATCAATTTTATTGTTACCTATGCGCGCCCTGAAAAAACCTGGTCTCAAATATGAGACTCTTAGGTGGCGCCATGTTCTATGACGTTTAACATTGTCTCATTTTTAGCTGCAATAAATATGAGACTGCGTTTTTGTATGTGAACACCACAAATTTCCTCAATGTTTAAGTTTGCAAACTTGAATTTTTTATTTTTAATGCATAGATATGTATATGAGAAACTCAGGAAAAATCTATGTGCTTTTCAGGTTTTTTCACTTAATAAAAAAATAATCTTCATATTGTACGATAATATTAACATTGTTAACTTGAAGAGTATCAAATTGCATAATATTCGTTTAGTTATAAAAATACATTTACTGATGGAAAAGTATGAGAATTTTTTCAATTTTTTCAATTTTTCCTCAAAACTTTCTTATTAATCTCAAACAAATTTTGCTAATTTGAATTCAGTTTACTTCTCACTTTTTAAATCAATGATTCTTAACCATTCTGTCTATTTTAAGCAATTAACGTGAAATCTGTTGAAATTCTCATTGCTTCAGATGAGAAGTACAATTTTCTCTGTAAAAACCTCCTTTAGGGGCTGTCCAAATCGATTTCAATGAGAAAATCACATCGACTTTGACACCCCCTTATAAAGAATACCTTACAGCTCACCTTTGTTCTCTCTAAATTCGAATTAATAAAATTTTACTAATTCTTAGTAGAATTCTACTATAATTGTTGTAATCAGAACTGAGTTAGGGGCCATTCAAGTAATACGTAAGCCTCTGGGGGGGGGGGGATCTTAAAAAAAGTTTACGTAATACTTGAATGGCCCCTTATATTGTATATAGTTATAGTAGAAATGTACTCTATCAGTAAATTCACTGATTGGAGGTGATCCATAAAGCTTGTGATGCTTTAGGGGAAGGGTATCAGTAAAATCATGCTCTATGTTAATCATTAATGAAAAAAGCATCATGACGAGGGGTTAAAACTTCCGAAATTAAGTGTCACATGCTTATTTAAGGATGGCCCCTTAGATCAGTAATTTTGCAAATAATATAACTGTCCCCAGGAAGAAAAAAAGAACAACATTTTTTTCAAAATATTTTTTAGTATTCTTCTTTAATTTTGTACATACATTAGTTTAATATAATGACAATTATTATTATTCATTGCAAGAAAAAACCTTTTATTGAAAGATCCCGCTAAGCTTCTATAGAAAAATTTAGTGATGTTTATGGGTTTATAAAATGGAAATTATCTAGTAATATTTCTTAGAAATATTTTTAATGTCCCTTTACTCGAAATCTTTATGAAAATGTACAAGCTCAGCAGCCGAACCTGTACATTTTTTGTACATTATCTATCTTATACAGAGATCTTTAGTAGATTTATATTTTATATTCCTTCTTGAATCAGTTAAAATATCAAATTATTTAAATCAGTGAATAATTTTTTGCTTACAAATCAGTCAGAATTTACTGATTTATTAGTAGATAACTTTTACTGATAAATCAGTAAATTTTACCTGGTTCAATAGCAGAAAGTTAGTCACTGTTTCAAATAATTAAAAATTTCAATTGATTCATATAGATATGATATTTATATTCTCATAATCATATATAGATATAGTTCTCATAATTTTGACCAAAGCAAATCAGGCTCGTTGTACTCTACAGACGTAGAACCACCCTTACAGG
The DNA here is from genome assembly GCF_015476425.1 of Leptopilina heterotoma. NCBI lineage: Eukaryota > Metazoa > Arthropoda > Insecta > Hymenoptera > Figitidae > Leptopilina > Leptopilina heterotoma. The sequence continues at coordinate 2,043,382 of NW_025111202.1, forward strand.
AAATATATTATGTGTTACATTATAAATTTATTGAATCAGTGAAAAGTTACTGAAGAAATAATGAAAACTCTTCCATCAATTCAGTAGAAATTCACTGAGAATCAGTGATTCAGTTTTACTGAATATTAATAAAACAGATTAACTGGTTCATTTAATAAAAAAATCGCAATCAGTGAAATTCTATACTGAAGAAACAATGAATTTTTACTGATTCAAATGTCGAGTGTAAATTAGGATTATATTATGTACTACTTTCAAAAAATGTTATTGCAAATTCTTTATAATATTTAGTTTTAATGCAGTACACATTTTCCAAAGTCGAAAAATGGTAAAACATATTTTAAATATAATATTATTTATTATAATAAAATTATTATTTATTTATTTATTATTATTATTATTATTATTATTATTATTATTATTATTATTATTATTATTATTATTATAAAAGGTTAAGAAATATGCAATTTACATGAAATTAGGAAATAAAATTACCAACAAAGACCCAAACAAGATCGGACGCAATGTTTACGCGTAATGTATAAAAGTCTGTAAATGTTCAAGATTCATTACATTTTTATGTCTACAATTGGAGGATGGAGGGAGGGGGGGGGGTCCAAAATCTGGAAAAAGAATTCCACGTGGTATACATATATGAACGGTCTCTGTAAAACATTTAAAAAATTAAGTAAAATATATAATTTTTTGAGTAATGAGAAGGCTTAGATGCGGTATCTAATAATACCGTATCTAGGCCTTCTCATTACTCAACAAATTAATTAATACGGTCAAACAAAAACAAAAATTACAAAAAAATAAAATATATAATAATTATTATTAAATATTTGCTTCGTTGGTAATATATTTACCGCCGAAAAAAATATTCTTGTTTTAAGCGGATTCCTCTTATTTTTATGCGCATACGAGGGGGTATATACTCCCGTATTGGAGTGCCCAGTAAGAATAAGCAAAGATTAAGAAGCATTAAAAAAATTCTATCCCTTTGAATTCCATTTCTGTCCTATGCTTCTGAATTCCGCGACAGTAGTTGAAATAAGTTTACAATTTCAATCCTTTCAAATGCTCATACAAATATAGTATATAATAATATAATACTAATATTGTTGACATTGCATAGAATGTTCAATTACTTTCAAATAACTGCACTCATGACTTTATTTGCTATTTTAAAAAGAAATAATTATTAAATTATCAGTTAAGAGGGTTAAAAGTGTTTAAAGGTCTCTGAAATTTTTAGGTTAAAATTTATTGTCTAACAGAATAACGGCCCTGACTCGTTTAAATGACGTAAAATTGGTAAACAATCAATTTTTCAGCAAGTTTTTCTTTCAACACAAACACTTTTTACAAAATCTGCCAACGTATGTATCTTATAAATTACAAAAATCCAGAAGATTGCTTGAATTCATGCAGAAACGCGGTTCCAATGAAAAATTGAAAAGTGATGTAATGACAGGCTGTAATAATTTCGGATGGGATTAAAAAGCATTCAGAAAAAAATGTTGTCTTTGTTAACAATTACAAGCAGAATTGAATAGCATTCATTTCTAGACGAAACGTGGTCCTATCATGGTATAGAAAAGTATTGGACAGAAATGGCATTCAAAAGTATTGGATAATTTCTACTACACCATATACAGAGTTTGAATTATTTCAATCCTTTTCAATTCATCGCTTCTTACTGGGCTGTAATACCCTGTAATACTTGGTAATAAGTGTAATTTTAGCGTAATAAATGTATTGGAGTGTACACGTTTTCAACCAGTAAATACCCCCTCGTGCGCATATTTTCCTCTTTAATATGGCTCGCGTCTTCTTATTTTAAGAATAATAAATGTCTTCTTATTTATTCTCGACGGGGTATTTACTTGTGTATTAGGAAAATTTAGTGTATTAGAGTGTATACACCATTTTAATCAGTAATTACCCCCTTGTTTATTCTCTACGTTAGAGTATTCCCTCTTAAAATAAGAGGATATATATATCAGGACTCTCAGATGGAGAGTAATATTCTTAATTCAAGAATAAAAGTTAAGAGGATTTTAGAAGAGGAAGATTCCTCTCAAAACAAACATATTTTTTCAGTGAAAATGAAAAATAATAATGTCGGAAAATCATATAATTATAGTGGACTTTGAAATATTAACGTATACATGTTGGTTTTAAATTTCAACGTCTGTTTTTCGTTACATTAAATATTCTGCATAGTTTATTATAAAGCGTTTTTAAATTGTTTAATCAGATATTATTAGGGGGGAGGGTGTTAACGACGATTCGACTTTTTCTTTGAAGCTTTGTGTGAAAGTCGCATCAACTTTTTGACAACTTTTTAAAGTTTAATATATTACCCACTAACTTAAAATTATTAATTTCTGCATGTCATGTCATTCCTCCTAAACCTCAAATTGTAATAAACTTACGATGGAGAAATATGACGAATCTTTACTCTTATGTGATCATGATTATTGCCCGAAAGCCACTATCAAATCAAGGCTTTCTGAGCAACAATCAAAAGCATCAAGAGTATGTTTGTAGGTTTTGAGTCGACCGTAATTGATGATCCTGAAACATTGGTTGTATCTAAAATTATATACATACCGTATATTTATATCCAATAATTAAAAAAAGAAAGAATGTACATTATTTTCAGATTTTACTAGATGTTAGACATGCATTCATCCTAAATTGTTTATTTTTACCATGTTTGAAAACAAAAAATATTCCAAGACAGAACAGAACAATACAAAATGGATCCTTCGGATTAAATGATTCTGAGGAGATGTTTTGATAGACTGTATATATGTATGTAAACTTATTATTACAAATAGGATCTGCGGATCTAATGTTTTCATAGAAAAATTAATTGGTTTGCATTAGATATTCTAAGTGACAATAGAAAACGACAGCTGAATTAAAAAAAAAATTTCAATGATATATTTTTGCTTATTATATATATATATTATGTGAAACCTTATTATATTTCACAAGAGATGAGATAATAAAAATAAGACTGCGATGATCTCGTGAGAAAGGAAAAGTTATATAGTTATACGTAGAACTGATTATGCATATGACACTCGTATTACTATAAATTTATTTCTATAGACTAAAGAAGATAAAGTAAAAAAGAATGCAACTTCCACAAAAGCAAAATAAATTATAACTATAAAAAATATCTAGATTTTCAATGAATTTAAAGAATTATAATTCAAAATATATTATTTTTCACCCCAAATGTATTAAGCACTATGATATTTAATGTAGCTATCTATTCTTTCACTGGAATTATATTTTTGACCCAATAAGTTTAAAAATTAAAAGACAATGCAATATATATTTAAATTTAGAATATATACACACACGTCCATTGTGTATTCTAATAATCGTATTTTTGAATGAAAAAATAATGTGTCAGGTTTGTGTTTTAAAAAATATTACATTTAAAAAAGGTTTTTTAAATATAAGCTATATAATTATACACTTAACAGCTTTGCAAACTACTATAATTCAAATTCTCTATACGACTAGAAATAGTAATTTAAAAAATGAAAAATTGGAATCTCAACTCTAATATACAGACATTAAAAGAATATTTATGACACTATTATCCCACCTGTATAGAGAGTCGGTATACTTGTTTTGCCATCAGCAGTAATTAAGAAATGAATGCAGTCTATCTGGATGAACAGTAGAAGCAGAAGTGGATAGTGGAGTTTTGGAGACGAGACTTGTGCGGTGCGCTGGTCCAAAGTCGATCAAGTCCCTGAGACAAATGATAACTATGACTCTCGGATTTGTGCAAACTGCACTGATCGAGTCTTGTAGTCGAGAGGGTTAAATTCTAATGGAGGGGGATGATGTTTTGGTTTCTGCGCATGAGTCGCACAGGTGAGATAATACCATCCCTTTCAAATCAAACAACAATAATTCCACCTGTCTATTAGAGTGTCTCAAATCTCCAGCATGGAATAATTCGATTATTTGAAATCTAGAAGAAGGCATTTCTATGTAAATGCGTCAATCATTCGCTAATTTCACTTCCAGACGTTTATATGACTTTAGATTCATGAAATTACTGCAAATAATTGAATTTACCTGCCGAGAAATATTACTTGATTACGGATAATCGAACTATATATGCGAGATTGACTGACACTTATCTAAAAGTATATTTACTTATATATACTCACATATTATATGCGTATATTATGATACATAATTTCTGAAAAGCTCATCAAACGAAAAGGGAGAAATATATAAGATTTAAAGTTATAATATTACCTTATAATATATCACTGTAATATTAAAGAATATATGTATGCTTGAGAAATGCTCTCTAAATCTGAATATGTGAAAATGCACTTATTTGCAAGTTATAAGTCGCTCTTTCGTTCAATAAGTGCATCATATACACTTGTATTTATAATTGTATTATTATTAATCGAGAACACGACTTTTATAACTTATAATAAATGAAATATTTCACATATTCAGATTTAGAGCTGAGTAATATAGTTCTCGACTTTTCGTCAAACTTTTTTTTACATATAATTATAAAATTAATATGAATTAAGTTATAAAGAGAGTTAAATATATAATTAAATAAGTTTTTCAGAGCACCAAATATCAAGGCTTTATATAAATTTAAATGCCAGGGCAGGACAGAGAAATGTGCGAATCTTCTGTTTTCCAGAAGGCAGTCGGCACCACAGTAAAAATTCAATGTTGAAACCTCCAAAATCCAATGCGTAAATTTAGCATTGGCATGTATAGGTATTTATTAAATTATTTTTGAAAGCGTAATAAAAATGATTGATCAAATATCATATATTTAAATGATTAAATACAATCTTATATGCAAAACACATGCTTCACTGTAATTGAGATGAAGCTTTTCTATTCCACAGCACAACTTGTTGCACGCGAGTATTATCAAATATATATATATAACTATATATTCTATAAAATAAAGCGCTGCTTGAAACTTGCTATCCGAGACGAATAATGATCCTAATATTACGGACCTTCTCAATAATATTGAGATAATATTCGTTTAAGGCGTTGTAATGTTTGAAACAATAGTTTCAGATTTTAAAACATACTTAATTTTAATAATAAAAGTTAATTTATTAAGAGCACATACAAAGGCTTATACAGTTATATACGTTTCGGTAATAGCTTTTATTATATATTAGGTAGAAATTTGTCGATGAGTATTACTTACTTTTTTCCAGTATATTAGCTGTGGAGTTGAGAGTGATATAGTTTTACTTCGCTGGTTGAATATGTAAAAATATGACATCCTGCATCCTGTATACGTGTTTGCGTTCAAAAAACGAATTTTTAAAAGTTCAACGGATTTACTTGCAACACATCACTGCGAGGGGTTTTCGGGATTGTTGATTACGAATAATTAATTATGATATCGGTTTTCTAAATTTTGAAAATACACGCTTTCTGCGATCGAGTATCAAAGATTTTTCTACTTAACATACGATTGCATTTTATACATATTTCTTTTAGTGAAAATATTAACCGAAAGTGAATAAATCCAATATTGGATCTGCTATTTTAAATTTTTAAAAACTAACCTCGTATACGTGATCAACGACCCCAAAAACTCCCGTGTAATATTCAAGTGAATCTGTTGAAGTTTTCAAAATTTTGCCGACATATTGAATCCGCCATTTTGAATTTTAAAAATTTAACTTCCAAATATTAATTTTTTTCAATTTTTTAAAATAAACAAAATTTATTTTAAAGCTTCTAAAAACAACTTTATAGATATCTAATTATAAAAAAATTAATGACCTTATTTTCATTGTAGGTTAATAGAAACTGCATTTTTATTTTTAAAAAATATGAATTTTGATGATTTATTAATGTTCATCAGTGACTTTGTTTTTTAAAATTATCAACTATAAAAGTTTTTTTTACTTATAGGGGTCGTCCATAAACCACGTAATTAGCCCCATTTTTTGGGAATTTTGACCCCCCCCCCTCCCCATGTAATACGCTATTACATGTATTAGCGCCATTTTTTCCTCTTGTCGTAGTCAATTGCTTGACCCCCCCTCCCCCTCAAGAGGCTACGTGGTTCATAGATAGCCCCTTATACCATGAAGCCTGGAAAAAAATTACATAACATTTAATTTTACGAAAGTAAATAAAAATCACGCTGAGCGTGTTCCACTATATAGTATTGCACTCTGAGAAAAATTGCCATTGAATCAATAGCACCCATATTCGTAAGCGTTCAAAAGCAAATTGATTAACTTGCAGTAATATTTGTTCCTATTGAATAAATTGAATCAAAGAAGGCAGTTTCTGTTTCAATAGCAGTTCTGTCCAGTTACTGACCAGTATCTAGAAGAACTCTCCAGTGACTGGTCAGTATATACTGAGTTGAAATTTATACCTGGGTTCTCTTGAAAACTAAATATAGTGATGTGCAGATTAATATAATTTTTATTTAATTTTTTTATTATGGAGATATCAAATAATACTATATAGATTTTCTTTCACTTTATACACTGAAAAATATTTGATTCAAATATCCGATTAATTGATTATTATCAAGTAAATATTTACTTGAATCAAATAATATTTATTAGAGTCAATTAAATGGTATTTGAACCAATAATTTCAGTATTTAAAACAAATATGAATTGAACCATTTAATTGACTCTTGACTCTAATAAATATTATTTGATTCAATTAAATATTTATAATAATTGATAATAGTCAAATAATCGGTTATTTGAATCAAATAAATTTTTTTTCAGCATATCCAACTCAAAATTAAAAGAATATGTAATCTGAATAGCACTACAGGAATATGTTCTTCTCTTATACAATTATAGATGAGGGTTTCCTAGTTTTTTGCCCTCGAAAATCCTGTAGCTGACCTGAGAACCGACACGTGTAGACAAGATTATTCAACTATACTATATTTAAGAGAACAAGTGAAGATAAGATGGAATTTTCGATTCACATTTATTATAGTTCATTGCAACAACAAAATTTCTGAAACTACTTTTTCGACTCTTCTTTACTATTTTAATGTCTTTCTAATAATATATATAAATACCTATTCTCGCGATTTCAATCAGTGAAATTTTACTGAAAATTTGTTAAAAATTATTGAAATAACAGTCGTTTTCAGTTTGAGTAATAAGAAAGTTCGGATAATCGAGGTTCTACTGAATAACTAATTCAAATTGGTAAGATTTTTTACTTCTTCCATGGGTAGTTTTTACTAATTATAAAAAACTTATTTGTTTAGGTACCAAACTAATAATTATATATAAGTATACCTACTAACCAATTTTAATAAATTAATTTAGAATATTATTTAAGAAATCTTAAAAAATGGACGCATAGGTATACTGCGCGGGTACAACCATATAAAAAGTTTTAATAACTTTAATGCAAAAAGATTGGGTTTTTAAAATATATTTTACCGTTTATTGCTCAATCGAGCTTACATGATTATTTTGTAAAAAAGCATAATATATCCAATTCAATTTAAATTATGAATCAACTCTGAATATTAAAAATTAATTAAGAAATGACAGTGTTTTTTATAGTTGTTATCTAATATTTCACACTATTTATCAATGTACAAATGACACTGAAATTAAGTTAACCGAGAAACGCGTACTATAATGTTATAAGATGAAGCGATAAATCAAACATACTCAGAGACATACTCAGAGACAACTAAATTCCAAACTGTACCAATCTCGTGTTTCTCATAGTTGTCTACAGCTTCTTTATCCCTTCTCTTTTCTTTCGACCACTTTTATTCTCTTTCACTCTTTTCTCCCCCCCCCCCTCCCCCTTGGTGCCATCTCCTTTAGCTGAGATTTTCAAGATGAAAACTACCTCCCTTTTGAGACAAGACATTTTTTTATATATGCTTATAATTTGTGAATAACGCATTTCCTATATGCGTTCAGTTCTGTATAAGCTGTTTCAAAAATTCAAGTTTTTATTCTCCTATATTATATTCTCAATAGTAAGGGCTTTTGAATAATTTGACTCAGTTTTTAAAAGTTTCTTGCTCACTTATTTACAGAATCACACACATATATATATAAATTGATATTGATATCCTGAAACCACCGAAGAAGAAAGAATAATGCAACTTTCAAAGAAGAAATCATATTTATCTGTAATCTGTGCAATATATACAAAAATCTAATATAACTTGATCAAATTGATCTGGAAGTTTCACATTTGTTATATCTTCCAAGTTTCTTGATTATAAATTGATAAGAATTTGATGGAGGTGAGCATCAGAAGAGAAAATCATTGTTGTAGTATTGGAAGCAGATACATACACATATATTTTTCTTTTTATGTTTTTTTTTTTATTTTTATTTCATTTAAGTAAATTTCAACTTTCTTACTTCTAGACCATGCATTTTGAAAAACAAAAGAATCCTCTGAATTTAATTCTATATGCGCAATCTATAAAAATACTACAATAAATATAGTCAATACTGCGAGTAAAAGTATATACGACGAGATTTCTTTAATTCGTCACTGAAATTTCACTAAGAAGCAGTAAAAATCACTGATGGTTTTCAGTGAAATTCGACTGACTTTAAATATTAGAGAAATTGGCACTGATTTAGATATATTGTAACATACATATAACGAAAGCTTATATAACTGATGAGCAAGATCATATACCAAGTAGCACATACATTATATGTATATTGTTACTCTAGTACAAATATGTAATAATATACTATGCTGTTGAAGAAGTAAATTTTACAAGGTATTGTTTATTTATGTTGACAACGTTTCGATGCCTTCTAGTTGAAAAGAATGTTATTTACACACTAAAAAAAAAGTTTTACTTTCAGCCTGTTTTCGAGGCTGAATTTAAGGTGTAAACGGAGTCAGCCCCATTAAACAAGGACAGACTTATGTGAAATACATGGGCTGAATTTAAGGTGTAAACGGAGTCAGACTTTTTTTTTCCTGTGTATTTAATATTTAATTCCATTTATGACCTGACGAGGATGCTAAAATAAGGCATCGAAACGTATAAAGGCCTTGTAAAATTTACAAATATTATTATAAATTTAAAACAAATTAAATCCATAATTAATGAATATAACGTGTCATTTTATTCAAAATGGTTTCCTTGAAGATAAGGTTTTTCTTATCCCTATTCTGTGATCACCATGGAAACGAATTTAGGTTGGTGCGACCAATATCCCCTATGATTGAATCGGGGGTGCTTTACTCTACATTGGGGTCGAGTTTAAATAAATATTCAAATAATATCAGCACACATAGGTTAAACAATATGAGGTTAATTTTGGTCAGTACTATACATTTATTAGACTCTCAATAACTCATCAGCACATATCAATATTTAAATTATATATCAAGTCTGCCATTAACTCAATATAGTAAGTCAAAATTTTCACTAATTTTTAGGAGAATTTAACTATTTTATTTAGTAGATAAATAAAATTTCTTTTACTTCATTTCTAAACTAATCTAAAACTTCAAATTATTAGAAACCAAAATTAGTAAAATTTATACTAATTTGAAATAGTGGACGGCTTTTTAATAATAATTATAAATACGTTTAGGATTTACACCTAAAAAGATATATATATATATATATATATATGTATATATATTTATAACTATGGAGCCTACAATATTAAACTTTTTATTTGGGTTAAATATTGGAACATTTTGTGGCAAGGGAGGAAAATTGGCAATTCCTGATTGAGGGCGAAGTTGGCCGCACAAGAGAAGCAAAAAAGGGTTTAATTATACCGAGGGGGTATTTACTTGTGTATTAGCGTGTACGCTCCTCACGTAATAGTCACGTAATAGAGTGTAATAGAGCATTATTACGTCAGTGTAATACCACATAATATAGAGGTAATATTCTGTAATAATCAGTAATACCCCTGTAATAGTTCTGTAATACCCCATAATACTAGATAATACGCGTAATAGCAGGAAAATTTAGTGTATTAGAATGTGCACCATTTTAACCAGTAATTTATTACCCCAGTAATTATACTATCCACAAATTTTTTGTGGTAACCATATAAAATGGATGTCCCAACTATTATTCCTTTTTTCCGTGTGTGTTTAGTAAATTTTCACTTCAAGTTATTGTAATAACAGAATTCTCACCTATACTAAACGAAATAGTTAAATTTTACTAAAAATTAGTGGATGTTTTTACTAATTTTCATGTTATTAAGATAAAAATTTGTTCCCTTTTGTTAAATAAATTTTGATTATGCAAATAAATAAAATTTAAGTAGGTATATATAAAATCAAAATAGCTTTATACAATTCAAATTATAATATTCTCGTAAGTTATAGAAAATAATTTATTTTTATTATTTTCATAAAATAAAATTGCGAAAATCTGAGAGAAAGCTCAGATACACAATATGTATATTATAAGGAAGAAAGCAATTTGCGGAAGCCACGGGGACCCGTTAATTGTGCGATCAGCTGAAACGAATGTCGTCTTTCAATGTTCCGAGGAACTTCGTTAACCATAAGTATCCTAAAGCGGTAAATTTCACAAAATGTAAAAAAGAAGTTCTACTTGTTTTAAATCTCGAAAGAAATATTACTTTCAAATATATAAAAAACTGGTCCGTTATACCTTTGCGCAGTACATATTACAACTGAAGCGAAACTGCTTACAGAGTGTCAAGCTTATATATATATATATATACAAATAAACCAATGTTCTTTATAATGGCTTTGATAACTTTTTCAAAAAAAAGAAAAGAAGAAACTGTCGGATTTGTACATATATGGCTGGGCTTTTGGTTTGAACAATATAATATAATGTGATTATGAATATAAAGAGTGTAATAAAAGTATAACAATATTGAATAATTGTAAAATGGAAAATTTGATCCAATGGAAGGTAGATAAATAACAACAAATAGTGTTATTTCATTTATTAACGACGCGACGTTTCGATGATGTTATTTATCTACCTTCCATTGGATCAAATTTTCCATTTTACAAATAAATAATTCGGAAGGAAATTTTCTATTTCTAATAATATTGAATAATTATTTGCCAAGTCGAGGTACACCTGCAACTAAAATTATAATATTATACAGTTAACACATATATACAGTCAGTAAGAAAGGTTTAGCGCCATTTTGAAAAAAACCACCCTCAACTTCGGACGTTGGTTTTTACTCAAGGGAACAAAAGAGGAATGTGCCCAGGGGCTGGTGGGACAATACAATTTTAGTAAAGGGAGTTAAGAGGGTGTAAAGGGACCATCCTTCTCTTATAAAAATGATACCCATTGGTCAGATCTTTCAATTCAACGATCGATTATTAACTGTATGCATACATTTTGCAGCAATTGAATTTCTTATCGAATTTCTTTACATATAGATAAGTAGTTTTTAAAAATAATAAAATAATATTAAACATTATAAAAATATAAGATATTGGTCCAATCTTATTGGATTCTAAATCCCTTGTAAAATTTGCCACAAGTATAAAAAGAAAGACTTAATTATAGGTTGTCCCAATATGGGAGCATATGGGAGCGAGGCGATCTTATCAATTCATGCTTTTATGCGCTTCTGTTTAGGCTTTTTGCTGACTTAATTCAGACCCCAAAAAAATGAAGATTTTGCTTTTAGTGTGATATATTTTAATATAGAATATGAACTGCATTTTAATTCGAATGAAAATTCACTGCAATAGAGAAGAAATAGTTTTACACAAAAGGTTGTAAAGAAAATACCGAAAGAAGAAAAACGTGAACATTATATTATTTTATTCATTTTCCAAGAAGTAAATAAACGTCATTTTATAGCGCTTGCGGCATTTTAACAGAGATAGAAATAGAGTAGAAAATATATGAAAAGAATGATTTTCAAGAAATACTTATAGACACTTGGCAGTTTGCTCATAAAAACTTTATGGCACCGTGGAAATAAGAACGAAGCAACAGGTCTGGTGTCTGTTTCAACGTTATTTTGTAATTACTTACCGTCCAATAGACTAATTTTGCCACTCTGATAAACTGCAGTATAGGTACTGCAGTGTGGACCAGTAAACTTTAACTTGTTAGTCATTTTAAATCATTCCCGCCTATATACATATATTGAATGTAATATATTGTATGTAATATTCAATCCTTTATATATTCTGAGAAAAAATACTTGTAAGCTTTAGCAAGTTTACGTTATAAACTTTACACTCAGAATAAACCCCGCAGTAGCACGTAATGTTCCAGTAACATCACTGACAACATTGAGGCAATATTGGTAATGTTAAGGCAGTGTTCTCAATATTGCTGTAATATTACGTGCTACTGGTGAAGTTTAGCTTTTACAACAAAATGTTTAATGAAATATAAAATAAAATAATATTTCATAGTTGTTGTTATACAAGCATATAAAACTAATATTTTTGTTGTCTATACTGAAAACGTATATTGAAAAATGAATATAGTGTACTACATAAGATTTCTTGAAAGTCAATTCCAACCAATTCCGTTTTAATAATATATTTATCTAATTTTTCAACTCTTTTGAATTTCGAAATAATACTGTATGATGCGTCCAATATTCCTGTCTATTCCATTTTAATATTTCGTAATTTTTTAATTCCTTTGAAGTTTGCAAAGTTTTGCGGGGAAAAGCTGTTTGTTTCCAACAATGAAAATTAAGGATTCAAATCTTCGAACCGTCAAAATTGTTTTCTGCATAAAATGTGTAAAGCATTGTTATGAAGATACTTACTGTACCAAAACATCTTAAATTAAAAGGTACTTCTTTTGGCAGACTTTTTGCTGACTATTCGCTTAAAAATACAGAAACAAAATTTTTAAAAAATATCTTAAAATAAAAGAATCTTTTTTTTATGACATTCAAATAAAAGACAAAATATAATGAAAATTAATAATAGTGTATTTCATTTAATTTTTTTCTTACATCCTTTTAGATAACTTTACATTTTGTTAACTCACGTTCACATAATTTCGAGGGTAAAGCCGGCCTGACTAGAAAACCTTAAACATCTAACGGGGACGCATGGGGTGATCTACCCCTAAAAAACCCCATGTCTAACCCTCTTTCTTCAATTCTGAGCGGATTGGGAAACCCGCTGCTTTTTTTAACTCTTAGGAGAGCATATATATATATATATATATATATATATATCTGCAGGATGACGAAAAAATAAAAACTCGAATTCAGAAAGTGGATGTTTATTATACAATTTAATTAAAATGATAATAGTATAAATAAAAGAAAACACACTGTAAAAATTTAGGAAGCTATAATGATAACCAGAGTTGAGAGTAGAATTTTTTAAGTTAAAAATCGATTCCAAAAGTGAGTTGTTAATCTAAATTCATCATTAGACTGTCTTAAAAACGTTGCATCTTAATTTAAGATTTCGTTTATAAAATTAAGATTAAATTAAGATGCATTGTTAAGACAGTCTACGATGGATTTACGCAATGGCCGGGTTTTACATGCGTATGTAATTAGACAATGCTGCATTTAAGGCATTCGACGTGATACACTGAAAAAAAAATTTATTTGATTCAAATAACCGATTAATTGACTATTATCAATTAAATATTTAATTGAAACAAATAACATTTTTATTGTAGCTGTCAATTGAATGGTATTTGCTTCAAATATACTGAAATTATTGGTTCAAATACCATTTAATTGACTCGAATAAATATTATTTGATTCGCAAGTAAATATTTAATTGATAATAGTCAATTAATCTGTTATTTGAATCAAATAAATTTTTTCAGTGTAAATTATATGCTTTTTAATGAAAACGAAATTGTAAAGTATATCACGTTTAATAAGTGAGAGGTGAAGTGTAATTTTGAACAATGCAAACACATCATGTGTGAACAAGAAATTTTATTAATCATCAAGTATATTGATTGATTTAATAAGAATTTATAGTTAAAAATGAAACTAAATATATATACTTCAGTTTTAATTCCGATATCTGGATCAAAACTAAATAGTGTTGATTTAAATATATATTGCAGCAAAATAGTTTGCTATTAATTTGCAGTGTTTATACTTGAAAGTATATGAAATTCCAATGAATTGATACCAAAAATGTGGATCAAATTAAAAATTGATCCACATTTGTGGTACCGCAATTTGATCTACTTTGGCATCAATTTGATACATCCAAGAAAACTGTTATATTTGAATTATAATTCAAATAATATTTTTACTGATCATTTAGTTAAAAATAACTGATATTTCAGTAGGTTTTTTAAATTGAATTCAATAAGTCAAGTTTAACTAATTTTTCAGTTATATTTTTATTGAAATAAATCAATCATTTTCCATTTTCACTGACAATTAGTCATTTTTAACATGTCTCATGAAGCAAAAAGTCAGTCACTGTTTAAATATATATAATTTTTAACTGATTTAAATTTAGATAGCAATACATTTTTTTGCGGTTGATATATTTTGATACCCCGTATAATAAGATCACTGTAATATTACTCTTATAATATACTCTCTAAATTTGAATCAGTTAAAAATCATATATAGTTTTAACTGACAATCAGTGAAGTTGAAAATAACTGGTTGTCAGTGAAAAAATTACTGATTTTCAATAAAAAATACTAAAAAATTAGTTAAACTTGACTAATTGAGTCTGTTTAAAAAAGTGTATTGAAACATCATTTACTTTTAACTAAATGATGATAAACTGCAGTATAGAAACAATATTTGAATTGGTGACTAACTTTTTGCTTTTAAGACAGTTATTTTTAATAATTGATGCAAATTAGAGAGTAAGATGTGATTTTTACTTTTCTTGAATCGAAAAATTAACAACACATTGTAGGTTCAAAATTGTATTAAATATTTATATTAAATTATAATAATATTTTGCAAATTAAGTTGCAATTTACTTGTAGTAAACTAATATTATTAGACAAAAAACCAGAGGTTGATTGAAAATGATCAAGTTTTTATCTAAAAGAAGGATAAATTTACCTATTCGAATAAAAGTTGAACTTACTTTCTTCTGGAGTAACTTTTTTAAAGATGTTTCTCAATGTCGATAATAGTACTGGTTTAAAAAAAAGTCGATCAGCAAGAAATGATGTGTTATGGTAAGATGAGGAATTCACGCCAGCGTACAAAATTGATTTTGACTGCTTCAGCAGAATGAACAATCTGCTCGAACCGATTGAACTTATCGATTGGAGTGAACCAATCATAAGTTACTGACAATGAGAATAAGGATAAGGCTCTACGGAACAAATTAGTGTGACGATACTCCCCAACATTATATTGAAACCTTCTCTTTTCGTATTCTTCATCATCTTCTCCCTCTTCATCTAAGATCAACTCTTCATTAAATCTCTTTCTTCTTTCATCGCTTTTTTAAAAATTCTTTTCGAGAGTTTTTTATATTCTTTTTTGTTTTACTTTCCATTTTTTTCATTAGTTTCGGATAAAATAATGTATTTCTTCCTCTATGTCGAAATAATAATTCTTCTATTATATAAAAAATATATATGCTTCAAGTGACATTTTCACACACCGCACTTTAATTTAAATGTAAGCTTCTCTTAAGAATATTATCAGAAATGTAATTTAAATTTTAGTTATAGATAAAACGACGCTGATGAGTTGAAATTTGAAAATAATGTTTGAAAGTAAAAAGAAAACTAAAGGCACGCCGCACTTCTCTTCTCCGTGAAACATACTGGTGAGCGACTGGCTCGGCTTCATTCTCAATCGGGGTTAGCGTTATTATTATTTAAAACAACCCTTCGAGCGATCAAGTAGGGGGTAAGTTTCGAATCAGGGGCTTCCTATTTCATACAAGAAATAGGAAGGGGGTGAGTTAAAAGTTGGGGTAAAGTTTAGAAGGGTGAACGACACGCAATTTTAGGTCCAGGTGTCAGCATCCAGCAGAGTTTAAAAAAAGAGAATTTAAGGAGGGAGTTTTATTTTTTTACCATTTTTATTTTTTAGATGGCGTTAAAACACATATATATAACACAAATGCCAAGTTTTCTAGATGAAACAAATAATATTTTTAATGTGGCAAAAATAAATAAGTATTAGGTAAAAGGATTCGACTGTTACTAATTAATATTTATTAATGCTTCAACTTCCTCTTAATAGATATTTAAAATGACATTTTAGTGACAACATTATTCAGTTTATGTATATGAAGCACATATTATTTTTAAATAAATGTCAATTTAAAATATTTATTAAATTATATTTTAACTTGAACGTTAAAAATATACTCTCTTAATTATTGAACCAGTGATATATATATATATATATATATATATATATATATATATATATACATAATTATATTCACTGAGTTTTCAGTTACATATACTCACTAATTGACCATAGTGACTGATTGTCAGTTAATAATCATCGCGGTAAATCAGTGAGTTGGAATACTTAAAAGCAGAATTTCATTAATTCATAAACTCAGAAAGTATAATATCCCAAGTGCGAAATGCCAAGACTGCAAAAACGGCCCATCATTGGTGCAGTAATGTCTGCCGAGAATTGGCAGTAGTTACTGGGCCATTATTGGTAACCAAAACGTCCCATTACTGGGCCAATGATGGTGCCGATGGTCAGAATTTCAAATTTTTTAAGACTGGGCCAGCTCTCGGCCCAATAACGGCACATTCATGGCAAAGTTTATCAATGTTTAATGTCAAAAGACAATTGCCAGTGATGTGCCGACCATCGGCCCAGTAATGGCTCATTATTGGCACTTTAATGGCAAAAAATTTGTATCGTTCATGGCAAATTATAATTACCAGTATTGGGGAGTAGCTTGGCTCAGTAACGGCATAATATTGGCAAAGTTGATCAATCTTTAATGGCAAAATTCAATTGCCAGTGATGTCACGAAGATCGGCCCATTAATGGCACATTAGTGGCACTTTAATGGCAAACATTTTGTATCTTTGATGGCAAATTATAATTGCCAGTATTGGGGCGTAGCTTGGCCCAATAACGGCACGTTATTGTCAAAGTTGATCAATCTTTAATAGGAAAATTCAATTGCCAGTGATGTGACGAAGATCGGCCCATTAAAGGCACATTAATGCCATTTTAATTTGGTATAATTTTTTATAAGAATTGAAATTTAAGAAACATTCAGGTATTCAATAAATTATTTATTTTGTATTTAAATAATTGAATAAGCTTGAAAAGGATTCAAATTAAAATATTTGAAACTTTGAATTTTCTATATTTTTAACTGTCAATTTTAAAGAATTAATTTTTTTGAAGAAGTTTAATTAAGTATTAATTTAAAAAAGAAGTTATTAATGTTTTCATATAATTTTACAATTAAAGAAATTCGTAAATAAATGTTACAGAAACCTTTTTTTGAGTAAAATTTTTCCTTTATTATCTAAAAATTAAGAAATTTTCAATTTCACTTTCAATTAATATTTGCAATTGACAAATAGAATTTATAAACATTTTTTTCCTTCATTTTTTAAAAATCTTTGAATTTTTCTTAAAGCAATTGTAATTAAGAAATAGAAATGATGCAAATTATTTCCTTAAGAAAATTTATTGAATAAATGAATGTTTTTTAAAATTTAATTCTCATAATTCAATTTTAAGAAACATTTAGTTATTCAATAAATTATTTATTTTTGCATTTAAATAATTAAATTCTCGTAGAATTTTGTAGTAAAAATTGATTTCAAAATGGATTCTAGTCAAATTTTCAGATAATAATTAAATATTAAAAATATACCATGAATTATGATATTAAAATTTTTTTAAATTCAATCGCCAATGATGTGACAAAGATTGGCCCATTAAAGGCACATTAATGGCACTTTAATGGCAAAAATTTTGTATCTTTAATGGCAAAATATAATTGCCAGAATTGGGGCGTTGCTTGGCCCAATAATGGCACATTCACGACAAAGTTGATCAATCTTTAATGGTAAAAGACAACTGCCAGTGTTGTGACGAAGATCGGCTCATTATTGGCACTTTAATGGCAAAAAATTTGTATCTTTCATGGCAAATTATAATTGCCAGAATTGGGGCGTTGCTTGGCCCAATAATGACACATTCACGACAAAGTTGATCAATCTTTAATGGCAAAATTCAATTGCCAGTGATGTGACGAAGATCGGTCCATTAATGGCTCATTGTTGGCACTTTAATGGCAAAAAATTTGTATCTTTCATGGCAAATTATAATTGACAGTATTGGGGCGTAGCTTGTCCCAATAACGGCACATTCACGGCAAAGTTGATCAATCTTTAATGGCAAAATTCAATTGCCAGTGATGTGACGAAGATCGGTCCATTAATGGCTCATTGTTGGCACTTTAATGGCAAACATTTTGTATCTTTGATGGCAAAATATAATTGCCAGAATTGGGATGTAGCTTGGCCCAAGAATGGCACATTAATGTCTATCATTTTGTATCTATGATGGCAAATTATAATTGCCAATATTGGGACGTAGCTCGGCCGAATAATGGCACAGTATTGGCCAGTGTAGTGTAGCTTATAAGAACCCTTTTGCTTCCTCGACTTCAAGTCAGAGTAGCAGAGTGGTCAGAGTGTTAGGCTGTGGAGCGTCAGGTTCAGGTATCGATCCCCGCGAGAGGTAAGAATTTTTCAAATATTTGTAAGTTTGCGTTTAAATTAGGGAAATAAGCCGTATAAATGTTATAAATTAATTAGTTAATTGAATAAAAAAAAATTATTTTTATTTTTTTCTAATTTTGTCAACACTGGGGGAGTAATGGCAGCCAATATTGGGCCATTAATGTCTGCTGAGATCTGGCTGCCAATAATGGGCCATTAATGTCTGCCGAGATTTGGTGCCAATATTGGGACAGTAATGTCTGCCGAGATCTGGCTGCCGACGTCCAACCGCGGTTAACACCACAAGAGTCGGCGCAAAGTCGGGCCAATATTGTCTGCCAAGTCTCGATGCCAGCTTTGCCAATACTGGGCCAGTGTTGGGCCGCGTTGGTTTTCGCACTTGGGATATATATATATACATATGCCTGACATAAAATTGTATTTTTTTGCTGGAGACAATCTTCTTCATAAATCATATGCGTATCAAAATAAATAACAATTTCAATGTTAATTTGATGAATAATTAATTTTATTTATTATATGATTAAATATATTGTTTAATATTCATATTATTCATTTGGGCGCTCATCAAATTTACCTCTTTATATAACTATTGTTCTTAATACTGACAAATAAGATGCTGATGTTTTCACAATCTGTAAATAAGAATCTTTAATTTTTTCATTATATATTCAATTATATTACAAGATATACACATATATTGTATCTAATCAGTAAATGCTGGTATAAGAAAACTATTGACCAAAACGAACCAAAAGAAAAAGACACGCTCATAAAAAGGATGGAATAATAATATTATAATATATATGTTCTATAATGCGATCCAATAGAAAATCATATTATCTATTATGTCAGCCAAAAAGCTTGCAGTATATATGCTTTTCTTATACAGCAGCAAAAACTTACATTCAGAACAAAATTTGTTTGCAACAAACAAATTTTAGTTGAAGCAACCAAATATAATATAAGCAATAACATTTGTTTGGTTCAACTAAAATAATAATTTATTGAAATTATACCGAATTCTTTAGAACACAAAATATGATTTTTAACATGGTTTTTAACATGGAGAAACAGCTCAAGTCCATCAGGAAAGTATAGCCTCTACAAAGCTCGAGTTCCTGATCTAAAAAAACCATAACTACGTAGATAGGCCTTACAGTGATTTC
The DNA here is from genome assembly GCF_015476425.1 of Leptopilina heterotoma. Taxonomy (NCBI): domain Eukaryota; kingdom Metazoa; phylum Arthropoda; class Insecta; order Hymenoptera; family Figitidae; genus Leptopilina; species Leptopilina heterotoma. The sequence continues at coordinate 2,063,251 of NW_025111202.1, forward strand.
CTGATGAACAATTGTTCATCAGGAAATCACTGGTCAAACGACCTGAAATCCTCATAAACTGTATAGTTAGGCCACTTAACATCGCAGGATTCGTCGAAAATCGATGTAGATAGTATCCCAGGTGCGAAAAGTTGGTCGGGCCATGGTCGCGCCGACCAAGTGGATAGTCGTGCCGACCTTGGCAGCCAAAGGTCGGCCGAACTAGCGAATTGTAACACCCGCCGTCCAGTGGCTGACATGGTCGGGCCGACTATGGTTGCCAAAGTCGGGCCGACCAGGGGTGCCAAAGTTTTCCCGACCATGAGAAAGAAGGTCGGCTTCATTTTGGCAATTATGGTCGTGCCGACCTTGGCAGCCAATAGTCGGCCGACCGTTTGCAAAAAATTATTAACTTTACAATTAACAGGTATTAAGTGATATCTTAATATTCATTATTTATTTATTTATTTATCGCATTCATCTTAACACTAGACGCAATCTTATACATAAATACAAATTAAAATTTCTAACGCTCGCAGGGATCGAACTCGCAACCTAACGCACCGAAGTCTAACACGCTAACCATTACGCTACGCTTACATGAAAGCCTAAGAACAAAAATGAATTTATAAGCTGCAATTTAAAAAAAGAAATTTGTAATTCATAACGATTAATAAATCAGATAACGTTTATTAGTTTTTGTTTAATCCATTTTAGCTAAAATAATTAACACAAAAACTTTTAATTTCTACCATGGCAGTATAGAAATATTTTTTAAGATGGTCGGGCCAACCGTGGCCAGAGTCGGCCCGACCAACAGAAATTAGGTTTTTTACACTCTGGCTGCCATAGTTTTACCGACCATCGGCCCGACTGAGGCCAAAGTCGGCCCGACCAACAGAAATTAGGTTTTTTAAACTCTGGCTGCCATAGTTTTACCGACCATCGGCCCGACTCAGGCCAGAGTCGGCCCGACCAACAGAAATTAGGTTTTTTACACTCTGGCTGCCATAGTTTTACCGACCATCGGCCCGACTGAGGCCAGAGTCGGCCCGACCAACAGAAATTAGGTTTTTTAAACTCTGGCTGCCATAGTTTTACCGACCATCGGCCCGACTCAGGCCAGAGTCGGCCCGACCAACTAAAATTAGGTTCTCTAAACTCTGGCACCCATAGTCGGCCCAACCTTGGGTGGAAACAGTAACCAAAGTCGGCCCGACTTTGGCTGCCGACCTATTGGCAGCCATAGATGGGCCGACCTGGGCCCGACCTGCCAACTCTGGCGGCCGACCAAAATTCGCACCTGGGATGCTTTTTAGTAAAATTAACTCCTAATTAACTCGAAAATTAATTAAGATTAATAATTTTAATTAGCATAGGAAAATTCTTATTTTTTTACGAATCCAACGGTATAAGAAACTCATTTATTTTAATAAATTTTGCGTTCTATACGAAAAAATTTGGTTACCTGAAAAATGTTTTTATTTGACCAAAACAAAAAATGTATATAGATATAGTTCTCATAATTATAAAAAACAGATTATTATTAAACTTGAACTATTCGATGTTAGCTAAACAATATTAAGTGTCACTATATACACTACCGCCATAAGTAGTACGAAATATTTCAGCACCTAAAAAAGTATATTTCTTACATTCGTAAAACTTCCAATGGATAATGCAGCAAATTTTCCAACAGTTAATTGTAATGGTTGTTGTGTTCTTCTCATTACTATTAATAATAATTTAATATCTTTTGGCTTTAATTCGTACCACGAACAACTATAAATTCTTTGAGAAATATCTGCACTCTAGAAATATAAAAAATTATGTTTTTGTATTGATGTATTCCGAAAATTTTAAGCCTTAAATTATAAAATGTCATTTGTAACAAAGGAGAAAAAATAAGTTTTTTCACAAACCTTTGTTATTAAAAATTCGCCAGCAAAACAAAAGGCAAATGCTTGCCATAGCATTAAAATTATAAACATAATAAATTTTAACATCAGGATTGTGTCATTTGTTCCATTTGACTAATATAATTAAATAAAATTTTAATATTTGTTTTACAATTTACTCTTACATACATATATGTTACATTGCAATATTATTGACATTACATGTAACATATATTACAATACACGGAAAGACTGCAACCGAAACTTGCTGACTGAAAATTTGAATGTTCAAAAAATTGTAATAGCCAAGGTTTAATATTTGAAATAAAATGTCTTTCCGTGAAATGTTACGTGCTACTTGGGAAAAGAAATAAAGTTGAGCATATCGTCCACAGTTTTTTTTTAAAGAATCAAATTGATCCCAAAAAATTGAATCAACTTATGATTTAATCCACATTTTTGGTATCAATTCGTTGCTATTTGATACTTTGAAGTTAAAAATGGTAAAAATAACAATTTATAAAAAATTGAATTTTATAATTTCATCTCACTTCTTTTATGGCACCGAAAATTTCCGAAAGTTTGAAAACGACTTGACTGCTATATTTTTATGTAGTTGCGAAACTCATGAAACTTGAAATAATTCTTTAAATAATCCATGTTTTGTAATGTTTGATGCAAAATAACTTGATTGAACATTGCATGGAAGTTTAAATTTTTTTCAAATATAAAAAAAAGGTGAACAAAAGAGGAATAAGCTGAAATTCGCAATAACGAACTTAAATATTCCGTATGTCTTCGACTTTCAGAAAACTTTAACGGTGTTGTGTGGGAAATTATTCATTTCAATCAAATCATTACTATTTGTTTATAAACATTTTCTAGCTCACATTCAATATTATAAATCCTGTAAAACATATAACCATTGTACTGGAAAAAAATTGTATTAAACAAACATATGTGTAAACAGTTTCAAGTTTGTTTAGCATGTTTATTAATCTTTCATGTTCATTTACAATATTTTTTATTAAACTTGACAAATCTTGCTTATTTGTTGATGAACATGCAACAGAAATTCCGGTAATATCTCTCATTAAAATCTCAATTAATCCCCCAATATGAAAAACCTATAAATTACATGTGTTTTTAAACTGCGATGACTCAAGCGCTCAAGCAGAAGACTCGCAAGTCTTAATTCTTTTCAAGATTTATTTGTTGGGCATATACTTACTAATGTCCCTAATAAAATTTCTGACAAAGCATCAGCAGAAATCATTAAGAAAATTAAAACTGTTTGAATAATTGTTACAATTTCAAAAAATGGTGAAGGACGACAGTTGAAAGGATATGTTACATCTAACACTAATTTTCTTGCCTCAACTGGTTTACTTAAATAGGAAATTAAAGTTTCTGGATAATAAAATAATGCAGCTAAAAAATAAAGAATACAATCAAAAGTACAAAAAATATTTGCATATTTAACGTATTTATCCATGATTTCCTGGTCTTTAGAAACTTTCAATCTTCTCCAATCTTCAGATATTTCTTCAATCAATAAGATCACATAGCTATACATATATATATTGAATAAATTAATTCCTGGAATATGCTTATTTTCTTATTATAATTTTAACTTTTAAACTCTAATTTAAATTCATATAGAATAAAATCCAAACAGGACGATGTCTTCTTACCGCTTATTGTAGCACATAATTAAGAATTTGATAATTAATAACAAAAATGTTGAGAAATCTCGAAACACATCCATCAATAATGGTACATTGTCAAATGTTCTATAAATGTCTTGCAGTTGAAATGGACAAATTATTACAAGTGTTGCACATAAAAGAATTTGTGGTATAGGATTGGGATTGTTGGGCCAAAAACCAAGAATATTTAGCGCGTATACCAAGGTCCAGTGAAAAATTGGAATGTCCATTTTTTAACTTTAATTTTAGAAAAATTATTACTTTACATTTGCGACGTTCAAAAAAATGTTATGCTTGATTGTAAAAAGTTGAATTTCTACACAGTTTTGCAAAACTATTAGGCTTGAAGAATATTTCTATCAACATATTTCTTGGGATATATTATAAATACTTATACTAGGGGCATTTATTTATTCAAGTTTTTGGACATCGACCTCTATAAAAAGTTTTAGGGAGGAGCTCAGCCTATATGCTTGTACATTATTTCGCACGCATTCTCGGAAGACTTTTCTCATAAAATAGTAAAATTGTGAAATGGATCAAGTCCAATAACTTATGTATGGAAATCTTTCGTCTACTTTTTCTGTACATAATATAGACTTGATGTTGCTAACTCTCAGTGTGGTTATATGATATTTATAAGAATAGAAGAATTGAAACTTTCAAGCAACATTTTTTTCGAATAATCATAATCTACATTTTTTATAGTAATTATACATACCTACCTTATAATACTTATAATATAATATACTCATCAGGTTTTATTTGAAAATGTCTAGAGATTTTTGACAAGAAGCACTTTTTAATATTTCGCATTTTATTTCTCTGCAAAACTGCTTATTATTATTTGATTATCATTCTTTAGAATACTTTAGAAACTTTAGAAAATTGTAGAAATATATAGGATTAATCGAATAAATATTGAAAAATTTGAAAAATAGTTTTTAATGTTTCTGTCAAAACGTCCCATATATATGTGTCAAGTATAAAAATTACAAAACTCATTAACCACCTCTACATGATTAAACAATTGTACATAGCAATATGAATAATATGGAAGTGGTACTGAAACTATGCACAGAAAACTTGCTTTTTTTATAATATATACATACTATATTCAACAGTGAACATAACTTTTATTACAACAATCAACAGGATTATAAAAATGATGAAATATTTTTTGATATGATTGCAAAAAAAATTTGTGACTGTAATGAAATTGACAAACATCCGGACCCTTGTGTCAACTAATTAAAAATCCATTACCGATTTGAGTTTACAGTATCTTTAAAACATATCCTCAGGAAATAAATTTGTAGGCTATTACTCCAACAGTAGCAACGATTGTTCCACCAATTAAACTCCAAGCTATAAAACTCGACTTTATTTTACCCTCATTTTTAAGACTTTTATTAATGCTGGTTTCTTGTTTTGTTCCGAGCATTTTGCGATACATATTCTTTTCCTTTTGAACGTCTTTCTCACTCTTTCCTTTTATAATTGATAGTTCATGTTGAATAGCTTTATTTTGAGGGTCTAATTTCTGTGCTTGAGACAATGTTAAATAAGCCTGAGAATGTTCCCCCTTTAAGTGTAGAATTTTACCTGTTGAATTACATAGGTGATCAACAAATTATTATTATTATTATTATTATTACTAATTGTTAGCAATTAATTGGGATGTTAATTACCTTTTCTAAATAGAGCCTTAATATTTCGTGGTTGACATGATAAAACATTCTCTACACTCTTCAGTGCAGCTTCGTACGCTTGTGTTTTTAACTGGGCTTGTGCTAAATTGTTGTAAACAGTCAACCTGTCTTCCAATAAGGCTTGTAGATCTGCATCTGATTCTGTTTCTTCCACACCATCCTCACTGAAAGATGTTTCAGATTTGGCTGGTGACAAAAAGTCTAAAGCTCGACGGTAGCACTGCATTGCAAGAGCTGGCTCGTTTCTTGTAAACCACCAGTTGCCACGTTCTCGTTTTTTGTTTCTTCAAAATAAAAAAAATTCTTTTTCAATCATGATTATTCAACTTGATTATTTAACTAACTATTAAACATTAATAATTATACCCTATTCTTTTTCTTTCATTTACTGTTAATGATTCAAATTCTGCTTCCAATTCTACAGAAATTAGTTTAACATTATATCGAAGGGTAACGTTTGAAGGAATGTTTGGTTTTTCTCCTATACTTCCATATGCAAATCTAGAAGCAATTTCAATTTCTGCTTCTTCATCAACATCCATTAAAGCCACCGCCAAATCTAATCCCTATGAAAAAAGTAAAATTCATTTATTCAATGTTTTTTACATTTCATCACGTCTCACGTCAACTTGTTTGAATTGAAGGATTAATACCTGAATAACTTCAACATCCCCTTGTTGGAAACTTAGTTCCTCGTGCTGTTCGACAATCGTTCCATCATCAAGTTTCCCAATAGCATTTATTTTACAAGCATCTCCTCTACTAGGACGTGAATTTGGAATACCTGCTTTTATAACCCTTTTCCTTAATTGACCATTTCCAAGTATATCAATCCACTCGTCTTCCAAACTAGAGCTTTTCAATGAACCTTCAGAATTCACATCATTTTCTATTGAGTGTGCTTGAGATTTTTCTGAATCTAACTTTTCTTCAACCATTGTTTTTGCAATATATTCTCTGACAATTAATTAGATATTAGTTTTTAACGTTTTCAAAGAGGTTAATTAAATTAATATCTGAAAAAACATATAACAAAATACATAGTATAAACGATGGGATAATAAACTAAAATAAAAGTACACAGAGAATCACATTGTAAGTATATCCAAAAGAATTCAACCCCATTTAATACTCTCAATAAGCGCCTGATAAATTTATATTTTGTTATTTTTCATTGTTATCTAATGTTAAAGTTAAATGAAAATTGGATCAATTGGAAATAAGAAAATTAAAAGCTAAAAATATTATCCACCAAACAAAAAATTTTAATGTCATTCAGCGTTTAGCAATCAATAATATTACAAACAAAACAATTAAGCACGTCACAGGCTCTTACCTACATTATTACTTGGAATTTAAATGTAAAGCAAAATTAAACGAAGAATATTTCAATTCATATAATCCAATCCAGTTTTAAAATAATCATGTTAAATTAGAGCCATTAACCAAAAATTGATTTATGTACATATGTACAAGGTGGACTTGACAATAAATTAATTGATGCATAAGGGTGCAATCACATGTAAAACGCTTTCTAAAGAAAACTTGAAACCCTTGAAACCGAAAGCAGAAACGGCAGAAACTCATGAGAAGGAGAGAGATGGCATTATCTTTCTATCTTCTTTGTATACGTAAAACGACGTGCTCCTACATCTATCTCTTTGCGAACGCAAAGCATGAGTTAGAAAAGGATAGAAAATATACACATCTTTCTCTAATGGGGAATCCACACTTGGATTGTGGACTCAGCATTAAGGTAAATTCTCCAAGGTCGCTACAAATGGAACTGTACACATCTCAATTAATTTGAATAGAGATTCGTTGCGTGTTTCCGCCTCCCACAATCTGCCAACAAGCCACATCCATTGATAGCCATAGCCTACTGAAGGCTTGACTTAGGCATTAAACAAGTTTTTTTTATTCCCTTCCAGAGTGTAATTTATCATTTACAGTCATTAAACATTGCATTTATTTTTAAAGTAAAATATTAGTTATTATTAACTACTTTAAAATGTGGAAATTTATTATATTAGTTAGTTTTCTTTGCATTTATTCTTGCTCCGGAAGCAATGCAGATACATCTAAAGGACCTAAAGTGACAAAAAAGGTAAACACAATATTTTTCAAAAGAATTTTCATAAAATTATATACACTGCGATTTGAAAGTGCTAATTGTTTTAAGAATATGTTGAAAGTGGTTGAAAGCAATAACTGTTCCGACAGTTTACTTTAAGTATTCCGTGATTGGCATGATCCAAGGGCATAATTAGTGTGATATTGGACTGAGAATGCTTCAGAATAAGAATTTAACTTTAAAAGGGTCATTAACTTAATCTCTTGATTAAATAAATCAAATTCATCAATAGACAGTTAGTAAATAGAAAATATTTACTGAAAAACAATTATTTTAATTAATGATGATTGAAATTATTATTAATTAATAATATTGGTGTTGATATAATGATTATTTTATTATTATTTCTTAATAAGCAATTATATATTTATATTATAATATAGTTTTTCGTAGTTTTCTTTGAATTCTTGCAAAAGAAATTCCAACATCAAAACTTACGAAAGTTTATAATTTCAGGTAATTTTTAAAATAAGTATTGGAAACGTGGAAGCAGGTTCAGTTGAAATAGGTGTTTTTGGTAAAACTGTTAATAAAACTGCAGAGAATTTCGCTGCACTCTGCGAAAAACCCAAGGGTGAAGGATATAAAGGAAGTAAATTCCATAGGGTCATTAAAGACTTTATGATTCAAGGAGGTGACTTCACACGCGGAGATGGAACCGGAGGTATATAAAGATTATTTACAATTTACTTTTTTAGTACTTTGCTGAAAAATTCTGAATGAATGTTATTTTTCAACAGGCCGAAGTATTTATGGAGAAAAGTTTGCAGATGAAAACTTCAAACTGAAGCATTATGGTGCTGGTTGGTTGTCAATGGCAAATGCAGGAAAAGATACAAATGGTTCTCAATTTTTCATTACAGTTAAGAAAACCTCATGGCTTGATGGGAAACACGTAGTTTTTGGAAAAATTATCAAAGGAATGGTAACGTATTTTGAAAATATAATACTTATTATGTTTGTCAATAACAAATTGTTAACATTTTAAAAAATGTTAATCATTGGTTTTAGGATATCGTAAAGAAAATTGAAAGTACAACTACAGACAGAAACGACAGACCAAAAGATGATGTCGTTATTACTGATTGTACTGTGGAAATAGTAGAACCATTTAGTGTAGCGAAAGCCGATGCTACAGAATAGAAACGCATATCTAATGTGTTTCACTAATTTATGCAAGTTTGCATGATTAAAATGATTAAAAATCTATTGATATAATGTACATTGTACAAATGCTTGCATTTTTTTATACAAATTTGTATTCAATTTTTTAATTTTTTAAAATGAATAAAATTAAACTGAAAAAATGTTTTTAAATTTTCCTTATTTAAAAAATATTAGTATGTCTAAACACGGAGAGAAATTTCATACTCCAATAAGATCACAAGGGCATATTTCGCAAACGCGTTGCATTGGTTGCTATGGCATACTAATGTTAAAATTTTATTAAGGGCATTTGAACCATGATGACGTCACAGATTTAAAACTAATGCTTTGCACAAACTGTGACGTCATCAAGGTTCAAATCCCCTTAATGCAAAGTCTTTGAAGGCCAACGCAGAATGAATACGGATCGGGAACAGGGCATCAAGTCCAACGCACAATAGGTTCGCGAACGAGACGCATGAGATAGACAAGGACACAAATATATCTCTGTCCTTTTCCAACTCCTGCTTTGCGTTCGCGAACCTATTGTGCTTAGGCCTTTAGAAAGAAAAAGAAACAGACAGCTTCTGTCATTTTCTTTTGCATGCCTTGTTCCCGTTCCGTCTTCATTCTGCGTTGGCCTTGAGAAATATGCTCTTGGAATCCTACATATGTACTGGAAAAAGGCTTTAAGGTTGAATCCACAATAGTACTCTTGAACGGAAAGTAAACGTAACGAAACAATATACTTGGCATTATTTCGTTACGTTCCTTTCAAAAGTGACGTTGTGAACTCAACCTAAGGTTCACGTCTCCTTTATTATTCAAGGCCAACGCAGAATAGATCTGTAACCGGAACCGCAATCGTAACCGTAAGCGTAAGAATGAGTTAGAGAAGGATAAACAATATACCTATCCTTCTTTAACTCATTCTTACGGTTACGCTTACGATTGCGGTCCGGTTACAGATCTATTCTGCGTTGGCCTTTAGCATTGACTCGTAAAGGCCAACGCACAATAGTTTCACGAACGAGACGCATGTGATAGAAAAGGATATATAAACGCTGTCCCATGGCAACGTTTTGCGTTGCGTTTTATAACTAGGCCATGAGTGTGAGAGAGATGGAGATATATGATTGCTCTATTTGCACTCATGGCAGTTACAAAACGCAACGCAAAACGCTACCATGGGACTCCAGCCTCGGTCTATTGTGGACAAGGCCTTAGAATGGTTTCCATTGAATCGGAAGTTCCTATTGACTGTACCTTAATGCATATATTATCTTAAATTTTGAAAAATAAAAGTACAATTTTTTATATTAAAAAAAATCTTCATGTGACGACAAAAGTTGCGAATTTGAGAATATTTTCCACATATTTCTGTAAATGTAATTTTATTTACTTGAAAAATGGGTATTCTAGAAAAAATATCTGAAATTGAAAAGGAAATAGCCCGAACACAAAAAAATAAAGGCATGTTAACATTTTAGGTTACTTTAACAGATTTTTTTTATTGAATTATATTATATATTATATATGTAAGTTGAAAGAATCGATTTTAAAATAATTGTAATTTATTGTAATTTTTCAGCTACTGAATATCATCTTGGATTGTTGAAAGCAAAATTAGCTAAATACAGATCTCAACTTTTGGAACCATCAAAAAAGAGTGAAAAGGGTGAAGGTTTTGATGTTTTAAAATCTGGTGATGCGAGAGTTGCTCTTATCGGTTTTCCTTCCGTTGGAAAATCTACATTGTTAAGTACTTTGACCCATACAGAATCAGAAGCAGCTTCTTATGAATTTACAACTCTCACTTGCATTCCTGGAGTTATTGAATATAAAGGTGCTAATATTCAACTTCTCGATTTACCAGGGATAATTGAAGGAGCAGCTCAAGTAAATGCGAAAGAAAAGAATAATAATATTCAAGTAAGTCAGAGTAGTTGGAAATTTAATAAAAATTTCACTTTTTAAATGTAGGGAAAGGGAAGAGGTAGACAAGTAATTGCTGTCGCAAGAACAGCTGATCTAGTTCTCATGATGTTGGATGCTACAAAGCAAGATGTTCAGCGGCAACTTTTAGAAAGAGAATTGGAATCAGTAGGTATCAGATTAAATAAACAAAAGCCAAACATATATTTTAAGATTAAGAAAGGTGGCGGACTTTCTTTCAATTCAACTTGTCCTCTCACAAGATGTGATGAAAAACTAGTTCAAATGATTCTTCACGAATATAAAATATTTAATGCTGAAGTTCTTTTTCGAGAAGATTGCACTGCAGATGAACTGATTGATGTTATTAATGCCAATCGAGTTTACCTTCCTTGCCTTTATGTATATAACAAAATTGATCAAATTTCAATAGAAGAAGTCGATAGAATCGCAAGGCAACAAAATAGTGTCGTAGTTAGGTAAATGAATTGAAATATAGAGAATAGAAATTTTATTCAGAGTGGAGCAATAACTTGTCATTTCATTTTAGTTGTAACATGAAACTCAATCTAGACTTCCTGCTGGACACTTTATGGGAATATTTGTCTCTTATAAGAGTATACACTAAAAAGCCAGGTCAGCCTCCAGATTTTGACGATGGACTAATTTTGCGAAAAGGAGTTACAGTTGAGCATGTTTGTCACTCTATTCATCGCACTCTGGCGCAACAGTTTAAATATTCTCTTGTCTGGGTAAATTGTCTTTAATTAAAAATCCTATTATTTATAATAAAAGCTAAAAATGTAGAAAATAATTTATTTTTTTAGGGTACAAGTACAAAATATTCACCTCAAAGAGTTGGTCTGCAACACATTATGCATGACGAAGATGTTATACAGATATTAAAAAAATAAAATTTACGTCTTATAAATAGATAACTTATTTGAATTACATTCTGATTTAATCATTTGTTTGCAATTTACTTTTAATAAACAACTTGAACATTTGATACATAATTTATCAATTTTAATTATTACATGACCTACATGAACATTTATTTCAACAACTCGAGTAAGTTTAACTTTTTCCAAAAGATTGCAAAAGTTTCTTAAGTTATAAGAACAGTGAGGAGAGAGCACGTAACTTTAAGGGTTTTTCTAGTGATAAATTTCAAACTGTTGAGAAAAGTTACACATATTCGAGTGAACCAAGGAGCGAACGATAATTTTTAATAAAATAAACATTTTATATCGTAAATCACAGCTATTTGACGTACGAAAAGTCGAAAACAAAGATGCGCTCTGAAGAAAGAGACTTTAGTTAGAAGGAAAAAGTTTTAGATTATGTTTGTAATTTTTCAAGTGAAATTACAAAAAGGGGAACAGCTATTATTACAAGCCATTAAAATTTAAGTGTTCATTGCATCTAAATTATTCACTAAAAACTGACTTGAATCATTATTAAAGTTAAATCTATATCACAAACATAATCTATAATTTAATTCATTTGCTTTTATTTTTTCATAGGTTTTGCATTGTGCTTAAAGGCAAGTCGTAATTTTCAGTCCCTTGAGCACATGTCATTTATAAGAATGTCTTGTAAATTAAACATTTCCAACATTATAAACCACTGAACGAATAAGATTCCATTCGATTAATGATTTCTCAGTTTTCGTACATAAATTCATTACTACCTGTATACGACTTTTTTTGTAAGATACACCTAAACATGTACCTGTAGCCAAATTGTAAATAGGAGTACTTTTCTGCAAAAAAAGAAAATTAAAATTTATTACTAAAATATTCATGTATATTAAGAATTCACAGTAAAAGGTAAATATTAATAAAAAATACACGATTTAGAATACTTCCAGAATTAACGTTTATGATAATACTTACAGTTTCTTTGTATTGCCATTCTTGATCGCCTCCCATTTCATGACATTTTGCAAGCTTCGGCATTTCATCAGTAGCTTCTAAGCAAAACACTTGCCCGAGTATTAGTTCTTTTCTTTCAGTCTCGAACCACATCTAAAGTAATAAATTAATGTAGGTTGTTGTTTGTCAAGTGCTTATTATAATGTACCATCTTTCTTTGGTATTTATTTATTTTTTATTCCCTTTTACCTGTGCTTTTGTTCGTAAACATGAAACCAGAATTAATCCTGATCCTCTTGTTCTTATATCTTTATCACTTTGAATACACATTGTTGTATTAACAAGTCTTATTTGATATTGATCAGTATAATTTCTCTTCCTTGAGTACCACGATTGAATTGGTTTCTGATTCATTTTCCTCCATTTTTCATTCAACGTCTTTTTCTTGTCATCCGGCAATGCTAATTCTGGATAAACTGTATTTAAGTACCATGAAAAATTCTTACAGTTCAAATTATTTCTTAAGGCTATTCTTGCAGAAACATCGCCATATTCAATTTGCTTAACGTTTTTCAGAAAATAGGATTTGTAATCGTCCATCCATACATGTGCTACTCGTAATGAATTTTTTAACATTGTATCTTGCTGTTCGTTTTCCCCATAAGGCCGACGCTTTCGAAAAATGTGACCAATGCGAGAACAAGGAATAATTTCAATGCTTCCACCACACATCCATATCTACAAATTATAACACAGCTACAAACTTAATTTGTAATTTAATTAATTTTAATTAATTTTCAGCGAATGGATGAAAAAATAAATTAAATACTAACCCTAAATGAAATTTCCAAATTTTCTCCACCCCAAATATCCATTCCAGAATCATATTCACCTAATTGGAAAAAGTATAATCGGTCCATAGCAAAAAGTCCTCCAGCCATTGTCGGTGATCTGAATATTCGATAAAACTATTAAAACTTTGTTGCAATGATAACATTGTGTATTTGCGTATTTTTTATTATAATAAAGAAATGTCAATACATACTGATTTTACTTACTTAATGGGTTTAATAAAATCTTCGTTCTGAGATAATGATCCACTTGGCAAGTTATCCCACTTAAAATGTAGGCCCCAATTAAAACCCCCTCTGACCAAGGGACTAGAACTATATTGTAAAGTATCTGCATTTATTATATCTATAACTGGCACAGCCACGATTGTTTTAGAATAAGCGATTCTCGATAAAAGTGGTTCCAGCCAAATTCTATTTACTTCAATATGACTATCGAGGAATACCAATGTCTCTCCAGTTGCGTGTTTCGCTCCAAATGTTCTGGCTCTAATTAAACCCTCTCGTTTATTTAATTTTAAATATTTAACTTTCTTGTCATAATTTATCTCAATGAATTTACTCACACGCTCATGTAAAGAAAAATCGTCGCTATAATCATTAACTAAAATAATCTCATGTAATAATTCATCTGGAGTCATATCAATTAAAGATTGCAATGATCTTAACAAAGTTGTATAGTGCTCGTTATAAAAACACATGACAATACTAGCGTTTGGTAAATTTTTTAAATTATATTTCTGTTCCTTACAAAGTTCATTTCTCGTGTCGGGTAAATGTCGTCGCAGTCCAAGATTATCAGAAACTAGTACATTAAATGCATATTTTTTATATCCCTGTTCTCGTTTCCATTTTTCCTCTACATTTCTGACTAACCCAAATTCAACAAAATCTAAAAAAGTATAAACAATAGGAATTATTTTACCATTAAATTACATAAATAAATGGTCTTTTTATATTCCTATAAATACCTTGGTTTAAATTTAAATTCTTTATGCTTTCACTATTATTTGGTAACCGATCTCTGTCGGTGATTTTAAATTCCGATTCGACATTTTTAGAGAGAATTGTATAAAAATATAAACTAAATGTCCATGTAATACTAGCTATTATTATTCCTAATAGAAATGATGCACATCTCACGGAAATCATCTGTAGATTAATAATTATACATACTACAAGAGACATGAATTTTACTGCAATTTTCTTTTTTTTTATTATTGTTATAAACATATGTAATTGTTATTATTATTATTACTATTGGTAAATAATACACCAAATATAATTTTTAAAGAGGTTATATTAATATGTACTTTAGGATTCGTCCACAATAGTAGGCTCCTCATGTCAGGGTGCGATATCTCTCTTGCAAACTCTGCTGCTTTCTTTTTCTGCGAGAGTGCGAGGTGCGAGCGAACCAACGGGGTGTACTAAACGAAAACAGAGACAAACTCTGTCTTTGTTCATCTCACGCAAGATTGGCCTCACTCTGAGTTGGCCTTTATGTTTTTCAATCTATTTTGAGTTGCTACATTTTTTCACACACATCTTTATCTATTGTACACATTATCATTGTCATTATATTATATATATACGAAACAGTACAGTTGGTGATTATATTTGGATCTATCCTCCCTATTTTTGTTTCAAATAATAACTCCATAGGACTTTTTACGTTTGATGATAATTATTCAAGCCCCAGTAAATGTAAATATATGAATATCTTGAAAAGTATAAGTTTATTAAATGGAAAATAATTTCCGCTATTGGGTACATATTATAAAGTTTGCTTCGTATTTATTTAATGGAAAGTAAATAGTATAGAAATAAATTTTGCAAGTTAATTGCATTTTCTAAAACATAATTGAAAACAAACAACACTGATAAGCTTGCCAAAATGATATTGAATTTGTAAGCCGATAAGGTTCAGTTTTAGAAGGGATCATTCCTAGGGCGATCTTCGCTCAAAGGATCAAGTGCAGTATGCTTAAATCGAGAATATTATGGCTGCAGGAGAGGCCAACGTTACAAAGCCTCGTCAGGAAAAGCAGTATGATTACCTGCTAAAATTTCTTCTAGTGGGAGATAGTGACGTAGGAAAATCAGAAATTCTCAGTGGTCTTAATTCAGAAGAATCTCCATTTTGTAGTGGCAGTGGTAAATTTTATTTTCATCAACTAAATTTTTCCATCCATAAATAATGAATTTAAATGATGGAAATTTTCTATTGCAGCCTACAAAACAACAACAATTTTATTAGATGGAAAGAGGGTAAAATTACAATTATGGGACACTTCTGGCCAAGGAAGATTTTGCACCATTATTCGATCGTATTCTCGTGGAGCTCAAGGGATACTATTAGTTTATGACATTACTAACAAGTGGTCCTTTGATGGGATAGATAGGTGGCTCAAAGAAGTGGAAGAGGTGATTGTTTGATTGATTGATTGATTCATTCATTTAGCAAAGTTGAAATTTTGAAATTTACTCAATTTTGCAGCATGCACCTGGTGTGCCAAAGGTGTTGGTAGGCAATCGCCTTCATTTGGCTTTCAAAAGGCAAGTGTGTGAACGAGATGCTGAAAGTTATGCAGCTAAAAATCGCATGGCCTTTTTTGAAGTGTCACCCCTGTGCGATTTTAACATAAAAGAGAGTTTTTCCGAATTATCTCGAATGGCTCTTCATCGCAATGGTATGGAGAGACTATGGAGATCTAACAAAGGTAATATAATATTTTCAAATAGAAAACCACTAATCATTAATCATGGAATGACTTTGTTAAAACTCGTGCCTTTTTAGTTCTTAGTCTTCAAGAACTCGCCTGCAGGGCAATCGTGGCTCGAACAACAGTTTACGGCATTGATCAACTCCCTTTACCAACATCAATTAAGTCTCATTTAAAATCTTATGCCATGACGACAACATCTCAGCTGCGATACAACATCAATCGGCCCTTATGTCCTCGCGCCAGTTTGAGTTCATATCATCGAAAGCTTAGATTTGTAAAGACAAATCACAATGGTTTATCTACTCCAGGGAGTTCGCCGGGTAGTGTAACTGACTCACGAACAAGTTGTGTCGGTCGCAACTCCTGCGCAATATCCTGAGACTATACTAAACTGCTCTAAAAATTAAGTAATCCGAATTTTCTCTACAGCAGCTGTTTATCTTATCTCTCCACGAATACGATATGTTATTAATTAAACCTTTAAGGCGACGAAATAACTCGCCATATCTCAACTTGATTTCTTTTTTTTCTTTTTTGTATTATGGCAACTTAGCATGTGAACACCTATTCATAAGCAAAGTAAATAAACAGTGGAAATAATAAGTATAATAGATTATCCGATTCAAGTTTACAAATATCTTTCTGCAATTTTTTCATCTCAATATTTTTAAAAACAACTTTCAATAGCACTCATGATAGGAGTTCATATACTAAACAGCTTTATTGTAGAATAATTTCTTTCTTCAGGTAAGTAGAAAAACAACTTTCACAATACAGTCAACTCTATGAATAGTGCCGCAAAATTGCACAGCGTTTACGACTTTTCTTGGAACTGTAGTACCCCCACTGTTTGTATATTTCTCTCTTAGGGGAAACTCGAAATTCAGAAGCCGTGCTAGAGTCGCTAAAGTGGGGATAGAGCTCGAGCGAGAAAGAGGAGAAGTGGCACTATTGATAGCGGCACTATTGGTGGAGTTGACTGTAATCAATTACATATGACTTTTAAAAATTGTCGAAATATCAGGCTCTTACAAGGTTTTCTCCCAAATTAAATAAATGGCGTCATTTTTAATTATTAATTAAAATCATCTTAATAATATGAATTATTTCGTTAAAATTCGTTTGCTTCCGTAACATAATGATTTCAAAATATTATTCTAAATATAAAACATCAAAGAGCTTAATTTACCATATATCGGACTCGGTCAATATATAAAAAATTTAACAATTATTTTTACTTGAATTAAAAAAAGGAAAGAGAAATTAAAAAAGTGCAATCTTTTACTCTACCGTCCTACTTACTAATTATTAAAATAGCAATAAAGATTAATCACACCAGCTTTAAATCCATTTTTTATAATTAAAATTGACTAGCAAGTGTGAATTAAAAAGTTTTAATCTGAAAAATATTAAATTTTTTTTTCATATTACGTTGTCAGTATTGTGTTTTTAATAGTAAAGATGATTGGAATTTCATATAAATGAACATGTAATCTTATTTTCCAATACATACATTATAATATAAGAGAAGCTCGAACGAAACCTATTTTTGTAAATCTTGTAAAAAGTATCTTTATTATTTCATTTCAAAACATAATAATTGCGCCTTCTGAGTGTAAACATTATTATTATTATTATTATATTATAATATTATAAATAATTAAAAAGTGATTGATTTTTTCTTAAATCAAGAGTATTTTGTTTTGAAATTTAATAATACAAGAAGGAAGGCTAAAAATGTGTTGAATTACAAACTTATTTTACATATTTACGCAATAAGTGAGGAAAAAGATCTGTATCACAACATTAATTTATTTACTAAATATATTAAATAAAAAAAATAATGACTAACAAATTCAGTATGCTTTTGTTTAAGTCGTTTCTCTCTCCCTTTCAAAACAAAAAAAGCAATATTTCTAATCAATATTTTTTTTATTTTTTAATATGTACGTCTATGTATTCTAAGAGATTTAAAATTTTTAAAATGTCTTTTCGCGACCAAGATTTTTTCAATCAAGTAAATAATGGGGCAAGAGTTTCTCAACAAATTGAAGAGGTTATAGCTTTAACAATGTCAATCAACAGAATTTTGGAAGATTGCAGCATTCAGTGGAAATCAACAATTTCTAAAAAGCAATGGGAAATGACAAATTGTAGAATACCATCTTATTTTTCCTGGCAAAATTCTGTTGTGGCACGGACGTATTTTGAAAGCGAGGATTTGGATAATGCTTTTAAAAATCTCTTAAAGTCAAGAGCAATGTTCGCTAACCACCTACTTCATTTCACGAGTAAGAATTTAAATAAAATAAAATATGTACATTAAATCAGGGTACAGGTTTTCTTTATTTTAATTTAAATTATGAAACTTTAAACTTTGTGTTCGCTAGATCTATTAAACGGTCAAACACCTCAATTATCAGGACTGGAAGTAAAAAATCAAGAAGAAATTAATTCGTCAGGTATTTCTGTCATTGAGGATCGAATAAATGAAAACATTCAACGTACATTTTCCGAATTATTAAAGGCCAAAATATATTTTGATAAGACTTTGACTAGCTTGAACAGCATAGTAAGTGATAAAGGGTCTTCAACAATGGATTCTTCAAATTGTATTTGTCAAATTTGCTCCAATGTTCTGGTAATTCTACATTATACATAAAAGCATTATAAAAAGACAGATAGTGATTATGAAATCTATAAAATAAATTTCTTTTAGGAAACAACTACTGACAAAGCCGCTGTAAATATTGAATCTGGTAAAAGAAGAAGTAAGAGAAATAAAATAAAACGACTGAATAATAATAATAATAATAGCAATAATAGACAATTTACAAATAAAGGGAAAGACGTTAAATCGACAAGTAAAAAGATTTATTCGGCTGGCGATCAAAATCAAACTGAAATAATTTAATTGTTTTATTGATTTTCAAAAAAGTGTTAATTTTCAAGTACTTAATCTAATGTTGATGGAAAAATTGTAGGTGATTAAAATAAATAAAAGGAAAATATTTTTCACAAGCATGTTACTTTAGTTATCCAAATATACATACAGATAATTATACATATACATATAAATATATATGTATATATACCTATAAAACCCATTCCTCCGATGTGATATATAATATTTTGTTTTTCAATAACTAATTATAATATAGATAATAATTTATATCTGTACTAAAAATGCCTATTATTTTAGTTTACTTATTTTTATTAATTATATTAAATTAAAAATCACAGTCACGAGTATATAACGTAGACAATTAAATATTTCATTTTACATGCATTATATAATCACTAAAAGTTTATTAAAAGATAAAAATCAGAATGGATCAAAACTTTATTTTATTAAATTTTTATTTAAGTTTAAAGCAAACGGACATGAGAGATTTTAAAAAACTTGAACTTTATGAAAAATGTTGATTGACAAAATATAAAATAAATAAGTACTTGTTTTGATCCAACCTTGTAAACTTCTTTTTACAAAATACTTGCGTGTAGGGTGCAATTGTTTTATGCATAATGCCTAAGACAATTACGATGAACAATATTTTCAAAATGTAATGCTGATGTGTATACACGTTCGCAAGAAAAAGAGCTACTTTTTTTCATTTTCAATAAAACCATTTAACATAATAAAATATTCAAAAAATGCCACCTTAAGCTTTTTCGCGCGAACGTGTACATGATATTATATACGTATAATATGTATATGCCATACTCTTCTATACGCGAAAGTTTATATACAGTAGTAAGTTAAAGAAATGTGTATTTCCTGAAATTAAAATGTCTTTAACATAAGAAATTTTATTACAAAATATATCAATAATTATTTTACTAAAAGTAGCTTTATAGGTTTCATTAAGGAAAGTTTTTCTGTTTTTATTTCATTTCATTTAATTTGGATTAAATTGCTCTTTTTTTTATTTAAAATCTTATTAAGAAAAAAAGGGAAGATTATGGAAGATTGCGACATTCTTAAAATAGATTAAAAATATATCTTTTATTTTAAATAATGGGATTCCCATGAAATCACCATTAACTTGAGAAGCAAAAGTACTTATAGTATTAAAATTATCATTATCATTTTCATTATTAACGGTTTCTAAAAGTAGAACATAAAAACTGGTTAAAAAAGCAGTTTAGTGTTTAGGTATAAAATTTGATATTTTAGTAAAATATTAAGAAAATTCGAATACCTTTGAAAATATGGAGTTAGATAAACAGATCTCATAACTATGAACCCGATTACAGATTCTTGGGCTCATAATGTGTAATATAAAAAATATACATCTTATAAATATTGAAATTAAAGGTACCTACTGAAATGTGTAATAAATTCAATTATTAATTTTTAAAATAAACATATGTATATTTAAAATACCTACATTATTATTTGTTAAATTTATAGATACCAAGCATACAATTTCTTTCAATAAAAGACTTACTACATATATATATATTATGTAGACGGGAAGATTGAGAATAATTATTTTAATAATAATTTTCTTTTATTATGCGAATAGTGTACAGTAATATTTAAAAAATTCTTTCTTTTCTTGTAAGCTACTATAACTTAATATGAATATACTTATTCAATGTTTTAAACAAATTTATCTTAAGGTATAAATTGATCTTTAAAAATTTAATAGTATTTACATATTATAATTGTACAATATGTAGTACATTTTGCGATAACTAAATATTCTTTTTATAATGCAATATCAGCAAAATAATTATTATTTACATAAATATCTTACATGTAATAGCAATTCTTCTATATGTGAATTTATATAATTATAGGTACTCATAATTCAACATGAATTCTGTTAAAATTAAATCTGAAACCACCTTCATTAGAACAGCAGATAATAAGAATGATACCATAGTTTCTTAAACAATAATTGGAAAACTGGAAAACAATAATTTGAAAGAAAAAGCATTAAATATACATGTTCAATAATTGCAATTAACAAAAATATTTTAAATCTACATTTATGTAAATTATTAACAGTTTTTCTGCAATTTTTTTGTATAATACCTATCGTATCATTCGTCGAGGCACTCATTTTTTCTAATAATTATCAATATATCGTTTCATCTTAGCCTCTAGTCTGAAATTTAAAGAATTATGCATCCGACATACGTCAATTATTCTTTTGTCTCATTCAATAAAATCAATTTTAACTGCGTCATAATAGTTCCCTACTCGAAAGAAGGCCAATTTAAGTTGGTCAATAGAAATAATATCTATAGTCGGGAACTTTTATGAGATCTTTACTTTAGGTGATGTTGTATTTAGAAATAATGGAGGGTAATAAAAATTGAGCAGTGTATTTTTATTTCACCTGAATTCGTAGATTTGTATACTGTGTTCTGGTACATGAGTTAAATTTAGAGACTGATACCTGTAATTGAAAAAATATTCATGTTTCTTAACTTTTTTTAAATTGACAAATTTATTGAATTTCAATTTTACATCTAAACAAAGTTGTCTTACAATTTTCAAAGCATATCAAACAGAATTTTTTAAGGGGCAGTATTTTTATATGTCTATTTGCCAAACAATAATTATTTTGGTAACACTACCCTCTAAAATTGTATTTCAGTAATTATTTAGTGTGAAATTTTCTTTTTTATAAACATTAATTTGATGCACTAATTTGACTCTAAAATTATAGAAGAAAGGATAAAATAGCAGGAAAAAAAGCGAATCTTTTTAAAATCCACTTACCATTCTGAGTTTCGATGATAATAATAGCCTTCAATAGAAGCAGCAGATTTTTGAAAACAAATATAATAAAAGCCAGCAAAAGATGCTCCATTTATATCAGTGATTTTATGATCTGGGACAAGAAAATGTTCTTTCCATCTCATGAATACAAAGTCCGTTCCCTTCAATGCTTCATAGTCAAAAGTGTCTGAATTAAAAGACTTGCCATACTGACTAAACGATTCAAATTTCAGCTGTAATTAAATTTAAAAGCAATTTTTTATTCAAATGAGTCAATTTTAATGATTATTTCATGATATTGCTTCCGAATAAAAGCATTATTTGTGGATGATTACCCAATGTTTTTTGTCGACATCTTCATCTGCGTCCCATTTACGTGTTAGAAATGGATATTTCTTTGAAATAATTTCTCCATCAAAAAAAGTTGTAAGTGTTGGAAATTCTTCAGTTAAACCTTTTATCTTAAGATATCCACATAAATAACTGTTTTCTTCATCCACATGCTAAAACATTTACATAAAAGTAATAAATATACTAAACAAATAGTTTTTGAAAACATTGAAACATGAATTTAATTTTTAATACCTACTATTTAAATAATTAATCAATTGAAAAATTACTGTAAAAGGAATTTCTTAAAATATATATTTAATATTGGAACAGAAACAAATTTCCCATTAAATTATTTTTCCTCGATTTATTTTATTGTAAGTAGGTAATTGAGGAAAGCATTGAGAGGACTAATAATAAACCATCACGTGTGAAAATATTTGAAACTTGAAAGATTAAAAATATTTAAATAATTTAAATTATATACTGGTATTGTATTAGGTAAACTTGGATAAATGAAAAACATTTTATATTGTGTCCACTTATTATAAAAATAAAAAAATTCATGTTTTTAAACAATAGTAAAACTAACCTGCAAAACAACTTCAACTTCATAACTATTGCCCTTAGACTTTTGGGATCCTTGAAATCTTGATCCATTATAAAGAAGAGATTTTGTTACACCCGGTTGCTTTGAATTTGCAGGAGGTGGTGGCACAACGTCCACTTTTACCGGCATTGTCAGTCAATTCAAGTTCTCGAATCACCGCCTAATAGCAAATACCAACAAAGAACAAGAACCCTTCATTACAAGAGACTGTCAGCATTCGACAGTAATGGAAATATTCACTTAAAAAATTATCAAGTTTTTTTACAGTTGATTATTTTGTTCGTTATTTTTTGTGCACTTAATTACGAATAAAGTCATGTAGTACAATTTAGTATAATTTTTTTCTTGGTTAAATTGAGACTGGTAAAAAAGTCTCTTGAAGTTGTCTGCTGTTACAAATTCAATCACGATCTACTCAAAGCATATAAAGGCGCTTGCACACTACCAAATTTTTGGGCCCTACTAGCGCTTATTTCAAGGTCGTGTAAATCACGTCACTAAACATGATTGGCTCCGCCAAAAGTTCATTTCCACGTAGCTTTTTGTAGAGCCAATCATATTTAGTGTTGTGATTTTTCATGGCTCTGAAAATTGAGGGCTAGCTTAAATATTAGAAAGTGTGCAAACACCTTAATATAAGGTCGACGCATTGGATGGGTGGTATGTAATTAATTAATTATTAATAATTAATGTTGTATGTAAAGGCCTTTCTCCAATAGGTTCCCAAAACTTTACGTTTGTCTGCGAATGACTGCGTTACCATAGTAGCGTTCAAGAGTGAGAGAGATAGAATAATTTCCTATCTCTCTCACTCTTGAACGCTACCATGGCAACCTGCATGCATAAGGCCGCAGTCCCATGGCAGCGTTTTGCGTTGCGTTGTAATGAGAGAGAATGCAGCAAACGTATATTTGCGTCTTTTTCTCTCCCATTACGACGCAATGCAAAACGCTGTCATGGGACTCCACCCTAAGTTTTGCATGAGATCGTGTGACTGTACCCTTACGTTGAACAATTAAGGCGATTCTCCAATACTTATTTTCACACGTCGTCAACACTTGGTCGACAAATGGCCGACTTTAACTTGAAGCCCAACGCAGAATAGATGATCTGTAACCGGAACCGCAATTGTAAGCGAAACAGTAAGAATGAGTTAAAGAAGGATAGGTATATTGTTTATCCTTCTCTAACTCATTCTTACGCTTACGGTTACGATTGCGGTTCCGCTTACAGTTCTATTCTGCGTTGGCCTTTAAGGCAAGTTGAGGCAAGTGTTGACAACTATGACAAGTAAATCTATTACAATTAGGGTCGTTCCAGAATGAGTCAAAACGCAACGCAGACGCGACGCGTCTCAATGCTAATCAAATGGGGACGCGTCTGCGTTTGCGTCGAGACCATTTGAGTCCATTCTGGAACGGCCCCAAATGGGGACGCGTCGCGTCTGCGTTTGCGTCGAGTCCATTTGAGTCCATTCTGGAACCAACCTTATGGAAATTTTTAATTGGGAGTATAAACGTAAACTAAGGGTGGAGTCCCATGGCAGCGTTTTGCGTTGCGTCCAAAAGTCGTGTGACCGTACCCTGAGGGTAGAAAAATAGAGGATAGAAAAATATTCCCGTCTTTCTTTAAAATATTCATCTGCTTGTGTTGCCAAACTAATAATCCATTTTGAAAACACCTTAAGAGAGATAATGATAACAAGAAATTAATTGTAGAAAGACCTTTATCAGTCAGCTGTTTTTTGTTTATCATTAGATATCATAGATTATATGCACATAAATGGTTAATCTTAAATTAAACACGTGATACAAAATTAGTTATTTCCATTATTGTTTTTATGTAATTTTGTTTACTATTAATTTATACGAAGATGAACGTCGAGTGTATTGAATATCAAAACGGGCGTTTAAAAAATTTTAAAACCGGTATCATTGACTTTGTTGCCGGTTCCTTGGGTAACACATTTTTTAAGTTGTATTTTCAAAAAATATATAAAATATATTTAATAATATAATAATTAACATTATAGTTAGACAGAGAATGAACTTATTTCTCAAAAATGGTTATCATTTTCAGTATTGTTTAAAAAGAATTTTTATATTATTTTGAGTTTTTTCAATTATTATTTGGATAAAGTTGTCGGAAAATTTATGTGTTTCGTTCATTATGTAACAACTTATTAATTAATGTACGTACAACGTAATTTAAGTGGTACAACTTGTTTTCCGTTTTATTTACTTTTAGGAAAAATATTTTTTTAAAACAAATTTTCCTTATGAATAATTAAATGTTTTTTTAATTTTATAAATGAAAAGTTAAATATTGAACTATAGGAAAACTAAACTTATGGTATTAAAATTTCAAATTTTTTGCAAATATAAAAATTAATTTTTTAAAAGATAAATGGCACATATATTTAGTAAGTAAATTGTATAAAAATTTAAACTTTAAAACATTTTAGGTGGAGTCGCCTTAGTTTATGTTGGTCAACCTTTAGACACTGTAAAAGTAAAAATGCAAACATTTCCACAATTGTACAAAGGAATGATAGATTGCTTTATGAAAACTTTAAAGACTGATGGAATAATGAGAGGACTGTATGCAGGTACTATACCGGCAGTAGTAGCAAATGTTGCAGAGAATTCAGTTTTGTTTGCAGCTTATGGTTGTTGCCAGAAAGCCGTAGCTAATGTTTCAGGTGCTTTGAAAAACGTCATTCTTCTAGTTGTACAGAAAACACTTATTTTCTTCTCAATTAATTTTTTAATATTTCAATCGATGAATAACAACAACAAAAAAAAAAAAATGAATTGTGAAAAGTGTTATCCGTCTATTATATCCTCAAATTATTGTAAATTTAGTGAAAATTTATTTATTAGATGAAACTTTTCAACAGGAGTGCAAAATGTAGAGAATTTAAATTCTTTTGGTAATGCCTGTGCTGGATTTTTTGCAGCATTTTTTTCATCCTTAACTTTATGTCCAACGGAATTAATTAAATGCCGACTTCAAGCCACGAGAGAAATGAAAATTGAAAGTGGTGCCTCTGTAGTAAGTGAAATTGTTGATTATGTGCTCTTATTGTTTAATTATATACATATATAAATATATAATAATTGAACATTACTGTGTATCTTGAATAATTTTATAGAATTCGATTGGACCATGGCAATTGACTAGAAAAATAATACGTGAAGGTGGACCTTCTAGTTTATTTCAAGGTCTTTCTTCAACAATAGCTCGAGAAATGCCAGGATATTTCTTTTTCTTTGGTGGTTATGAAGCTACAAGAACTCTTCTTGCAAACCCAGGACAAAGCAGAGATGATATCGGCTGGCAAAAAACTATGGTTGCCGGTGCTGTTGGAGGATCAATTCTATGGCTTGTAATATTTCCAGCAGATGTTGTTAAGAGTAGAATACAAGTTAGTTTATTTTAATTAATACCAATAATTTTATACAATTTTTGTCATTTTACAAGAAATATTTTTATTTTTAAAGGTACAAAATCTTAAAGCTCCTGCTCTATTAATTGCAAAAGAAATAATAAGAAAGGAAGGTATTTCTGCTTTGTACAATGGTCTTAAACCCACTCTTATAAGGACAGTTCCTGCAACGGCAACTTTATTTGTTACTTATGAATACTCTAAGAAAATTATGCAAAATTTTATAATTTAAGTATAAGTGAAGAAAAATTTATCAACTATTTTAATAAAAATAAGTACTATTTTTTTACTCTTTTTATCACTCATATATTGAGGATTTTATGAAGTAGTGAGGCCTTGCAAAGGTTCTTTTAATGTAAAATATTTGTTAAGCAATGTTCAAATTAAAAGTTATAATGAAATTTAAAGTAAATCTTTTTTTTAATATTACGATAATACAGCTGCTTTCAAGTGCTTTCAAGTTATTTATTAATTTAAGAGTTATAAGGGCCAAAAAAACTTTGTAGTGCAATTTTGACGTTCGTCCGTTTGTCGCAGGCGATTGTTTCTATGGTAAATAGTAAAGGCACCAAGTGTCAATTAGTTTTTCTTTTTAAATTAATAGTACTCAATATTTTCTCCATTAAGTATTCCTGCCTTTCTTTGTTCTTACCTAAAGTTGTCCATTCAAAGTAGGGTATCTAAAATATTAAAAAATTTAATTAATAAAAGTTGAAATTATTCTTAAATTTTATAGTTATTGTTAAAGAAGAAGAAGAAGAAGAAGAAGAAGAAGAAGAAGAAGAAGAAGAAGAAGAAGAAGAAGAAGAAGAAGAAGAAGAAGAAGAAGAAGAAGAAGAAGAATAATATTTAATAATAATAAATTTTCCACTTTTGAATTACTTACTACTATTGGTGTGTAACCCACTTTTTCTAATTGCCTTATGTGTGAACACAAATAACCACTGAACTGTTTAGTATTTCTGATAATAACAGTTTCCGTTGCAAAAAGAAGAGCTATCCAATAATACTTTTCTTTAAGCTCGAAAGGTACCCACTTTATGTCACTGTTGATATCTTTTAATAGTGGTAAAGAGGAAATCGCATTATTATTATTATTATGATCAAAGCAAAGGACAATACTTTGTTGTGTGAAATGAGGTAATATTCTATATAGAAAAGCAACTTTTTTTCCATACATCTCCTGTGAAAAATACAAAGAAAATTTTAATATAATCAAGGCAAATGTATAGCATTGCTTAGCGCTATGAGATTAGTAAAAAAGTTTACATTACATTAACAAGTTGGATAATTTGTTGATTGGCCTTACTTCCAAAAGTATAGTCACTTTCCATATTATTATATTTCTGTGAAGAATCAATATTAGTTTCAAATATTTATAACATTTTTATTTCATTATGTATGTGAAATATGTTGCATTACATTTAACATGTATTTACAAAGACTGCTGTCCAGCTGTTGACCTTTATAATCAGGACATTCTATTTTTAAGCTTTGATCCAAAACAAAATTTTCTATTCCTATTTTCTGAGAATCCTGTCCGTATCCTAATTTTTTATATTCCTCTCCCATTACATAAGAGATTAAATCTAGTGGATAGATATTTACTTGCATCAAATGTCTCAGAGTAAATCCGTATTCTTTTGGAAAACTGTTTAAATATACGTTTATGATGAATTTTTTAAACTATTAAATTAAATTATATACTTTTATTAATTAATACAACTCACTTTCTTTTTTCTATTCTTCTTTTGGAATTTCTAAGTTCTTCGATAATTACTTTGTACACAGGTTCATGTGAAGAGTAATTAAAAGTTGTTAAAAGTAAAATAAATCTTTCAATGTCTTTTATTCTTGAAGTGTTTAAACACTCTGAAAATCTGTAATATTTTTCAATTATTAAAATATTTTCTATATCATTTATAATAATTACACATTACCTTTTTATAATCGCAGACATTAAAACTGAATTATAAATGAGACTTCTAGCTTTCAAGTGTGAAAGTTGTGTCACAACTAAAATGTTTACGTGTGGAACTATTGGAACTAAACATTCAAACAATTGTTGATACAATTTAAGGAAATCGGGCTTGGAAACAAAGTTGTATCTGTAAAAAAATTGGGAAAATTCAGGTAATTTAAAAAAAAATCAAAATTTTATTGACATTTTTTAGTTAAACTCACCTGAGTAATTTTAAAAATGCACTTAGATCATTGTCACTAAAATCGTTTACATTGTGAATAATTTTCCTCAAAAAATGTTGTAAAAGAATTTTATTCATAATTCCTGCTTGAGATATAAAGAAGCCTAAACAAATTATTTGCAACTCTGCAATTTCAAAAAGATCGAAATACTTTTCAATATAATATTCCAATTGTGATAATTTTACCTTTGGCAGAGAATAAATGAAAAGAATACACATTATTTGAACAATCTCTGTTGAATTTAATTTTGAACATTCTGACGTTAACTTTGTTAAAGAAATTGTTACAAAATTAGAATAAAAATTATAAAATTTGCAAATAACATCACAATATAATAATGTTTTTTCATTAGACCATAATTTTGAGCGTCCTATTAATTGATTGTCTATTGTTTTTAAAAGATTACGAACATTTAAAGTCCTAATATCAGAAATATTTGGCCATGATTTTAAACACCTCAACAATGTCAATAATTCATCATCACTAAAACTACCAAGGTTTCTTTTTAAAGTTAAAATCACATGACTATAATCATCACTTGATAAATCATCATTATTTTTCATGGCATAATTTGAGAGAATTGTAAATTTCTTGAGGCTATCAGAAATTGAAAGTTGGGCCCAAGTTTCTGGTTTTATGACTTTTATTAATTTTAAATCAGCTAATTCACAATTATATATTCCTTCCGATGTCTTATACTTTCCAGTTGATATCATGTTCTGTCGCAAAGCATTAAATAGTCTTAATTTTTCTGATTTTATATTTCTGAAATCACCACATTGTTCATCGTTAAAAACAGCACTTGAATTTGCACACTCTTTTTGGAAAATATTTTTATTAAAAAAAGATGCGTAAAAACGTTTAAATACACTTCTATTCTTAAAATACAACGTTCTATATAATTTATTCAGGCACATTTTTCTTTTTTTTTTCTTTATATTTATTATGTTACACAAAATAGATTTGGGATCTTCGTTCCCAAACGCACGTGCTTATTTAACGTGTACTGCTATCTGCTATCAACAATGTAAACGTAAAGGCCAACGCACAACTGCTTCGCGAACGTCGTTCGCGAATGTAAAGCATGAGTTAGAAAAGGACACAAATATATCTCTGTCCTTTTTTGACCCAAGCATTGCGTTCGCGAACGACATTCGCGAAGTAGTTGTGCTTAGGCCTTAAAGGCCGTTCTCCAATATGTTCCTAAAACTCTGCGTCTGCGTCGGTTGCTATAGCAACACATGCTAAAATCAACGCAACGCAGTCATTCGCAGACAATCGCAGAGCTTTTGGATCCTATTGGAGAAAGGCCTTTAAGGCCTTTCTCCAATAGGTTTTAAAAAGTGTGCGAATGACTGCGTTGCGTTGATTTTAGCATGTGTTGCTATAGCAACCGACGCAGACGCAGTAATTCGCACACTTTTTAAAACCTATTGGAGAAAGGCCTTAAACCAATGCATTGTCGATGTAGAGGTAATAATAGTTGTACATAATTGTGGGACTCATCCTCATGAATTTAGTCCACAATATAAGGGTACGGTCCCATGCTGAGCAGAAAACAGAATGCAAAGCAGAATTTCGTGAGTGCAAGAGAGATAGTCAGATATCACTATCCTTTCCACTCTCACGAAATTCTGCTTTGCATTGTGTTTTCTGCTCAACATGGGACCGTACCCTAAGGCTATTCAAGTTCGGTGGGGGGAAATTCAATATGGATGCTAACTGGTGCACCAACATTGTATAGAAAGTGTATGGGATAGAGTCTAATTTTTTAAATATCTCGTTTAAACGAAATTTTTAACCATAAGTTTATTAGGATTTTATGTTTCATTTTTAAAGAACTATTTTTTGCAATAATAAAAATCGATTTTATTTTTTTTATTGATTTTATTATTGCAAAAAATAGCTCTTTAAAAATAAAACATAAAATCCTAATAAACTTATGGTTAAAAATTTCGTTTAAGCGAGATATTTAAAA
The DNA here is from genome assembly GCF_015476425.1 of Leptopilina heterotoma. Classification (NCBI taxonomy): domain Eukaryota; kingdom Metazoa; phylum Arthropoda; class Insecta; order Hymenoptera; family Figitidae; genus Leptopilina; species Leptopilina heterotoma. The sequence goes on from NW_025111202.1 coordinate 2,093,529, forward strand.
AATTAGACTCTATCCCATACACTTTCTATACAATGTTCGTGCACCAGTTAGCATCCATCTTGAATTTTACCCCACCCAACTTGAATAGCCTTATTGTTTGTTACTATAAGCATAAGGGTGCGATCCCATGTGAACAGAATACGTCGACCGAAAGCAGAAAATCATGCAAAACTTAGGCCGCAGTCCCATGGCAGCGTTTTGCGTTGCGTTGTAATGAGAGAGAATGCAGCAAACGTATATTTGCATCTTTTTCTCTCCCATTACGACGCAACGCAAAACGCTGTCATGGGACTCCACCCTTATGCATGCAAGTTGCCATGGTAGCGTTCAAGAGTGAGAGAGATAGAATAATTTCATATCTCTCTTACTCTTGAACGCTACCATGGCAACAACCTGCATGCATAAGTTTTGGATGAGATCGTGTGACTGTACCCTTACGAGAGACAGAAAAGGACACCCACATTATATCTGCCTTTTCTATCTCATGTAAGTTGCCAAGAAAACCGGTAACCAAATGACGTATGAAATCTCACCTTTAAGGCCAACGCAGAATAGATCTGTAACCGGAACCGCAATCGTAACCGTAAGCGTAAGAATGAGTTAGAGAAGGATAAACAATATACCTATCCTTCTTTAACTCATTCTTACGGTTACGCTTACGATTGCGGTTCCGGTTACAGATCTATTCTGCGTTGGCCTTTAAGTGACACGCGGTACAGAAAAGCGAGAAAAGCATGCTGAATGAAAGCATGAGAAATAGGTTAAAATACATAAACTTAAAAAAATTAATAAAATAACATTAATAAATTGCTCATAAGAATTTAACCTGATTTTAATAGTTTCATTAAAATAAATGTTATTGTTTTCGCTATGCCAACAGAAAAGCATCAAATTTTTGTTGGATGCCTGTCTGGAACTTTGAAGGGTATGTAATTTTATAATTATTAATGTTGAAAACATCATCAATTAGAATAAGTGAATAAGAAATCATTTAAAAAAACAGAAATATTATTTCTGTAATTTTATTCAATAATTACCTATCTTAATTTGTAAATTATAATTTAATAATAATGATAATAAAATTTTAATTTACCTCACACTGAATCTAATGTATTGTAATTTTTTTTTGCAAATAGGCATTTCATTGGATGAATCATTAGACGTAATAAATTTACAAAAATGTAATACCTTAAATCAGATGAAAGTTTTGGAGTTATCATGGAATGATGATAAAGAAGTAGATATCTTGGTAGCTTGTTGTACAAAGGAAACGCAAAGGTAAATATTGCAATGTTGTAATTTCATTAAACAATTTAATTTCCTACGATACGAAGTAGTAACAAAGTTATTATTTATTACATAGTTTAAGACGTTGTATACGCTCTAATATTGCGACGTTAAAGTTTTCAAAAAAGCATTAACATAGATGTTTTAATTTTAGTGTTCAAGTTTTTAATACCGAAACATCTAAATTTACACAGACGTTCAAGTGCAATGAAGGGGAAGGAGATATTATTGGGATTTGTAATTATTATAAGTTAGTATTATGTTATAATTTATTTTTTATATATTCTATTAATCAATAGAAAATTTTTGTTATACAGTTTAATGTTTCAGTAAAAGAATCAGAAACTGATTAATTCAAGAATTTTTGAATTGTTTTATGTCATTTTAGCTCTATTTTAGTAGCCAGGCAATCAGGACACATAACTCGATTGAATTCTAATGAAGAAGAGTTAATTGTCTTGAATAGTGGACCTGGTTTACGTAAAATGCGACAAGCGGATAAACTAATAGCCACCGGAGGATTGGAAAATCCATTAAAATTACTTGATGTGGAGAGAAAAAAGGAAATATTTATTGCAAAAAATGTGAAAAATGATTTTCTAGGTCTAAAAGTTCCTATTTGGATTTCGGATATAGGATTTTTTTCTGGAACATCTAAAATTGTAACTGCTTCTAAACATGGCCATGTAAGTATAATTATGTTTCTGTTTTGGTTTCTTTTCAATATCTAATAATAATAATAATAAGGTAGTTTAAAAAATTGTTGAATTTAATTAACTACATTAATAAATTGAGGAATTTTATACAAAGGTCCAGCTATATGATATACGTGCTCAAAGAAGGCCTGTCATTAAAGTGGAAATGAAGTCAGAAGCTTTAGGCTCTCTAGCTTTACATCCTTCTAAAATGTAAGACGATATTTGGTTTAAAAAAGTAGATTAACTAATGTAACATTGGAAGATTTATCATATTACTAATTTTGAGTTTTTCGTCTACAACAATGTATTGGTTTTAGGCAAGTAATAGTCGGTTCCGGAAAAGGTAGAATGAATCTAATAGATTTGAGAAATGGAGGAAAAGTTTTGAACTCGTATAAAGGTTCTGCTGGTAGTATTACTGGAATCGCCATAACTAAAAGTGGTGACAGTGTTATTAGCATTAGTTTGGATAGAACTTTAAGAATACATGATATAAATACTAAACTAATCTTAAAGAAGGTGTGGTTAATAAATTATTTATAATACATTATCTTTATCGTTACAGCTAATTTAAATAAATGTTATCATTTTTTCATTTCAGCAATATCTTTCTACAAGATTAACTTCTTTATTAACTCGATCCGAATACACATTACGTGAATAAAAAGGAATAAACTATAATGGATTTGTATAAATTTGCAACATCATTTTCGTAGGTACTTGTACATCATTACCCCCAGAAAAAAAAAGTAATGGACATGTCGAATACATATTTGTATAAAGAATCTTTAAAACCATTTGTTTATTTAATCTTCATTAGTATATGAATTTTATTTTATATCCACAACAAAGCTTTAGAAAATTAATAACTAATTATTATAATAAATTAAGTTTGTAATAAAAGAAGCTTTATTTATTTTCATTTTCAATCTCCTAACATGCTCTACTATTTATAAATATACGTACGACAATAATTTTTGAACTGACACAATGAATGAATAAAAACAAACATTATTATTAGAGATTTATTTCAACTTCTATTTATGTACATTAGTTACAAATTTTTTGTGAATAATTAAATTTTACACTAATAAGTGCAAATCATAATAAATTTATTTTTGCTTTTATGCAATTCTTATATTTTACTCTTCTTTTACAAGTATTTAGAGTTGTAAGAATAAATGATGCGTGTTTATTAATGATAATTATATCTTTTACAATAGTATTCTGATGAATATAAACTACCTTGTTTATGACAACATTATAACTGCATTAAAACAAAAAATGTCAATGTACAAATTCTCATTTGAATTTAAAGATAACAAAATTTTTATTACAAATACATAATTAATTAATATTATACACATCCTATTATGATAAATGTTTACATTTTTACGTTTGCTATAAAAATAACTATAATTGAATAATCCAAAAATAAGGACCAATAAATTAAACTCCTTTTGCTTTACTACAAAATCACTTCGAGTACAATAATTTGAAATAATAAATTTCATTTATTATACACTGGTGTAATAATAAGAAACAAGCCACACAAATGAAAAATAAATTCATTCTTAAATATTCAATTTTATATACATACTTTTGTTCGGTCTTTCATTCTTAGGATTGACAAAAAAAAATTTTTTAATTACTGTCAATATGATAATTCTCCAAATGTGTATCTACTTGTATCATAAATGACTATTAACTCAAGTGTAAAAAATCTGAATACATGTTTATTAATTCTTTAATTATTTTCCTTGCAATAACAGTATCTTGTCTCACATTGTAAAGAAGATGAAAAAACTTATTATCGTTATAGCAAAATCCTATTGCAACAATTTACTATAATTATACTCATTTTTTTACAATGATTAACAGATGTATTCTGAAATTACTTGATATTATGATTCAACTTCATAAAAAGGAAAATTCCTTAAAATAATATTTTAGTAATTAATTTATTTTAACATATGGAAACGAATTGAAAGTTCTTTCTTATTTAATAAAGCGTAATGTACATAAACTGAACACATCTTTTATAGGAAATTAAACCCAACCTAGAACATTTACAGTCATGTGCAACGTCATGTTTCAGAATCGGAGAACAGATAAAATATTAAAATCACAAACAATTTTGAGTGCATTCATTTCCGTTTTAATAGTTGAAATATAAATCTCTGACAAATTCGTCCAATACATAAATTTAAAAGCGTAGAATGAAAATATTATGCTATTTAATTTGATAATTCGACATTTAAGTTGATTAAATTAAGTCATGTCATTTGAAAAAGACATTTGCACCAAACTCATAATACAATTGATAATAATTGGAGATATTTGGTAAAAAAAAATCACCCATGTTATAAAAACAAATAGATTCACTATATTTTTCTTTGTATGTTCTTTTTAATTTTAACTAAAACAATTGTAGATTTAAAGCTTTAAAATTTGAGAATACAAAGTGACAAAATTCTCGGAAGAAATATATTATTGCGCATAATAATTTGGATCGCTGGGAAAGGAACAAGCAGATAAACCTACAAAAACCAACTTTGGTTCATTCGCCTTCTGAAACAGTAACTTCACGCCATGATGATTCTTGAGATTGACTGACAAGAGTATCATGACCTGTTTCTATTTGAACATCATCAAGAGACGACTCTGAATGGGCACAGCTAGAACCCTTTGGTGTTACTGAATCTTGTGCACGCAAGGATATATTACTGCCTTTACTACTGCCATTTTCTTCCCCTAATGGAAAAAATTATTCTCTCTTATTTTAAACTTACATTTTAGTTTCTTTTACTCTAATAGCTTAACAATTCATTTAAAAATTAAATAATTATAAATAATAATAATATATACATACCGCAGGGTCTGAGAACAAGGTGAAAAAGCAAATCCGACAAAGATATTATGCCAATCACTTTATCATCGTCATCGACTACAACCAACCTATGAACCTAAAAATATATTGTACATTATAATTATATTTATAAATTTTTGTCAATGCCTATTAAGCGCATGAAAAGATGAATTTTCTCTTGTATGTGTATAAAACTTACTTCTGCTCTCACAATTTTTTCCATAACAGTGAATAAAGTTTCATCTAATTTACAGCTTTGAACACCTTCAAACCACTCATTCCTGTGCTCATTTGCTTCGCGAAGTGAAACATCCAAATTATTGTACGTCTTCTCTGCTGCTAAATTCTAAAATATATTTTTTCATTTCATCAAAGGCATTAATTTTAAATGATATTTCTTATGAAGAGAGAAATTAATTAATTTTTTAAATAATATTATATTCACGTAATAAATACTTACAATAACATCGAATTTTGAATAAATATTAACTAATTTTCCTTCAGTGTCTATGATTGGCAAAGCAGAGACTCGCCTTTCAACAAATTTTTTTAAAGCCAAAATTATACTAGTTTCTTCAGTTGCCGTTTCAATATTGTCAAACGTACCAATTCTCAATTCTTTCAAAGTTTTATTCACAAAACATGGTTTAGGCAATTCATTAATCTAAAAAAAAAAAAAAATATTTTACAACATTATTGCAGCACTAGCTTTTTATATGCGACCAGTAAACAAAAAGTTTCATTTAAAATTTATACTTACATAAAGAAAAAGAAATCTTAAAATTCTCTTATGAGTTAAAATGTACAAAACATTTCCAGTATCAGGATCTATCACAGGCAAACGGTGAATTCTGTTTTGTATTAATGTTTTAATAGCTTCATAAAGTGAAGCATCAGGGCCTATACTAACTAATGGATGTACTTGATCCTTTAATACTTCTGAAAAATTAATTAAATATATTCTTATTATTACTTTCACTGTTTTTTAATAATATAATAATTGGTAAAAAGCAGAAATTAACTTTTCAACACTTACTTCGCCATGTATCAAGTTCATGCTCTTCCAATTCGTCCATTGTAACTGATGGACTAGTATAATACATTTGAAGAATTTTTATAAAGTCCGTTATAGTTAACATTCCTACAAATTGTTGTCGAGAACTGTCCCACAAAGGTGCTGCTCTTACACCTATATGAATAATGGTTACTTAAAAATTTCAAAGATACAATTAATTAATTAATTCATTAATATGTGGATATATAACTAACCATTATAAACAAGAGCGAAAAAAGCTTTCTTAACAAGTAGATGTGTGTCGAAGACAACGAGCTTTGCACTAGTTGGGATAAGATCGTAACATTTGTGAAACTTGAAAAACTTGACAAAAATTTGTGTTTCATCTTCTTCTGCAACAAAAATTTTTAGTTTTTAGAAAATTATTTTAAATATAATATAATACATATTGTAATATGTAAATATTTCGCAACATTAAATAAATAAATATAATATTTTTAGTTTATTATTATTATTATTATTATTACTTTTAATGGAGTAATCATTTATTCCTTTAAAACAATCTTGAGATTTTTCAATCACATTTATTGGTAAAATACCATTTTTTATTATTATTATTATTATTATTATTATTAGACATTACTGTTATTATTTATCGTCAGAATTATGTCAAATTTGTACCTCTAGATAAGATCCAAGCTAATTCTCCTTCAAGTGGAGGATTTTCAACTTCAAATTCTTTTATAAGATCCTTTGAATAAACAGGATAATCAGCTTCCTGGGAACTCCAGGATTCTACGATTTGCTTAAAAGCGGTTTGTAAACCCATTGAGTTTGAGTAATAGTGTAAAGTTAACATTTTTTCAAGTTAATATTAAAAATTAGTATTATAATTTTTCTAATGAAATAAATAATTCTTAATATAAAATCTTCAATAATTAATATTAATTTTAATAATTAACTGAGTGCACAAAATTCTTCTGTGCAGTAATGAAATGTATTTTTACACTTAAAATTTACATACAATTGAATTTACCTATGAAAAATATATTTTGTTGAATATTCTAAATTAAAATGATAATCATGAACGTTCCATTATGATTAACATTAAGTAAACATTGTACACCATTTTTAATTTACTTCGACACAATTATTTATTAACAAACTTCTAATTGAAATATAATTAAAATAAACTGACATTATGTATATGAAGAATTATTTTTCAATCAATCATTTGTAAAATTAATTTAATAATTTTGTATAACTAAATGTCTGTAATAATTTTTATGACATTCACAAACTATAAACGAAACACAAATTTTATTTTTTTTTTTTTTTGCTGTTCTTCTTTTACATCTATACGCAACCTTAGTCTCACCGTTCAAACTAGATGCCAAAAATAGCTTACTCATTATTTTAAGATAAGTCCAGACTGCCAAAAAATATTAGACATCTTTCCCCACTCTATTTAATATATCCAAAAATAACATAAACACAGCTAATTTATAATAATAATAATAATAATAATAATAATAATAATAATAATATTTTACCTCCTATACAACATTTAAGCAATAAGCATAAATTGTTTTTAGGTTTTTGTCTCAAAAATATAGTATTAAGTATAAGAATCACAATAAATATATTTATTTAAAATTTGTTTATATTTTCTGTATTTTTTACACTTACCAAGATCAGAAAGAGAGACTTTTTCTAGAAAAGGATCAACCACTGGCAACTGAAATGTACAATTATTTTTTTAAAAATATTTTTAATTTAAAAAATATTCAACTGCAACAATGTTTTCATTTTTGCAGAATTCAACGATAATAATATTAGAATAATTGCATATTTTCTCAGTAGGAATTGAATATCTTTTTATGCTGAATTCACAGAAAGATAAATGTATACTTTTATTGCATCTTCCACATGTACATAATATAATATTATAATTTTCAATACTCACTCCACGAGCATCCCTAAAGAGTATAGCAGCATGGACTGGATCCAAACAAGCATCAGCAGCTCTATGAGGAGCTACGGGAGTTCCAAGAGATAATCTCCTTGTTCCTGGATCCAAAGAGCTTCTCCTTAGGGCACCTGCAATTATCAAATGCAAAATGTATTATACACTTCAAGACTTTTACAGTAATGTTCAGATAAGCCATTCTGAATAAATTTGTCAGTTTTTATTGTATGTTTTTATTGATAATGTGACGGCATATCTGAACAATAGTGTTCTGTGTGAGATCCCCATATAGTAAAGATAACCAATAATAGTTGACAGATATAGGCTTTCTAATGATCCTCGCTTTGGATTCCACTTTTGCGTATAGTTTTAGTCTTGAAAACTTGATTTACTTGATTTACTTGATTTACTTGTTTTAACGTCAAATTTCCAATAGAATGGATTTTAGTAAGGGTTCTACTGTGTATTAAAAATCGAGGTGAATTCTCCTTTAATTGGACTTTCTTAGGATACAATTGAGAAAAAATTACAAGACTGTGAAAAAGCAGTTTCCAGATTATATTTTACTGGTCAATATTAAATATTAACCCAAGTTGAATAAAATTTATAATATATCCCATTTTTAGCGTTACCTTGTTTTAAAATGCTCTCATAAATTCTGTACGTAGTTTCGCAATCTACGTCTAAAGAAGGATGCTTTACTGCCCCATCCAAGCTTTGACTCCTATTACGGAAGTCTTCCTCCCGCTTTTTAGGACTTTCTTGGCATTCACTTTGTCTCCTGATATGTCCGAGTCTTTTGCCCAAATGTCTAATCATATCTTGGATGCTGTGATGATGGTGATGCTTTTCGTGATCAATATTTGTTGGGCTGGATGAAAAAGGTGACGACGTCGTGTCACTCGAATTGACTTTTTGACACGTTTGATAATAGCGATGACCAGAATGATTATTGTAAAGATGGTGTTCGAAATCAGGAGGAGCGCCGCAATGTAATGAACAATTATTGCTGTTTATCCCACGATTATAGCAACTTTGAGATGTATCACAAGAAATCAAAGGACCGTAGAAATAGGTCGAACTGACAGAACCGCGAGAAGTTTGTCTTTCATGAAGACAAAATTTGTCATTATGTATCTTTTGATGATTTAGCATTTCTTGAATTAGTTTTCTGTCCTGATATTTTGAATAAGAAACAGTAGGCAATGGTGTTACTTTAGTAAGATTTTTATGAGCACTTTTATCACTGTTTGGTAACGTGAGTCCGTGTTGAGCAAAAAGATGATTAATACCGTGCATTTTATAATTGTTTTGTAGCATTCATTTCTATGCACGAGGAATATTTAGTCACATAAGATGTAAAATTGCCTTTAAATTTTTTCTAAACCTGCTTTCTGGCCATTTTCTCTTCATATTTTCTCTTCATATTAGAGATGAAATAACCGTAGATTTTACTTTGATACTTTGTATTCGTATATAGAAGACTGAAAAAGATACAAAAGAAAAAAAAATCAAATCCTCGATGTGTTAATAAATTTTCAATTTTACTTTTTAGTTTTTACAACTTCTTACATACGTAACTTACATTACAAAAATCTATTACTTTTATATACGTAGTCCAAAACTCTTTAGAAATATTTATTTAGCATACATTTTTCAAAATATCTGACAATATAACAACTTAAAAATTGCACTATTGTTAGTTTTTCCAAATTATACATTAATAATTACCACAAAATCAACGTAAATTTTAGTGCAACTTTTCAATACAGATGATAATTATAATTTACTTTTCACATACTCAACATATTCATGTTGCAGACACTCTTCAAATTTAAGTAATGATATTTTATTACATAGTTTTTTTTAGTAAAAATGGTCAATCGATTCGTCTCAATGCGAAAAAATTAAACAACGAAACGTGTTCCCATAGTAAAGTATATGGGGCACATGACCACTGATTAATATGACCTTCAAAAGATTTCTAGTAAAAAATAAATTTTTCGAAAGACAAACTTTTTCTGCAGATATTTCTTGTACTTTACTAATTTGAAAATTTAACATTCCTAAATATAAAAATAGATGTTATATGGTCAGATAAATAATATAATAATTGGTGAAACAATCGTTATTTATATTAATAAATTTTCCCAGCTTAAAACATTTATTATACGTTTGAAAATGTTTTGTCACCGACCTAAATATCGAGAAATTTGACAAATTTCTTTGAAAATTTACAGATGAAAAAAATTATAACTTTCTCACTTGTTAAATCGACCAAAAGAAGCAGTGACAAAAGCAACGTGGATAGACATTTAAAATAATCATTTTATTTAATTTACGTTATATGTACAATAATTTACATTTCTAATATCTTTATAAATAAACATTAAAAAATTAATAAAAACTAGTTTTAATATATTTACTTCCTTGCAATGAGCTCATAATTATGTACAGTGTATTTCAATAATTATTATTAGTACAAAAATAAATTATAAATATTTGTAAACCAAAAAATTTTGTTAATTAATTTATTTGTTACTTTGAAAGAATCAACTTCTTGTAACTAATTAAGGTTAAAAGAATTTCTTAAATTAATAACTGAAGATATAAATACTAAATATCAATTTAACTTATTTTTACTACTTCTAACACATTTTGTTCACATATGTACTGCAGCTCATTCATTTACGAGTCCTTCTTTTTATGCTTTATAAAATTACTGTAATGATAAACACTCACCAGTTATAAGATAAATATTCCGACAAAATACATAAATACGTTTTTTAAGCTCTTTATTGTAACTTTTTTGTCATCATCAATATCAAAACACTTTTACGTCATAATAAACTTACGAAAATAATATAACGATGAAAATCAAAACTTATAATTTAAACATTTTCATTATAATTAAAGATTTTTGTAATAAAATTAATGATAATGTTATTCATAAAAGTAGTTCATAGAGTAGTAACTACGTGCAGTGCGTCACATTGTGTAGATGTATCATACGTATCATATGTATATTTATTATTATTATTTTTTTGTTTTATATATATTTATATATATATATATATATATATATATATAAAGGGAGGAAATCAAATATCGAAACTATCAAGGACTCTCAAATTAAGGTTAAATCACAATATAGCAAAAATGTAGCAAAACATAAGATAGAAAAAGATGCAAATACATGTTGTATCGTCCTTTAAGGACTGTTTTCTTCTCTCTCATGCAGGGTTGGGCGCGTAAAATACCTCAGGTAAATTACATGGATTTTTACAGTAAAATACCTCGTATTTTTTACTTCAAAAGTTTTATACACAATGTATTTTTTGGGGGAGGGGGGTAAAATACGTATTTAACCTATGTAAAAAACCAAGTATTTTACGTCAAAAACCTCGAGTGACGCGTCACTTCCCAACACTGCTCTTATGTAAAGTTTACAACGTTTAGGCCGCAGTCCCATGGCAGCGTTTTGCGTTGCGTTGTAATAAGAGAGAATGCAGCAAACGTATATTTGCGTCTTTTTCTCTCCCATTACGACGCAACGCAAAACGCTGTCATGGGACTTCACCCTTATAATTCAGAAGTTTTAAGGCCTAAGGCTGAAGTCCCATGGTACCGTTTCGCGTTGCGTTTTGTAACTAGGCAATGAGTGCAAATAAAGCAAACATATATCTGTATCTCTCTCACACTCATGGCCTAGTTACAAAACGCAACGCAAAACGCTGGCATGGGACTCCAGCCTGAGAGTACGTTCACACGACTTTTGGAAAAACCGTCTTGTCTTTCTCTAAGGGTGGAGTCCCATGACAGCGTTTTGCGTTGCGTCGTAATGAGAGAGAAAAAGATGCAAATATACGTTTGCTGCATTCTCTCTCATTACAACGCAACGCAAAACGCTGCCATGGGACTGCGGCCTCAGGCTGGAGTCCCATGACAGCGTTTTGCGTTGCGTTTCGTAACTAGGCCATGAATGTCTGCTCAGCATGGGACTGCGCACCCTTAGAATGATTTCCAATTTTCTATGGCATCGGGATTTGTTAATGGCTCAACGTTTTTCGTTTTCCGTTTTCACGCTGACACGGGACTGGCCCTTTACGCAAAGCACGAGTTAGGAAAGAATAGAAATTAATTTGTGTCCATTTCTATCTCATGCATTTTGTTCGTGATCGACATTTGTGAACCTACAGTGCGTTGGTCTTAATTTTGCTCCTCAGTTTTCATGAACTTATAGGCCTAAAGGCCAACGCAGAATAGATCTGTAACCGGAACCGCAATCGTAAGCGTAACCGTAGAATGAGTTAAAGAAGGATAGGTATATTGTTTATCCTTCTCTAACTCATTCTTACGCTTACGGTTACGATTGCGGTTCCGGTTAAAGATCTATTCTGCGTTGGCCTTAAGCACAACTGGTTCGGTTTCGGGAGACGGTTTCGGGATATGGGCTTCCTAACCTCAAAATATATGTAAATCTTACATATCCCGAAACCGTCTCCCGAAACCGAACCAGTTGTGCTTAGGCCTTTAGATGCGATCATATCTTGTCCTATATTGCTCAGGCGTATACCTATTTGTGTGATAACTTACAAGAGAGGAAGTAATAACTAATTGCTGTTTCTTTCTTACTATTTTAAAAGAATGAAATCTCAGTTTAGCAGAAAGGGGCCGTCCATAAACCACGTAGCCCCATTTTTTGGGAATTTTGACCCCCCCTCCCCCATGTAGTACGCTATTACATGTATTAGCGCCATTTTTTCCTCTTGTCGTAGTCAATTGCTTGACCCCCCCCCCCTCAAGAGGCTCCGTGGTTTATGGATGGCCCTAAAGTGTAAACCCGAAATTAGAAAATCATGAAAATGGAATCTTTAGTACAGCCAATCAAATTACGTTATCCGACCGTGAAAATTCATCAAGCCGATTGCTTGACCAATCCACCGGAGCAAGAAGACTAGAGACAGGAGGGATAACTCGGGTAGTGGGGATGGCTTGGTAGATGAGGACAATGGGGGAAGTAGTAATATAGAAATGTAGTTGGTGCAGAAACGCAAAATAGGTTACTGCGCAAGTAGTGGAAAGAGATGAGAGAGAATAGCAGACGTCAAAACATAGAAATGTCATATATTATATTATGAAGAGGTTATTTTAACGATTATGATTCTTTGACTTTGAAATTCATCGTCATAATAAGGTAGTAAACTGAAAGAAATTTGATAAATTGCAATCCCAAACTAATGTCGAAAAAATATTAGAAATTATTAATAATTGTATTGATAAAAGTTGGATGTTTATTTCATAACCTCAAAAAAAACCTTGGTTTGTATTCATATTATATTGATAGAAGGTGGACGTTTATTTCATAACTTTAAAAAATAACCTTGGAAAATTAGTTGTAATACGTAGTAGGTAATTAAAAACAACTTAAATTGTTTCATAAAAACTTTGCGGTAAACACAATATCACACAATGACAATGTGCAGCACGTGGAAAAAGATTTCTTTTAGCGCGTGTTTGAATCTGAATCATTTGAATGTTCAATATGCGCAGAAACCTAATTTTGGCCTATTGCACGAACTACATTTTCAAGTACCACCTCCATTGCCCTCACATTTTCTGCCACCGCACTCTACAGGAATATATCGAAGTTGCTCCTCCTGTCTCTAGTCTTCTTGCACCGGAGGTATAGAAGCACCTTAATGCTAAAATCAACGCAACCCGTTTGTGAAATATTGGTTTTAGATCCTATTGCAGCAAGGCCTTATGCTCATTCCACACTTGTTAGAGCGGACCGCATAACATTAGATAGACAAAAACGGAGACAGACCTATCTTCGTTTATTTTATGCATGACGTTCCGCACTAGCAAGTGTGGATGAGCATTAAAGCCCTTGAGCTAAAAACAACAAGGACGAAAGAATGAGGGAGCATTTACACTTTCGGTAAAAATTTCCAGAACAGAAAATTTTTCATTGGAGTAAGAGAGACAGACTGAGTATCTGACTCTCTTACTCCAATGTAAATTTTCCGTTCTGGACAATTTTTACAGAGGTGTAAACGCTCCATGAGATAAAAAAAATAGAAGATACGTTTGTCCTTTACTATCACATGCTTATGTTCCCGTTACTGTTTTATTCTGCTTTAAGGCCTAAGCAGAATAGAAACTTTAACCGGAACCGTAATCGTAAGCGTAAGAATGTATCTATCCTTCTTTAACTCATTGTTCCGCTTCCGCTTACGATTGTGGTTCCGGTTAAAGTTTATATTCTGCATTGGTCTTTAGACTTAAGGGGACAGTCCCATTAAATTTGAAAGCAGAAAACAACAATTTACCTCCTAAAGAAACGCGAACGACATGCATGAAGCCCAACGCAAAATAAAAAAGTTCGCTTCCCGTTTTATTCTGCTTAGGCCTTGAGATAGAAAAGTACACAAATATATCTCTTTTCTTTTTTAACTCATGCTTTGCATTCGCGAACGACGTTCCTGAAGTAGTTGTACGTTGGCCTTAAAGAAAAGCAGAATTTCATGAATACAAGAAGGAAAGATACATAGCTCTATCCTTTTCACTCTTATGAAGTAAGCTTGAACCAAAGCTTATTTGGATTTTATCTTTTATTTTTAAATTTTTAAAGAACTAACCAACTAAAGGCCTACGCAGAATAGAATTTTTAACCGGAACCGCAATCGTTACCGTAGCATAAGAATGAGTTAGAGAAGGATAAACAATATACCTATCCTTCCTTAAAGGTGCTTCTATACCTCCGGTGGATTGGTCAAGCAATCGGCTCGATGAATTTTCACGGTCGGAAAATGTACTTTCATGGCGGGTATTTTTGAATAAGTAAATGTTGAAAAGGTTTTTACTTGAAAATTTATTTTAAAAAATGATTTTATCATAGAAATTCTTTTAAAATTTATGTTAAAAAACATGTTTTATTTTAAAAGTTATCAAATTTTAATTCAAAATGTTTTAATTTTCCAAAGAAGTGTAAAAAGCCTAATGTTTTTGAAATGCTAGTACAGACGGTACAGACTGTTTGTTATGAATGTACATAACCTAGCGTTGTGTTGTCTGTTCATTATTATTTAATATAATAATAATAAAATCATTAAATTTAGAATATAATATCACAAGCACGACAACACAACGCTAGGTTATGTACATTCATAACAAACAGTCTGTACCGTCTGTACCGTCTGTACCGTCTGTACTAGCATTTCAAAAACATTAGGCTTTTTACTCTTCTTTGGAAAATTAAAACATTTTGAATTAAAATTTGATAACTTTTGAAATAAAACATGTTTTTTAACATAAATTTCAAAAGAATTTCTATGATAAAATCATTTTTTTAAATAAATTTTCAAGTAAAAACCTTTTCAACATTTACTTATTCAAAAATACCCGCCATGAAAGTACATTTTCCGACCGTGAAAATTCATCGAGCCGATTGCTTGACCAATCCACCGGAGGTATAGAAGCACCTTAACTCATTCTTGCGCTAACGCTTACGATTGCGGATCCGGTTAAAGATTCTATTCTGCGTAGGCCTTTACTAATGTAATCATAAACATCAATTTTATTTTTTTTATTTATTTTATGATTGCATTACTTTGTTCATTAAAAATAAAAACTAAAATCCAAATAAACTTGGGTACAAAAATTTATCAATAATTACACTGAGAAAAGTGGATATTAAAAACCTTAATTTACTAGATATTAAGAAAAGATGCTAAGGCTGGAGTCCCATGGTAGCGTTTTGCGTTGCGTTTTGTAACTAGGCAATGAGTATGAGAGAGATAGAGATATATGTTTGCTCTATTTGCACTCATTGTCTAGTTACAAAACGCAACGCAAAACGCTACCATGGGACTCCACCCTGAGGCTGAATTCCCATGGCAGCGTTTTGCGTTGCGTTTTGTAACTAGGCCATGAGTGTGAGAGAGATAGAGATATATGTTTGCTCTATTTGCACTCATTGTCTAGTTACAAAACGCAACGCAAAACGCTGCCATGGGAATTCAGCCTCAGGGTGGAGTCTCATGGCACCGTGTTGCGTTGCGTTTTGTAACTAGGCCATGAGTGCAAATATAGTAAACATATATCTCCATCTCTCTCACACTCATGGCCTAGTTACAAAACGCAACGCAAAACGCTGCCATGGGACTTCAGCCTCAGGGTGGAGTCCCATGGTAGCGTTTTGCGTTGCGTTTTGTAACTAGGCCATGAGTGTGAGAGAGATACAGATATATGTTGGCTATATTTGCACTCATGGCCTAGTTGCAAAACGCAACGCAAAACGGTTCAATGGGACTTCACCCTCATAGGTATGTTTTCGTTGCTTGCACTTCTTACACTCAAACACTTTAACACCTAACCTGCACTATGCTGTTCTCTTTGCTGGATGTGACGTAATTTTACCATACATTTCGCTACACTTTCTGCACCTACTCTTGAGGTAAAAGTTATGTTTGAACAAGTCTTTTTCCAACATCTGTAGATATTACATTTGAACATCTAAGATGTTTACATATTTGACTGTCACAGATATTGACCACTAATATCTAGATAATAAAGCTTAATATCCATTTTTCTCAGTGTAAGCGAGATAATTAAAAATTAGATACTATTTCATACACACTTTCAACGTATGCTTATCATTCAGCTTGCTTCCATCTTGAATTTTCCCCCACCCGACTTAAATATCCTAATGGGCCCAAAGAAGACATTTTTTATGGTATTTTTCACAAATTTCATGAATTTTAGTTAAAATATAAGTGTCATCATGATCTTGTAACACTTGTCTTCATTGTTTCCAAAAAATGCATCGTATTAACTGTTCCACATGTACATTTTCAAATCATTTTTGTGAAAAAAATTACGCACTATACGTGAATAAATATTAATTATAAAACAAATTCAATAATTTTTTTGTGATTCAGATCTATTTTTTAAATTAACCCAATAAATACTTTTTTTACGATACCCTTATTTTTTGCATAGTAAATATTATAATAGAAAAAAAATCTATTTATATAAATTAAAGACTTACTATGACTTGTTAAATGTGACTGATGTTGAGCTGCTGTTCTCTGAAAAAAAGACAAACTTTTATTACTCAAGGATACCTATAAGAAAAGTTAAGTTTCTAAACTTTTTATTACAATGAAAGCTACGAAAATTACAAATTTTTGCCTGTCTCCATTAAAGTTTTCTGATATTTTAAATATTTTTTATAATATCGACTTGCAAAAATATGTACTTTATAGGTATGTATCTTTTTTTTCTATAATTCAAACGAATATAATTTTCCTTTAAATCATCAATTTTTTTAAATTATTATTTTTATTATAATGCAACTTTTTTACGAATCCAACAATGCAAAAAATTGAAATTTAATAAAATTGTGTATACATAAGATTATAGTTAATTTTTTTGTCAGTATTTAAAAGTTTTTATAAAATTAGGTCACTGATGGAAACATAAAAGGATTTAAACCGAAAATAGAAAAACAAGATGTTTTCTCACAATAATACTGGCCTTAGTCAAATAAGACTTGGGATCTTTTATAAATAAGCACATAAAAATTCTTTGAAACTGATTCTTGGAGAATTAAATTAAAAAGTACCTATATAATAATAAAGATATCATTGTAATTCCTTTTATTATTGCAAAAACAATTTTCTAATATTTTCTAAAGAATAAAGTAGAAAATAGAATTTGTTTACTCAGTTAATCAAAATTTATTCTTCATTCAGTTGTTACGTAATGTTGTCTCTTAAATCATAAAGAATAGATTTTTACATAATAATTACATATCAATTATATTACAGTCTCAATTAGAGCTATAAAATTGTCAACATATTTATGAAGAAGGAATTAAAATGATTTTATCTTTCCTCTTCACTTTACAGTGAAATAGAGATAGAGATTTATTAAATTTGGAGGTAAACATATATACACTTTGCAGAATGAGTCGTATACCCGAAGCTTCTAAACTCTTGGAATCAAGTGATCGACTTCTAGGTTTTGGTGCAAAATAGTCGCAATCTTTTTTCCCATTTTTTATCCATCGAAAGTAAGAAGACATAATAGTCTAGAATTGTTTGTGAATAACTTTTTTAATAGAAAAAAAATAGTAGAATAATATTTTGTACATTATATATTTGTTGGATTTGTTGTTAACTATACAAAGCTTGAATTTGAGTAATTACTACACTTTTAACTATACTTGAATTTTCAATTTCATGTGTATACGCACGGAATGTGATGCAATGATGATTCAATTTTTAATATTTCAATATTTGCAGAATGAAAATAATTACAACATGCAATATTTACAATTTTAGGCTCGAATTATTTTAATTTATAATTTATACAATAAGCCATCACAAAAAACTATTTATATATATTTTGTTCATAAGAGATTAATGAATAACATTTACATATAATGAAAAAAATTATTGTTCAGAAAAGAAATGGAATAATATTGTATGCTAATAGATGTTTTCACTTATTTTACAGAAAAAGACCTTTGACGCTTAGGTAAAAGTCAAGGCTAAAATATATTCATAACAAACAGAACGTTGGTTAAAAAAATCTTATTACTGAAAATTGAAAAATTCAAGTAAATCTTTTTTTACTTTTAATCTTTTATAATATGTTTAAGAATATACATATATATATATATATATAAAATTGTATACAGAATATATCAATAAATATATATAATTAATATTATCATTTATAGGTTGTAATACATAAATTTTTTAATTTTTAGTTTTGCTTGAATAAATTTATGTTTAAAGTCATAATTCACTTCTCTTGACTTAGTATAATTGAAAGAATATTTAAAAAGACAAGATTATACAGTAACATTTAATAATTGTTCAAACGCCATATTGGAAATATGATACGTTTTATTTTTTTTTCATTCATATATGTTAAGTCACAAATATGTTAAGTCTTTTTATGTGTGTACCACAACTTTTTGTTTTGAATTCTCCTGAAGAGCAATCAGAAATTTTATGTGATACAACTTAATAAATGATAAAAATATATTATTTTAATAATACTCCACATTTTGCTTTACATAACTATTATTATTTTCTTTTAAAAACAGAAAGAATATAAGTCTACATTTCATTATATAGTATAAAACTTTTTATATATATATGCGTGGGTGTGTATGTGTGTGTGTGTTTGTATATGTACTATATATATGTATATAGTTAATCACGCATTGTAAATAACTATACTATAGAAATATTTTTTTACTATAGAAACTTTTAATTGAAATCACAAACGAAAATTTTCTACGTTTCAAGTGAATTAATAAATAGTTTGAATTAAAGTAAAAAAAGCGATATGAAATATGAACTGAAAAAACCGAGTTTAGAAAAATAAAATTCTCGAGAGACTGTAAGTTCAACGAATAACTGAATAGCACTACTCGTATTTCTCCCCTCTTTGACACTTGTGAGCCTCCTTCTCCTTTTTATTCTAACTTTTATCGCTACACTTACACGGTAACAATAAATGTACACGACGATAACATTCATCTGCAATTTTACTTTTCTGACTCCATGTATTTTAATATTTCAGGGTCATGTGCTTTAACATTAGATCAAAAGTAATGTTTCTTTAAATATTACAACAAAAGGACGGAATATACAGATTTTGTACAAAACCTAAAGTGTTTTTAAATATTATCAATTGATCTTAAATTTTGATTTTAATTTTTTTAGAAGGTACTTCCAATCATTGCTTAAAATATAATTTAGGCTCCGGATCTAACAACGCGCCCGACGTTGGAGTCACGGGCGATTTATTAAATCCAGTTTATATAAAGGAAAATTTATTAAAGAAAACCTTTGAATTATTAAACGTTTAATATTTTTGAAAAATTATTTTAAACGTAAGTTTAACAATTTTGTTCTCAATAAGTGTGAAAAATTTTATTATTTTTTTTTTTTTTGCATGTTAAAACTATGGAAAATGTATGAGCATTTTTTAAACCTATAAACTTGAAAATTAAAACAACGATAAAAGTATATTCTAGAGATGTTTTCTTTAAGAAGAATAATTTTCAGAAGACACTTTTTTAAATATGTACCTATCTTTTTTATTCCAAAAAGTTTAAATAAGTAATTAAATACTTTCCATTTTAGAATGACCTCGAAATCTAAGTAAAATTAATTTCGGATTCGTTTTCCTTTTAATATAAACTTTTAAATATAATTTACAGTTGAAAATATGTAATAGCTTGTACTTACTGCTTTCCTTTTATCATCTGAACTAAGAGCACTATGACTACGATGCCTAATGAGGTCCATGACTTTACTAACAGGGTTTCTGCTGCTTTCAGATCCAGCTCTAGGTCTTGAATTGTGGTCTTTATTTTCCTTATGATCAGTATTGATATCTACAGATGAACTTCCAAGTGCATTCCTATATAGTGAATGCTAGAAAAAGAAATTCAAAATATTTTAAATTAAATGTTTTCAAAGAAAGAATATGGGAAATATTAAAACCATTATTCATTTTTCGTTTAAAGTAATGGTTACACGAATCTGCACATAAGTAGTTTCTATTTTTTGTTGAGAAAAATCTTATAATAATAGGAATGATATTTGAATAATCTACTTAAATTTTCTGTTACTATATTTGACTTTTAAAGTTAAGTGTTGATGGAAAATGAAAAATTATTTAATTAAACCAAAAATTTTGTTAATGAATATTTCAAGATGTTAACATAAAACATGAGAATTTTGAAAAGCATAATATAAATTAAACAAACCTGCATAACGTTTTTCATATTTGCTATAATACTGGGTTTTCTAGTTTTACTAGCATCTGATTTACTTCTTGGTCGAAAAGCATCAAAAAGTGCAGATTTGCGTGTGGGACTAGCAGTTTCATCACTTCCACTTTTTCTACGTTCTGCGCTATTACTACGATATCCGGAACGTGTTCCAGTAAATTTTTTTGATCCTTTATTAGAATTTACAGAATTTGATGTGGATTCTAATTGTTGTGGCAAAGGTGTTGATTTTCCTGAATTAGGAGCACTGCCCGAGGATGGTTTTCTAATATTTCGTGAATGAGAACTCCAAGTTCCTGAAATAATAATAATATTTTTTAATCCAATAAAATAAAGCAAATTTTTTCACTATTCTTTATCTAAATAACAAGTTAGAATATATAAAAAATGAAGACATTTCAAATTTTATCGAATAAACAGTATTATAACTTTTAAGAAAAAAATTGTTTCTATAATGCTTTATTTACCAGCTCGTGGTCTATGATTCTGATCTTGAGAAAATTGATAAGTATTATCAGCATCCTCAGTTACAATCGTTGGCAAAGGTTGAGAACCAAGTTCCTAAAATAATTGTTATGAAGAAAAATTAAAAACGTTATAATTTCATAAGTGAAACAAAAATGCATAACGCATAAATATTTTTGTACTTGTATTTTTATTAACGTTCTGTATTTCTTTATGTTCCTATCTATTGCATACTGCAAAGGAGGCGCTTATATACCTTATATTTTCCACAATATTCCCAACAACGATCCAAATATGGCACTAAAGAATATTTTCTATATTTTCCGCTTTTAGTCTGATCAAAAGATAGTAGTTGTATTGAGTATTTTCTGGCTTTTGTAACAGTCTCTAACGACATAATTTGCAAGCAACAGCTTGAAAATCCGATTCGAAATAAATGATTTTATTCGAACAAAATGACTAGAATTATTATTTGTCATACCATTCTCAGATATAAACATTTTTTTTCAAAGTATATCTAGATATTTCCGATAAGTTGAATTCAATGAAATCTTATTTATATAATACATATTTTTAACATGAATCTTGAATTTTTCAAGTAGAATAAATTTATGAAATATTGAAACCGCATATTGAAACCATTGTTGACACAGAGAGAAAATCGCCATAAACATAACCTACATTCTTCGCTGCATGCTCCTTTCTATTCTGTAAATCTGTACTATTCAATTATGTGAAGAAAATTGACTGTTACACTCACCTTTCGTCTCTTGTCTTGACCCAAGTCAATTCTGCGAACCCAAACTTCTTCCGTCGAATCATAGTCAAGAGTACTAGAACTGCTAGCTTGACTTTTCATCTCAATTAAACTTGAATCAAAAAAGCGCTTGTCAAGGTGAGGACTTGGCAATGGGCTTGTTTTTAAGAATGTCATACTGTTGGAGTATGTGGGAGGATCGGTTGCAGGAAACGTCATTCCTGGTCCAGTGGTGTGTCTTCGACGTAATGGAGGCTTAGTAGCTGTTGGTGAAGTCACTGTTGATGTTGTGAATCTTGAAGTAGTAGGCAACGTTTTTGGTTCCGATGTACTCGATGTTGTTTGATTCGATTTTTGATCAATTTTTTCGGAACTGGAATTTTCTGAAGATAAAGGACTCGTTGTTTTAGAAGGAATACTTTCCGATGTATGATCCTGCGATTCTTGAGAACTCAATAATTCTTTCTTGCTCTGTTTTAAATTTATATCCTTTCCTTCCGGACATTCTGCATTTTTTCCTATAAAATAAACATAGTTAATTTCTTAATTCACATGCCTAACATTGAAATGAAAAATTCAATAACTATTTATTTACCTTCTTCTGTTTCATATTCATCCTCCTCTCGACATTCCGATAATCTCCTCCCCCATGGATACGGACTGTGTGTTTGATTTCTAGATGGGAGACGATTAACGTGAGATAAAAAGTAATGGTGAAAAAAACTATCGACTCCATCAGAATCTTCACCTGATGACTGAAGCATATCTTTCAATGCAGTCAAGGAAGTGATAGTGTTATAATTAATTGCAGATACTAAATCATCTTCAATGTCACTGTCGTCTGTTGTGTCGTCATTTTTTGTGTTACTCTCAACATCATTCTTCAATTTTTCAGAGGTTTGTAATACTTCCGGAGTTTTATTTTTTGGATCAGTTTTATCATTGGAACTTGTTTCTGAATCTTCATCAGAAGAATTTGTAGTAGAGGCGGATGATTCTTCAACCTTGCTTTCAATATTATGCATATCATCTTCATCTGAACACCTTTCTTCATCTCCCTCATCATCTTGAAAAACCTCTTGAACATCTTCCACAATCATTGTTGTAGAATTAACTGCTGCACTATGTTTTATAATTTTCGAATTTTCCTTTTCAAAATTGGTTTGTGAATTGTCAAATAATTCAATACCAAATTGTTCATTATGTCTATTTTTATCATCATATTCATCGGACTCAGTTTGCTTTTCTTCATTTGAACTCTCCATTTAAAATTCTAAAAATTTTATTACTTAATATTTTATCAAACATTTTATTAAACTCACTATCTTGATTGAAGGAGAAAATAATCTTGACGAAATCTTTAAATTATAAAATTTTGATACAAAAAGAAATTAAACTTTTTTAAACATTTTTTCACATATATATTTTGTTATATAAATTGTATTTATATTATTGTTTTATTGCAAAAATACTCGGTAATTTTAATAAGTAAGTTTATGATCTGAATAAAATGACTCGACCAACTCGTGCATAGCCAAATTGCTAAAATGACAGTCGTCGACTGATATTAGCGAGTTTGTCCGAGCAAATAAACAATATTACAGGATATTATTTTGTTTATGTATTTAAATATGATTCGCAGTCTTTATTAATCTTTGTTAGAATAAATAAACAAAAATTTAAGAAATAACATTTCATAAAAACTGTAAAATAACAAAAAAGTAAAGATTTTTAATTAAACTATTTATAATAAAATAAAATACTCTTTTTTTGTTTTGAAACATATTTAAATGTTAATGTAGGTAAAATTAGGAAATTATTTTTGATAATAACATTGCGTATTGTCATTCTAACGATTAAAAATTGTTGTTGTAAGAATAATTCTTCACGAGAGAACAAAAACTTTTTGCAAAATAAACAATTTTTTTGATTCTATATTTCTTATATTACTATTATACAACAATAATTATATTATTATTATGTGGTCTCTACAGTTTATTTAAATTAATAATATAGTGCCAAAAAACAGTGCTTACCAAGTTTTTCCACAATTTGACTATTCTTTTTGAGTTCACAACACACGTCGTTCTTTTCTTGCATCATAAGATTGAAATGTAGACAGGCTTCGAAAACTTGAAACTAGCAAACTAACCATTTTCAATTACAGCCAATCTAAAAATAAGATAATTAAAAGCATTAAAAGCAATTATTTAAAACAAATTTTTGTATCTTATTATTACTTAGAGCATAAAAAATATAAAAATTTCTCCTTTCATATATCATTAACCCGTATATTATAATTAACCTTTATATTTTTGGGTTAATAAATAAATTGCTTTTCTATATGTTTAAAATATTTGTGTCTCAAATGTTAAACATGAATGTAGTTTTCTAATAAGATTTGAATTTTCCAAGTATGAAATACAAATAACTAAATTCTTATAAGTTATTATCAATCAAATATAAAAAAAACATTTTTCCACATACTTTATGGACGAATGTAATATTTTCTTGGTCTTATGAAAATATGATATTTCTATATCTAGATAAAACTCAGTATTTATTACGGTATTTAACGAATAAAATACAGTCTTTTTTTACACTGTCCTTACATAGACAGTGTAAAAATTATTAAAAATGCATTATTTCACAAATATTTACAGTCCCATTAAAATTGAAAAAAGATAAAACTTAACGAGACACATAGTACAGATTAAACAGTAGATGCCTTTTAAATAGTATTTGTTTTTTCATTTTGCCTTTTAAGAAAGATAAGTAATGAATTGGGATACTGTTAAGAATTTTATATGCACAAAGATATAATTAAAATACATACGATTATTGCAAATTTAATAAAGAAATTACGCATAACTTCCACATTTACTACTGTAAAATACAATATTATACGTTCCATCAGTGATGGGTAGTACTGTAGTCTGCATGGCCAGGGGTGCTACCCTCTGTACCAAAAACATAAGTTCGAATGCTCATTATGCCGAATTTACAATTTAGAAATGACCAGATACGCGAATCCTCAATAACCTAAATTGTATATTGAATGAAATTCAAAAGTAGGGAATAATCATTTGATATATTCTGCATATGGAGAATATTATTTTAAACTAATTCTTTTTTTCCACAATTTGAAATTATTGCAATTTTTATTTTTGGAATTTCCACTTTACCTACATTTTAATAGATCGAAACGTAAAATATCAGAATTGACATTTAATTGAAATATGATGGAGAATAAATATATATTCACTGAATAAAAAGATTAAATAATTATTAAATGTTTGAATTTAATAAAAACATATTGTTCAAAAGTTACAGTGCGAATTGTACAGAATATATATTAATAAGAAATATAATTTGGCAGAATGTCGATTCGATCGATTTTATATTTGCAAGAAATTCAATTTGACAGAATATCAATTTATAAGAAACACGTTTTCGTAGAACTTTAACTTGTCAGAATTGTAATTTTGTAGAATATTAATATTGGCAAATCTAATTTTGGTAGAAATCTGCTTTATCAGAATGATCACATGTTCGAATCCTCAAAAGTTAGAATTCCATTTTTACCGAAAATGGATTCCACATAAATATTTGGCGCAAATTTTAAAATTCTGATTTCTGATTGGTCGATTTTAAAATTTGCGCCAAATATTTATGTGGAATCCATTTTCGGTAAAAATGGAATTCTAACTTTTGAGGATTCGAACATGTGATCATTCTGATAAAGCAGATTTCTACCAAAATTAGATTTGCCAATATTAATATTCTACAAAATTACAATTCTGACAAGTTAAAGTTCTACGAAAACGTGTTTCTTATAAATTGATATTCTGTCAAATTGAATTTCTTGCAAATATAAAATCGATCGAATCGACATTCTGCCAAATTATATTTCTTATTAATATATATTCTGTACAATTCGCACTGTAACTTTTGAACAATATGTTTTTATTAAATTCAAACATTTAATAATTATTTAATCTTTTTATTCAGTGAATATATATTTATTCTCCATCATATTTCAATTAAATGTCAATTCTGATATTTTACGTTTCGATCTATTAAAATGTAGGTAAAGTGGAAATTCCAAAAATAAAAATTGCAATAATTTCAAATTGTGGAAAAAAAGAATTAGTTTAAAATAATATTCTCCATATGCAGAATATATCAAATGATTATTCCCTACTTTTGAATTTCATTCAATATACAATTTAGGTTATTGAGGATTCGCGTATCTGGTCATTTCTAAATTGTAAATTCGGCATAATGAGCATTCGAACTTATGTTTTTGGTACAGAGAGTAGCACCCCGCATGGCCAGGTTAGCACGGAAAAAGTGTAAAGGTGCGATTTCTTAGGGCAATTATTTAAACGCGGTTTCCTTGGTAACTTACATGAGATACAAAAGGCTGTTATATATGAGTGTCCTTTTCTATATCATGCTTTCTGCTCACACAAGTGCCTATCTCTCTTGCACTTATGAAATACTGCTTCGTTTTAGGTTGAGTCCACAATAAAGGCCTAAGCACAACTAAGTTGAGTGCGGGAGACGGTTACGGGATATGTAAGATTTTACATACATTTTGAGGTTAGAAAGCCCATATAGGAAAACAATGTAAACCTATTGTGCGTTGGACTTTATGACACACATTGTCAATTGTGTCTCTCGATTGCACTGATTGCACTTTAAAGTTAACCTCAAATTAAAATCATATCATACACATATGTAAAAACATATGGTATACAAGAATTTGAATGTGTGAGTGATGTGCAGAAGCACCGCGCCGGCGACTTTTCGAAACGAAAAACGCCTGGTTAAAGAAAGGTTCTTGACTCATCCCCACTACCGAAGTTTCACCTCCTGTCTCTAGCCTTCTTGATATGACAGTATCCTTACAAAACAGGAAGAAATAATTTTTTATTTATTTTTTTTATTTAAGAATTGATTACATACTAATCAATTATTTAGCATTTTAATTTATGTAGGGAAAATGCAAAATTTTGTAAAAAATTTTCCTATATTTCAAAAATTTATATCATAACAGTTTGCCTATTATTTCAAAAAAAATTTTATTAATTAAGAAGGTAAAACATGAACGTTTTAACAAATGTGTAAGAAATATTATTTTTATAATTATTATCTGCATTTAAAGCAATATAAGTAAACATGAATTTTAAGCAAAAAAAACTAAAAAAATTACTTCTTTCATAATGTTTTTTTTTGTTCTTTCTTTTGGAAAAAGATTGCATCTTTTATTTTATATATAATAGGGAATATCAACATCGTTGAGCATTTTAAAGGGATTCTTGAGCATAAACTTTTATCCACAGTAAATTATTTTATAAATACATTATGAAATGTGCACTGTTAACAAATGAAGAAAATATGTATATTCAAAAATTATCATAGATTTCGACTTTTTTTTCAAAAACATTACAAATTTTCAATAAATATTGTTCTAATATTTCGTAAAAAAAAATTTTTTAAAACTCTAAAAGCGAAATGTATTTTGCTAACAATTGCCTTGAAGTTTATAATATATTGACGAGTCTCTCTAAAAACTAGAGTACGGTTTACTATATGTAATTGTATATATATATATATATATATATATATATATATAAATACATTTATATATATATATATACTTTTGATTCTTATGTATCTAAAACTAATATTTGGATGAAATGAACGCAATTTTAAAAATTTACTCTAAGTTTCGTTTATAAATAAAATCATAATTCCTTTAAAGTTTTACGTTAAAAGTGTGACTTAAATAAATTTCATTTTATAATATTGAAATAACAAATTTTTTATAATTGTTTAAAAAGTGTTGCTAAGTCAAGGCGCAGTAGTTGTAATAAGTCTTTGTTTTACAACTGTTTTTCATCTGTTACAAATGAAAAATTTTTGTCACTGAGCAGATAATTTATTTCTTACAAATGCATTTGAAACCTCAAGTTTTGAGAGATGTGTGACGTGGGTCAGAATATGATTGTCGTGATTCTGTATATAGATGGCATCCTTCAACACTAAATATCGATATTTCTGTAATTAATTATATATAAATAAGTAAATAAATACATTTTTTTAGAATGAATATACCTAATTAAGTTTTTAATTGAAACATTTACTCACCGTCTGGCAATTCATATAGTTTTCTAGGAAGACAGTCGAAATAAGGATGACGCAGTGCATCTTCAGCGCCAATTCGTTGATCTGGGTTTAATTGAAGTAATAATGATGCCATGTTATCACCTTCAATGACATCATACAGTCTAGGAAAGGAAAGACCTAATTTTCGTATTGGATAGAAGACCAATCTGTTTGGTTTATAACCCTTTAAATGTGTTACTCCTGGCCATGTATCTTCGGTTGGAGTTCCTAAAATTTTGAATATTTTATCTAATTGATCATATGGGCAGCGTACGCCAGGAAATGTTGGAATGCCAGTCAACATTTCTACAAATATGCAACCCACACCCCACATATCAAGTGAAGTAGAATATTCAGTAGATCCTAAGAGAACGTCTGGTGGTCTGTACCATAATGTAACTACTTCGTGTGAATATGTATGCGAAGGGACAGATTTTGCTCTTGCTAATCCAAAATCTGCCAATTTAAGTTCACCTATTTCACTAATTAACAAATTTTGAGGCTTGACATCGCGATGCAGTACTCGCCTGAAATGATGAGACATTTATTAATTAATTTATCAATAGAAAAGTACAATAAAATAAGAAAATAAAATAATAGTTTCTTACCTACGATGGCAATAAGCTAAACCTCGCAAAAGTTGAAATAGAAATAGCTTGACATTTCGTGGATCCAATCCACCTCCACTTCCATACCTTTCCATATACTGCGACAAATCAGTGTGAACATACTCAAAGACAAATGTAAGCGTTTCTCGTGTATGTATTATATCATGTAGTGTAACGATATTATTATGTTTTAACTCTTTTAGAAGACTCGCCTCTCTAATGGCAGTAAATGGAGCACCTTCTTCTTCTTGTAATCTAATTTCCTTAAGGGCAACAACTTGATTTGTGAGGTGACTGAAACCCTTGAATACGGTGGCGTATGATCCCTCACCAAGTTGTTCTAATTTGATGTATGCTTCTGATTTCCCAAATGGCGAATCTCCCTAAAGAATACATTTATTAATAAAATCAAAATAAACAGTATTGTTATAAAAGGCTTTTTTACAAACATGCTTTTCAACTGCTGAGGTCAAATTACAATTGAAATTTATTCTCTTGAGGATATTTACCCCAAATGCGGAGAATCTTTTTGTTCTTCTTAGTGGAGGATCAGGACCAAGAAATACTTCAGACTTTGGACGCGGGGGTCGTCGCGGTCGCAAAATAACCTTGGCCTCCTCGCGTATATCATCATCTAATAATTTCGAATCACTCGACACAGATAGTTGTCTATGTACTCTGTCATGATCACCAACACCAGTCCATTCTGCAGAAAAAGAATCAACTTGAATAAGGGTTTCTCCAATAAATAATAAAAATAATAATAATAACAACAATTATTAAACAAGAAACAAGGTTCCAACGAAAATCAAATTTCCATGCTTTTTCCACGTTTCCCAGGTCATTTTTCAGAAAATTTCAGTAAAATTTTCAAAATTATTTATAATGCTGTAGTACCGTCTTCTTGTACATGAAATGAAAAAGAAGTATTATGTTTTCGTACAAGATTTAAAAGATTTCACTAATGTTTAAAAACTTGATAAAAAATGTGAATCTGAGAATTTTCGAAATTACCAAAGGTCTTTTACTCTTTTCCATGATTTTCAGAGAACATTTCAAAAACGCCATACCTTTTTCATTAAGTACCTATAAAACTTGATCATAAAATAATATAAATTACATAAAAATGTCCGTTTCCGAAAAAAGTCAGTCAATAGTCAAATCTTTGTGAAAAGTATGTAGTCAAATTAACTTTACCATATCTATGATCCTTATCAGAAGGAATATTCCCATTTGGTTCCAAACGATCTAAAAACTCCTCAGAATATCCATTAAAAGGTAACTGACTTCGATTTGTCACATCATCAGCTTCTTCCTTTGATATAGCTATACAATTAAAATTATGTTTTACTATTAAAAACAATTCTACACCAATTCTAACCAACAGTGTCATATGAGTAAAAATAATAATTTTACTTACATAATCTTCCAAAACTATGACTTAGTCTCTTTTTCAATTTTTGTACCCTACTAAGAGCACCACCCTTTTTATCTCGCATAGTGACCGTGCCTATTAAAATAATTTATAGTTTTTTAATTTTTGAAATATATTACCAAACAATAAGTATTTTTAAACGTCTTTCATAATCTTTAAATAAAATTTTACAGATTTTAGTATGTAAAGATGTTCTTAAAAGTTTAGAATGTTCAAATGAATATAATTCATTTATTTCTCTTTCAAATTCCACTTTTATTAGAATAATATTGTATCACGTATTAGAAAATACTGTAAATTTAATTTCAAAATTTTTAATTTACGTTTTTATTGCAGTCAGTAGTTTTTAACAATATGCATATATATTCAAAAAATATTAATCAGCTGATATATAATCTATCTCTTTTAGCAAAATTTTTACCAAATTCATGTTCGCAAAGTTGATCAACGAAAAGCCTTTTTTCGTTGATTAACTCTGTGTACTTGAATTTTGTAAAATTTTACAAGTTTTAATTCTTTCAGTTTATACCCAATCATTCAATTGGAAAATATATTAGGTATGCGAATTATTATGTTCGAAAATATAAATTATAAAAATTCAGTTGTTTTTAGAAAATTCATAAGATTTGCTTTTATAAACAAGATTTAACAAAATAAAATTTCATTGCGGTTTTTAGAGTATGTACAAATGGATATGTTAAGTATATAGGAGTAAGAATTTGTGCTAGTGTAAAAAGATTAAATTCAATTTTTCCTTTCATTACTGAAAAATATTTATTTTTTGAAATAATTATTTTTATATAGAAAAATTAAATACAGTAGGAAATTATTTTAAATCTCTTGAGACATTAAAACTTGTATTTATATTTATATATATATATATATATATATATATATATCTGTTACGAAATTTTCTACTCAAACAACACATTAATTTTTCAATCAATTTGATTAAAAGTTGACATACCGCTTTAAAAATGTATGTAATATACTAAACCAAATTAGATTTATGAAATAGATTTAAATAATATTAGTTAAAATAGAGAATAAGCCAATTTTTTTTTATAAAATTGAAATATCAAAATTTTCAAAATGATTTTTATTAGATTATTATTAAAAAACCTTTTATATTAAAGTATTTTCATAGGTAGTATTAAATAACATTTTAGAATAATATTATAAAATATTATCCAAATTGAATAAAAAGAGTATTTATTGTATTAAAATATGTATAAATTAATTTTTGTAAACGTTTATTTTCATTTAATACTACAATTTGGAAGAATTGAAGAAAAATGTACTCTATAATAATATTGTGCAAAAACTCAACAAAAAAAAAGTGGAAGAAAATCAAAATTTTTTTAATAAATATATACAATTATTTTACTTGAAATTTTACATTTCAACAAATGAATCCATAAATCTTTAATGGATGAAAAATAATAAATGTTAATAAACTTACCCTCCTTACTCTTAGAGGCCACTGAGCTCTTGTCTTGACAATACATGATTATTCATTCGTTTTTATGGACGGAAGACATCGCATATGGGCGGTGACGCACTGCACGATGTAGGTATTGTGTTCAAACTGTTGAAATCTGTCAACTCCTTGACGCCTTAAACTTTAAATCACGATTTCTTTTCTAATAATAGACTTTTTTAATTTCTTTTACATATTCAGCACCATAGAGCCTTTTAAAATTAAATACAATTTTTATCTATTACTATTTCTTTAGCTCCTACATTATTTTAAAACATAATAAAAATCAGAGCTAAACACAAGCATTTACTGAAAGCCTACTAGCAAAAACATAGTGGTTGTTTATAACTCTCATCTAATAACACACATGTAACTATCAACAAATAATTTCTCCATTATTGACTAAGAAGAGTTTTTCAAGTATTCTGTTTATAACAACTTAACACACATCAAATTATATATCAATATATATATACTAAGTATACTGTCATGAAATTGATAGTGCTCCCAATAATTTTAAACCTTAATATAGACAGTATATAGACTTTGTCAAGTACATAAAGGCACCTTCACACACGTGTACAGAGAGCAGCACTCTTGAACGGAACGTAAACGTAACGATTAACGAAACAATGCCAAAATCCTATTGAAGAAAGGCCTTTAGTCGGTCCGCACTGGCAAGTGTGGAATGAGCATCATCTTCTTCTTCTTCTTTATGGAGCGTTTACACCTTCTGAAAAAATTGTCCAGAACGGAAAATTTACATTGGAGTAAGAGAGTCAGATACACAGTCTGTCTTTCTTACTCCAACGAAAAACTTTCCGTTCTGGAAATTTTTACCGAAGGTGTAAATGCTCCCTTACTACAATAAATTGTAGTTAATGTGGCTTCGAGAAATCAGGCCAATTCTATTGGAATGAGCATCATTGTTTACTCTGTTTTAAGGCCAACGCAGAATAGATCTGTAATCGGAACCGCAATCGTAAGCGTAACCGTAAGAATGAGTTAAAGAAGGATAGGTATATTGTTTATCCTTCTCTAACTCATTCTTACGCCTACGGTTACGATTGCGGTTCCGGTTACAGATCTATTCTGCGCAGGCCTTTACATTTCGGAGGTTCCGGTATACAGTGCTCCCAGTATTAGGCTGAAGTCCCATGGCAGCGTTTTGCGTTGCGTTTTGTAACTAGGCCATGAGTGCAAATATAGCAAACATATATCTCCATCTCTCTCACACTCATGGCCTAGTTACAAAACGCAACGCAAAACGCTACCATGGGATTCCAGCCTTAGGCTGTGTTTACATGCTTGCGTTCAAACGCTGCGTTTTGCGTTGAGCAGTGAGTGTAAAAAAGGACAGATGTATATGTCTTTCTTTCTCTATCTCATTATTCAACGCAAAACGCAGCGTTCGAACGCAAGCATGTAAACACTGCCTTAGCGATTTTTTTTTTTGAAATGGCAACAGTTTTTCGGCTTGGCGCGTGGCGCTTTTCGCATTCCATGTCAACTTATTTTTTTCACATAGGGAGCATTTAAAGGCCTTTCTCCAATATGTTCCTAAAACTCTGCGTCTGTGTCGGTTGCTATTAAAGGCCTTTCTCCAATAGGATCCCAAAACTCTGCGTTTGGGTGGAGTCCCATGACAGCGTTTTGCGTTGCGTCGTAATGGGAGAGAAAAAGACGCAAATATACGTTTGCTGCATTCTCTCTTATTACAACGCAACGCAAAACGCTGCCATGGGACTGCGGCCTGCTTCTACAACAATTTTTTTTTTCATCGAACAAGATGCACTGTTAAAACCATACAAAATAGTTGCGGGCGCATTGTTTTCACGCTCATGTCGATGAAAGAAAAGTTGTTGTAGAAGCAGCTTCAATGCTCCTTTACACCTTCTGTAAAAATTGTCCAAACGGAAATTTTACATTGAAGTAAGAGAGACAGATATACAGTTTCTTAAAGGTGCCGTCCCATGTCGGCGATTTTTTTTTCGACAGATGGCGCCGAACGCTCGAGACTTACTGGCAACACTGAGTGTTCCTTGGTTAGATGAATTTTCTACTCACCATTCCCAACACTGAATGTCTAAAAGGGATCTCAGTCGTTTTTTACAAAGACGATTTATAAATATTTAGGAGTAGATGATTGGTAACATCTTGAGTGATAAAACATGGCATCCGCGACGGTGTCGCAAAATGATGTTTTGCACCAGTTTCCTGTTAATAAATTGATTCGAGTCGGTTACTACGAATTAGAAAAAACAATCGGTAAAGGAAATTTTGCTGTTGTTAAAATGGCGACCCATGTTGTAACAAAATCTAAGGTATGTCTTTGAATAAAAAATTTCTTTCTTTGGCTGTACACTTTTGTTCTTTATATATACATATATATAATTGTAATATATATATATATATATATATATATATATATATATTATTTTCTCCAATATTCACTTTTTTAGCCAATTTCTCAGTAATCGATTAAATTATAATTTTTCATAATCAATCCCTTATGTGTGTCATTATTTAAAAAAGCTTTATTACATTCTTTCCAAATCATTTAATTTTTAATCTAACGAATGAATGCTTGAGAAGATATTTGTTGATTAATAAACACATGATCTACCTTACGTCACAATTGTAGTACAAGCTATTTATTTTCTTTTTCAATTATTTTTCAATATACATTACTTTTTTTATTGAATAATTAGCCATTTACATATATAAAATATATTAACAATTGTGCAAACAATTACTTTGAGCTATTATTCAAACGTATCACATCATTATATACAAATCATAATTATGATAATTCAGGCTTTGAACCAGTAAAAAATTCATGTAAATTCCTGAAACTATAGAAACGATTTAAAAATTACTTTTTACAGGTTGCCATAAAAATAATAGATAAAACCAAATTGAATGAAGAAAATTTAGCCAAAATTTTTCGTGAAGTTCATATAATGAAAAAGTTACGACATCCTCATATTATCCGACTCTATCAAGTAATGGAAACAGAAAAAATGATTTATTTAGTCACAGAGTATGCACCTGGTGGTGAAATATTTGATCACTTGGTTCGAAATGGTAGAATGGTCGAACCAGAAGCAAGACGAGTGTTTCGTCAAATAGTTTATGCAGTGCGTTATCTCCACCAGCAAAGAGTGGTTCATCGAGATCTAAAGGTGAGACAGTAAATCATTTAAATTTTCACTAAATCAAGTGCATTTATTCAATATTTGTTTTTCTTTAATAATAAACAGGCTGAGAATTTACTACTTGATGCAGACAATAATATAAAATTAGCCGATTTTGGATTTAGTAATGAATATACACCAGGTATACCTTTAAGTACGTGGTGTGGGTCACCACCTTATGCTGCACCAGAAATATTTGAAGGTAAACATTATGATGGACCACGAGCAGATATTTGGGTAAGCAAACATTTTTCACTTTTTGCAAAAGCATTTCACATCAATCATCTTTTTCTTTCTTGATTTACAACACATACATAGTAATTGTCAACTAATTATGTCAAATTATTAAAAGGTAATTTTTAAATAAAAAATTTTTACTGATAAAGATAAAATGTTTTTTATTGCAGAGCCTAGGAGTTGTTTTATATGTACTTGTTTGTGGAGCTTTGCCATTTGATGGACCTACTATGCAGTTACTAAGATCAGTGGTTATAGCTGGAAAATTTAGAATACCATTCTTCATGTCTGCTGGTAAACAATTAATATTATTTAATTTATGTATTTGTTGCTTTCAAATTTATTTTTACTGTCACTATAGACATTCAAAATAGTGTTTATTTGATATTACATACTATCTTTTAATATTAATAAAGACTTGAGTTGTGTCATTCATCAACTGACTTTATATAATATAATTTTTTAATTTCAGATTGTGAAAAATTAATTAGGCACATGTTGGTGGTTGAACCAGAACGGCGTTTAAGTATCTCACAAATTTTACTGCATCCTTGGATGTGTGGCGATAATGTAAAAGAATCAAAATCAGGAAGGTAAATTTCTATGTTTGACTTGAACGTTATGATTGAATTTTTTCCCAAGATGTTAAAAATTGATAAATTTGATTTTATTTATTTATTATTTAGATCTAGCCCTGAAATTTCTCCGCCTCAAATAAATCAGATAGTCATTGAAAGTATGCTGAGATTGCCTGGTCTAAGTGCTGATACCTTACTGCAATCGGTACAAGGAAATGCTTTCGATCATGTTTCTGCAATATACAATTTATTGGCAGATCGATTGGAAACTGCTATAACGAGCTTACCTACCATACAGAGCATACCTGTAGATTATGCAGATGATGACGCGCATCAATTAGAAAAGGTATTATTACTAAAAATAGGCTAATATTCTACAGTGTCAATTTATTATTAACTAATTGATTTTAAATTTAGTTTGGTGAAACAGAAGCAGAAGCTGATGAAAGAAGCAACCTTCAGTTACCTGTGTGTGCGCCAGATCATGCTATAAGAAGACATACTGTCGGTCCAGGCGATACATCTTACCAACCACCTGCATTATATTCTTTTAATTGTCCATCAGGTTTTCCCCCTTCACAACTCCTTCCTATATTGCAATGCAATAATGTATTACCCCACACGAATCTCCCCCTCAATCTTCCTCTAGTTCAAAACCAACCGCCTCAAAACTTTCAAATAAAGGATCAGCATTTATTGAAACCGCCTACTGTGATGGGAGCCAGTAAGTTTATACATATTTACAAAAACATAACAATTCCAAATTATATAGTCCATGCATAAACTGGAAAAATACGACACAATTAATAACAATAAATAATTTTGCAGCCAGCAGTTTTGGAAGAAGGGCATCAGATGGGGGTGCTAACCTTCATGTTTTTTTTCAACAGCAATATGGTTCCGGGAGTAGAGAGGAAAGGAGTCATCCTGGAAGTAGAGAACATTTGCAACCAGTAAGTGTATATTAATATATATATATATATATTCTCTCCGTGTATAATAATAATTTATTTATAAGTAACACGACATCTGT
This sequence comes from Leptopilina heterotoma, assembly GCF_015476425.1. NCBI lineage: Eukaryota > Metazoa > Arthropoda > Insecta > Hymenoptera > Figitidae > Leptopilina > Leptopilina heterotoma. The sequence goes on from NW_025111202.1 coordinate 2,130,157, forward strand.
CAACAATTTAAAAGGCTAAATTAGAAAATTTAGTAACATATATTATTATTGCTTTGGATTGTTGTTTGTCATTCGTTCGACTTTATGAAAATGGCCGATATTCAAAATAATAGTGAGATGAAAAAAATTATTCAATTTTTCTCTAAATAATCTAAAAGCTGTAGCGAATTAGAAATTTTTGCGAATTAAAAAAAAAAATTTAATCTTTAATTTTATGGTTGAAAAATTAATTGTACAATACAATTTCGGTGCTAACTTAATTTAATCCATACAGTCGGGCAGTCCAACTAATATACAGTGTACTCAATCGTTGAACGTTGGAAGTAGTGCTGAAAATAATGGAGCAAACAATACGTCAGGGGGAAATGACAGAAGGAGGCGCAGTGGTTTAACGGCAGTTATGCAAAGGCCAGGTATAAAATTCACATTACTCTTTTAGTTTTTGCCTCTGCTTTTGGTGTGAAGATAAAATTTATAGTCTATTATATTATTTTTTTTTCTTAATTTGTTGCTTTTTTCTTAAAATTTCAAACTGTCATTCATTTTTTATATCTAATTATAGATATATTTAGTATTATTTATGATTTATGATTTAAGTTATCCAATCTTTAAGTGTAGATAAATATAACACTGATTCCATCAGTATGAAAATAAAACAGTGCATTCATTGTTGTTGATTTAGAGAACATGTCAACAAAATTAATTTTCACACTTTGTATACACTACAGTAGTTTATTAGAAAAAGTGCGAGAAAATTTCCAACTGCCAGGATTATCAATTAGCACGTATAATTAGCTTTGCACATTAATGAAATAAATCTTAAATATGTATAGCAAATGAAACTTGGAAAATATTCATCAACTTTTAAATTTGTTGTTTGCTAAAATTATGAGTAGTTATTTTACTTTTTTAAATAAATTCAAATGTTTAGTGTTGAATTTTATGCATTCAGTGTTGTTGTTTATTGCTTCATACACATAAACATTGTTTACTTTGGAAATTATAAAAATTCCCGACACTATAGGTTTTACTAAAAAAAAACTTTACTGTGTAGTTTTTTTCTATATGAAAAGAAAGAAAATTCTCGTTTGCACAGCTTTAGTTAGTTGTCTTGAAATATATACTTACTTTCTCTATAGACACAGTAAGAAAATATTACAATTTATTTATTTATTATATTATTTCAGAATTGACTATGATACAGAAAATATATTGATAATAAATACATATTATTATTATTATTATTATTATTATTATTATTATTATTATTATTACTTTCTTGTAATACTAGTGTCTGTTTAATACTTTTTTATTTATTGAGTGTTTTGTTATTTGATTTTGCATGATTTTATTATGTCCACTGCACTCCTACGCCTCGATCACTGGTAATTTGCATGTAGTTATAAACCCGGAACTCGTAATGGAAGTGGAAGCTAGGATGAATAGAGCTTATCTTCCATCAAGGTTGCTGCCGTCACATCTTAGGACGTCAGCACATCATAGGAAATCCTCTTTATATCCTATCACTGGTAATTTTATTGTATTTGTGTACTATTTAAGGTGGTATCCGCGCGCAATATCATTTTTTCTTTCATTTTTCACAAATTTAAAAATAAACAATTTATTCAATTGGGGCAAATGACGTTTAGAAATGATTTCTGCAAGGATACTATTTTAATTAAGAGCATCAGCATGTGGTAAGAAATAATGTTTTTTTATTTAATTATTCTGTTAAACATTTAAAAAGAAAATCTTGATCATATTTCAATCGCATTGACATCTTTAAGAATTATCACTTTTTTTAATAGAAATAGGAATAGAAAAAATATTGTTTGTGCATAATAAATTCACGTTAATTTTTGATTTATTAGGGTCTAGGGATTCTTACAAAGAACCAACTGCACACGTAGCGTCTGAAAGATACTCACCCGTCAGACGCGCTTCAGAAGGTTCAGGACCTCCTGGGCCAGGAATTCAGGCACTTCAGCAAGAATATCAGCAACTACAAAGGCTAGCTTCTCCATCTCATAGTCCCGTTAGCATTCCTGGTTCTCCTGTCCATGAAAGAGGTGTTGCTGCAATCACACAAGGTAAAATTGTTATTTAATTTTTTCTTTTTATTATTATTATTATTATTATTATTATTATTATCATTATTAGACACTGCATCTATAAATCAATACAATTCTATTGTTTAGGGCTTAGTGGACTGACTACAACTTCAGTGCAAGGTAGTATTGTTCATGGTACTCCAACTCAACCACCAGCGACGCCTTTGGATCTCAGTCCACTTCGACACCATCGATCTCCAGCAACTACTCCTGTCAGTTATTCCCCGAGTAACAGTCCAGCTTTAGACATGATTCAAGAAGAACATCCTGTGGATTTTCCAAGGGTAACTACTTTTAATTGCAAACAAAAAGAATCCAAAATAATTTATTAAAAGCAGTTTTATTTCTTCAAGTCTTGACTATTTAAACTTGACAATAATCTCTATAGAAGAACACGTTGAACATGTTGATAAACAAAAAATATTATTTAATTAACAACTCAATTATGATAAATATAAATTTTTCACAGGTGCCACCACAAATTTCGGTAACAGATGTCTTGGGAGGACAAGTAGTTTTAGTGGGGTGCTCACCATCACCTTCTCCATCGCCTGATTCTTTAGAAGACGTATTACCAGAATATAATCCTCTTCCTAGATTTATCATATCAGAGCTTTGTGATCCTTCACTACCCAGCATCACTCGAGGAATTGGCAGGCCTCTTAGTTCTCCGATCCCAACAGAAGTAGAAGTTACTTTATCTGATGAATCTAGTAGATTGAATTCAGAAACAATATTAGGTCGAGTTAAACAAATTATAGATGCTAGAGCGCCACCTAAAGGTTTCATTTTTTCAAGGGAAGAAATAGAAGGTGGAGGATTCAGTTTAGAATATCCTGGCGGTGTACAAATTGAATTAAGGGTATGTGAATCGGAGGAGAGAGAAGTCAAAGGTATAAAAATGCGTAGAATTAGCGGGGACCAAGTGCAATACAGTCAGCTGTGTCAACAGTTGATTTCTTGCATTACTGTTTGACGACAACAAGAGCAACACCTTAATTATTATTATTATTATTATTATTATTATTATTATATTTTATTTTCTTACATTCCTGGTGCCACACACCACAAATTGTTTACAGTATTGCACAGCATGCTGCATATTTGATGAGTAATCTTCTTTTATTTTATACCGACAAACGCTTTTAAAAATATTATTAACTAATTGATTTAGAAGATATAGTATATTAAAATGTTAATAAAAAAAGTTAACGGAGCACTTTAAATTTTGAAATATTATTATAAACAAATAGTCATGTGAAAAAATTATACTGGACGTTGGCATTAAGTGATTTAGAATGCTTTATTATTCAAATGTCATTTTGTAATGGAAGAAAGAGCAAAAGAAATGCGCTAATCGATTTTGATTAGCGTGTTATTCAAGCAAAGCGCTCCAATTGTTTTGTTATCGCATATGTAATACGACATATTTTAGTTTATTCGTTAAACAAAATAATTATATGAAAGAATATCAGGAAGTAATACATGTCTATAAATAGTGTTCGTAATATTTAATAATGCAAAATGATTGCATAAATGTATTAGCAAATTAGTAGAGTTCATTCACTCACCATTTTAAATGTTGAAAATTTTTATTTCCATAAGCTGCGATATTGAAAAGAGATATATATATATATATATATATATATATATATTTCATCCAAAGCAGTTGTTGATTTATGCCTAATTAATTACATATATTTGGCAATTAATATTAACCCTTAAAGCACACACACTCGTTGAAAATCTTACGTTCGATACACACTGGGTGATTTATATTGAAAGCTTAATAATTCAATTCAAATTGATGAAATTTAGTACATTTTTTTTAATCTGTAGGCAATTTTCTCAGAAACGTAAAAAATATAGAGTGAACCTTTTAAGGGTTAAAAAAAATGTCCCATCTTATAAACCATCATACTATTTGATCTCAAAATTTTATTCAAATACATTTAAAAAAAATTTTAAATATGCGCAATATAATTTCCTATTATTTATTATATATTTATAATATAGGTACATATTTCCTATTAAATATTATTTTTAAATAAATAATAGATTTTTATTGTATTTTTAAAATGACTCAAATTTTTAATGAATACAGTCAAGAACTATAATAATGAAACCTCAAATTTGATTGTTTCCAAAATTAATTCTAACTTTTAACCTACACGCATGTATCTTTGATAGAGATTATAATTTACTATTTTTCAGCAGATAAATTATAATTAATCAACACAGTATCATTCTATTATCAAAGTTTCTTTTACAAACGACAATGAGACAACCATTTAGAAAAATATATATAAATATATAACTTTAAGAAAATATTTTTCATATTTAACAAAAGAATATGTATTAAAATTATTTATTTCTTGGTATCTATGATTGGTTATTTATTAAAAATATTAATTTATTTGCTATTATCAATATTTTTTAGTATAATATTACTGTTTAAATGATTTTTCCCCTATTTTTCTTATATAATTGTCAAATATGTGTATTTTATTAAGAAGATTCAAAATAATTTAATTCTGTTAGGTATTTTCTAATATAGACCACACAACGGCTTTGGGTGTATAAATATATTTTACAAAAGGGTGCTATAATACTTTTTAAAGGCTCTATGATTATTGTTTTCGATTTGATTTGAGCTCTTAATATCATTCAAAGTTTTATAGCTTTTATATATATATTTTTTCATATTAAAATTTCATAAAAATTATATTTTTAAAAGTTTTTGGATCTACTTAAGGGGGCGTTCAAAAAATACGTAACGCTATTTTTCGGAAATTTGGACCCCCCCCTCCCCCATGTAACGCAATGTTGTATACATTAGCGCCATTTTTTCTGCTGACCGTAACAAATAGCTTGACCCCCCCACCCCCCTAAAGCGTTACGTATTTTTTGAACGGCCCCTAACATATACTATATAGAGTTGGTACAAATTTCTTATTTCAGTAATATTATTAATAATATTAATAATAATAATAATAATAATAATTATTATTATTATTATTATTATTATTACTATTATAAAAATAATAAATTAAAGTTTATAATCTCAAGTTCTAACCATTGTCCTTACATTCAGACGAACTATTTTAATTTGCATTGATTTTAATCAAGTGAAATTTATTTTAGTAAAATAAAAGTATATTTTTCTCATAGCCTACTAACTTGATTGTTTCAAATACAAAAATTTAATTGACACAGTAATAAAATGTTTTTTTGCTCAAATAAATAAATAAATAAATAAACAAATAAGATATTAGACTATCAGACAAATATATCTTTTTTGAACACAGCGCAGCGCATCGAAAGTGCGGTATGCGTGTGTGTGTTGGAAAAAATAGTATGTGCAACTCGGGAGGAAAATGATTTCCAAGTCTTTTTCTCCCCAGATGCACAATACACTATTTTCTATATGTACATGTTCATTTATTTATCATTTGAAAATGTTATACATAATACGTATAATATGTTCAAAATTAGAAAAATGTTTAATTTTGCAGGTTAATTATATAAAACTTTGAATGGAAACTTGGAATTTTTTTAATTTAAGGGGAAGTGACACCTTTGAGGCCTCTTTTGAACCTGTTTTTCATGAATTTTTTTAAGACACGGGAATAAAGTAAACAAAATTTGGTTTTGAGGGATTTATTTGTTAACTTTTTAAGTTTACAAAAATATATTTATACGTAAAAAAAGTTTAAATTTGTTGCCTATAGAGGGCGCCGAAGTTGGTCTTCTTTCTCTGCAGAGCAAATCGGTGGGCAAGATTCCAGTTAGACCGTTTAATCTAAATGAAAAATTCAAAGTTTTTCTGAATCTGAGATATATTTAGCTTTCGAGTACGTAGGATATTTTAGAAATATTAATTTTTGTGTATTTAGCAGTTGTTTGAAGTAAAAAGTCGATTTTTAAGACGAAAATTTGTCAAAAAATCTGTTGCCAAAAAGAAACAAAGAAACCAAAAAAAAATCCGTTACGTACTCGAAAGCATTAGTAAATGCCCATAAAAAAAAACTTTGTCCGAAGTCAATCCGATCAAAACTGTTCCTGGCTAGACTGCCCACCGTTTTTAAAAACGTCATTTCGAGAAAAACGCGTTTAAAGTTTTGAAAGCACTTGAAGCGCTCTTGGAAACCTTTTGCAGATTTTGATTTTTTTCACACAAAAAAATTTCGAAACCATCCCTAATGATATAATTTCTATTCTACACATTATAAAGTATCGTTTAAGCAAAAAAAAAAAAATTCGATTTTTTTTCGGGTCAAAGGTGTCACTCCCCCTTAATACAGTTATTTGATTTCAAATTTTTAAGTAAATTTGTAAAGAAAGTTTATAAATTAATAATAGAAATCATTTGATCTTTTTAAACTCGCAGTGAAGTAAATAAAAGCTTATTTGTAAAAGATTTACTTCTTTATATAATTTCATTCTAGGCCTTTTTATAAAAATATTTAAGTAATCTTTGACAAAAAAAAATAGAGTGTAATAAATATTTCTTAAGTGTTTTCGAGAAATTAATTTAACAAAGTATTTATAATATTCTAATTGAATTCAATTAATTTTCACGTTAAACACTTTGTTAAATTAAATATTCCATATATATATGTATATGAGTGTGTTTAACGAAACACTATTAATAATAGAGATTATTGTCATTAACATAAGGCAAAGAAATAATAGACTTTTTTTTAAATATTTAAAAAGTGAAAGTAAGTGTAATATGGCTTATGTGTCTGAAAAAAATATATATAATTTTTGCAAACGTCTTTTTTCATGTCTTTACATACATATATATATATATATATAGTTTCAAATGGTTAAAATGAACTTTGCACAACAGAGAAATGTATAAAAATACGTGTATATAAATAATAAAAATATTGTAAATATTTCTTAAGAAGAAATGTACATAGATAATAAAACCAGTTTAAAGCTACTCAATTTAAATCAGCATTATACAATTTATTTTTATGAAAGAAACGTGCATAAAAGTCAATAATTTTATTATAAATATATGCAACTTATACAGTAGGAAAGTAGTTTACTTTTTTTAAAAAAGTAAAAATAAAAAATTTCATTTACGCGATAAATATATTAATTGAAGTAGCTTTAAATTAATTCCATAGCATATATATGTACAAACAGTTTACTGGTTGAATGTATGAACTTTATGTAATTTGTAAAAATCAGAAATTTTTTACCTAATAATTGTGATTAGTTTTTCATGTATTTTATTATTGACTTATCACCATCCCCAAATAAGAGTAGGTGTTATAAACGTCAATTTATTCGTTTATAATTTCCACAATTATTTAATAATTTTTTTGTCTTTGATTTATTAAATTAATAATATGTATATAATATGGCAAGCTGCGAATATTTTATGTTAATATATTTCATTTTTTTAAAGTGTAATACATATCACGGTATATAATATATAATTTATACAATAATTGAGGATAACTCGACACAAATATAATTAAAAAACTTTAATAATTTAAGAGTCATATATTTTACAACGCAGCCATCGGTTATTTATATATATATATATATATATATATATATATATATATATATATATATATATATATATATATATATATATATATATATATATATATATATATATATATATATATATATTTATAAAAACAAGTAAAAATTTAGTAAAAACTTTTACTAATTATAATTATAATTATAAATAATTATAAATAATTATAATTTTCTTTTATAACAGAATTATAATATTATTTGTTAATGTTCTGAAATTGAAATATATGTTTATTAGAAATTCACTTTCGTTTCCTCCATATTAAATGTAGGAGGAGATTCACTAAAGAATTACTGCTATCGCTATCGAAAATAAACAAACGATTGGACAGTAAGTAAATGAAGGAGGAACAGAGTATGAAAGAGGGGAGAAGTAATGCTCCGCCCGCTTTAAACCAAAACTCTTTCATTTCACTTTAATTTCTTCTTTAGTTTTCTCAAGTTTTCTCCTGCACGTGTTGATTTAACTTTCGTACATTTTTAAATAATTAATTTTCAGTACATTTATTCTATAGAATGTTTAAAAAATACAAGAAATAAGTTCATTGAACATATAGATATTATTTTACAGTAACTTTATTATGTTGCTATTTAATTTATTTTAATAGAAAAAGACAGGTAAAAACACCATAATTTTGGGGGAAAAACCTTAATTACATTTCAATTTTATAATGAAAACTTGAAAAAGAATATACATGACGTATATATAATTAAAAACGCACTTATATGGAACACAGAAAATGCCGCGGAAGAAGAAGGTACCATCTCTCATCAGTGAAGATGATTACGGATTTGAAGAAAATTATAATAAAGAAGGATTTAGTAATCGAGCACCAAGAAATGCTGCTAATGCACGAGAACGAGCTAGAATGAGAGTATTAAGTAAAGCTTTTTGCCGATTAAAAACAACTTTACCTTGGGTACCAGCTGATACAAAACTTAGTAAATTAGACACCCTTCGTTTGGCATCAACTTACATTGCACATCTTCGATCAATCTTATGTAATGAAGCAAGTTCTGAAATTTCAAAATCAGTATCTTTGACCTTGGTGAGTATTTGTAAAAATGCTTTTTTTTATTAAGCTATATCTATATATTAATAATGCAAATATTATATTGAATATTTGTAATTTATTTCTAACGATAATTAATTTTTTTCAATATAATGTTCACATTTTTGTTCGCTTGCAAGCAACTAAATTTTCTGCTATATAATTTAATATCTATTATAACATTATTCTTTCATTATACACCATCATTCGCTTATATATGGTTATTTATACATAAAAAGCAAAATATTAGACGTTTCGCTCCAGATGAATTCAATCTAAATCTTAAGATATATACCGAGAGTTACAGAATTTGCCTCTCTGTTTATTCTAAACCAGGTGGCTCAAATCAAATATATGACTCGTTCGTTTTTACATGTTTGAAATTTTTTTTTAATTTTATCTCTGTTGCGTACAAATGTTGCATTCTCTACTAAAAGTAACAAAAAAAATTAATAACATCATCCAAAAAAAATTCGAATTTTTTCTCTCTTATATATTTATATATAATGATAAAATCATTATTTTATATTATAAGATATTCTTACTGTAACTTGTTCAAAATTATTTTCATCATTTTAATTCAATTATTATTTCCCCGAATTTTTAACTATAGAATTTCTCTTTAAATCAATTAGTTTTTAATAATTTAAAAAAAAAAGTTTTTTGAGAATTTTCAAATCCATTTGTTTACAATTTAATTATACAAAAAATTTCGATTATTCACAGGAAAAAAAAAGTCTGACTCCGTTTACACCTTAAATTCAGCCTCAAAAATAGGCTGAAAGTATAAGACTTTTTTTTAGTGTGTTCGGAAATGATTAATATTTTTAATTATTCAATTATTATCATCTAAAATTTTAACTGAAATTTAGTTTTAAGTCAATATAGAAAATTCTACGAGAATTCAATAATTTAAATATAAAAATAAATAATTAATTGAATGAAATAATTGAATGTTTCTTAAAATTTAATTCTTATAAAGAAATTTATCAACAAATTTTTAAATGATTGAATTGTTTCGACGAATTTTAATAAAATTTTGAAGAGAATAATTATACATTTCTCGCAGAATTCGATTAAAAAAGGTATTAAAAATAATTGGAATTCTGCAATGATGAGTTTTATTATTTATATGAACATAATTGAATTCCTAAAAAGAATTTTTGTTATTTATGAAAATAATTGAATTGTTGCGAAGAAATTTATAAAAAATTTGTAAATAATTGAATTCATGTGAAATTTTTATTATTTATGGATATAATTAAATGTTTGCGTAGAATTTTATTAAAATTTTCTTTAAATAATTGCATTCTTTTGGGAAATTTGATTCAAATTATTAGTAGATAGATATTGAAAATGAATGAATATTGAGGAAAATGTTTGAAATATTTTTTGTGCTTTTAACATATAAAATTCTTTTATAAATCCATTATTTTTGATAATTAAATAAATACATTATATAAAAAATGTAATGTAATGTAATGTAATAAAAATCTCTGAATTTCCTGACTTGTACGGCAAAACTCTGATATGTGCTATATATACTATAAGGCTATTATTTTAAAAAGTTTATGGAAAAAATTCCTTTAATTATTATAAAAATTCAATGAATTTTGAAACAAAAAGTGCATTTGTTTTTTAAAATTATGTACACTAAAATTTTTAACTAACGTTTCAGTCTTGGCCTTTTGTTGTTCAGAATGGCAGTCTACCAATTTTGAGCAACAATGATTCTACAACAAAGGAAGTTTCTATTTCGGGCAACAATTGTTTGCTTAAGAATCGTTAAATTTAGAACGATACTACAAATTTCGCGGAAAAAATGAAAGTCAATAAATTATAATTACATATCTTCATGTTAAATTATTTTTAAAAAAAGTTTATATATATATGTATAGCTTATAGGATGGTCCACATTTCTTAAAAGTTGGAATTTCTCATTTTCCGCATTAAAATTATTGTACAATATTATATATATAATAATACAGTACGGAACCTTGATTATCCTATACTGGTTCGAATATAAATATAATATAGAAATTGCATACAGTAGAACCTCGGTTATCCGAGCCTCGATTATCCGAGATTCCGGATTATCCGAGGCACTAAACATGATCGGATAATGCGGAATAACTCGGATAAAACGAATCGAGCGACTAAATTTGGAAAAAAAATTTTACAAAACCACTATTTGTGATCATTGCATTTCAAATTTCGTCCATTTTTGTCGTTTAATATTATTCTAACACTTTAAACACATGAAAAATAATTTAAAATAATGAAATTTTCATTTGTTCCGTGTTATCCGAGTTTTCGATTATCCGAGGCACCTCTTCCCCACATTACCTCGGATAATCGAGGTTCTACTGTAATTATTTTCGTTTATATTTATGAAGAAATGATTGTTTTGCACTATTAACCCTAGAAGGAGTAACTGAATTTACTCACCCTCTATAAGGAGTAACTGGGGTGTCCAGACACCCCAAGCTTTAAACTTGTTTTATAAGGTTTCTATTTGACGTAAAAAAAAATTACGTGTAGTGAATTTGATTGATTTTTTAGTAAGGAAAGCAATGGTTTCATTCATTTTTTGATAAATTTGAAAAAATTTTAAATAATGGCTAAGATTTGAAAGCGAAAAAATCATTTTTTAATTTAGAGGCGTACGTATTTTAAATATTGCGTAGGGTGTCTATTAGACACTCCAGTTACTCCTTCTAGGGTTAAATTATGACATTTATTTATGTCTTATTCGTTTAGGTATTTACGTCGTTAATAATCGCAGTGGTTAATCAATAAAATTTCTTTATTTTTATGAGATTTTTGTAGCAATAGATGTAAAAATTTAAAGTTTCTGTTAACATGCGAACAAGAAATTTGGATATAAATGAATTACACAGTTCGGATAATTGAGGTTCCACTCTAATATACATATGTATTAAATTTGGTGCACTACAGTGTTATTTATTAATTCGCAATTCCACGTTTAACGAAATAAGCATCATCCTACTAAATTAGTAAATAAATAATTAATTAAATATACATGTATATAATTTTTTTAGTATCCGCTACCTGCGAGTTATATAAATACTGAAGAAAAAAGTTTATTTGATTTAAAGACAATAGTAATACATTTTTGTTTTAAAAACAGTTTATACTCTCACAAGAAAAGCACTCATGCAGGAAATATCTATTAAAAGATATAGAATATGAAAAGTAAAATAAACAAAATAAAGAGGAAGGAAAGGACCCTTCTTGTAAATGAAAGCTAAAATAACATATTAAGTTCCACGCAGTTATAGCATATATATATAGTATATACATTTACTAAAAGAGAAATATTCAATGGAAAAAATTGTCTTTTATAATAAATGTCACTTCCGGAATATTGTCAATTTATTGTATATATATATAATAAAAAATACCATATTAGGCTTCAATCTAATTTTTAACAGTAAAAATATTCGTTTAAAGTTTCTCTTTAAAATAAGAAAAATATATATCTATAGTTCTTATGCGCGCTTTCCTGTGCAAAATTGTTTTTGCGTGATTATTAAATTCTGAAAATAAATAAATATATACTATAAATACTTTTAAACAAAAATCTTTCAAATACTCACAATAATGTATTTGATTAAAATATCAGTCTGTTGGTCTTCTTTTTATTGATTTACATATATATGAATTTATACATTATTTATAAAATACTGTCATCAATTTGAATTTTAAATACTTTTTTTTAATTAAAAATTATAGATATTACACTGAAAAAAATTTATTCTTTTCAAATATAAACATAATAAACAAGTATAATCGTTTATTTGAATAAAATAAATTTTTCTTTAGTGTATCAGTAAAATTCTATCTTAATTTTTTTTAAAATTTAGAACAATATGTATATATATTGAAAAAATACAAAATTATTTTTATTTAATATATGAGGCATTCCATTTCAAAACGACCCCCTTCGTAAACAATTGCCAATGTGTAAGACAATTTTTAAATGAATATTTCTTCCATTCTGTAGAACCAAATTACTTTTTATATTAGTGATTTCGAAAGTAGAATTTCTGAACTTTCTGATAATAAAAAAATATATTTTTTTAATAATTTAATTTAAATAGAAAATTGAGTTTGAAAGTTAAACTTTGAAAAATCTCAAAACACGTTACCTCCGATTTTAATAAAATTCATATTAAACGAAAGCTTGAATATTCTTCTTTTTATTTATCAAACGATAATAATGGACATTTGAGTGGATTTTGAGAAAATAATTAAATTTCACAAACATTTCGAAGGTTATTATGCATAAATTGGGAAAAACAAATGCCGCCCTATACTTAAGAAATGGTTTTCTCATATATAACCTTCGAAATGTTTGTGAAATTTAATTATTTTCTCAAAATCCACTGAAATGTCCATTATTATCGTTTGATAAATAAAAAGAAGAATATTCAAGCTTTCGTTTGATATGAATTTTATTAAAATCGGAGGTAACGTGTTTTGAGATTTTTCAAAGTTTAACTTTCAAACTCAATTTTCTATTTAAATTAAATTATTAAAAAAATATATTTTTTTATTATCAGAAAGTTCAGAAATTCTACTTTCGAAATCACTAATATAAAAAGTAATTTGGTTCTACAGAATGGAAGAAATATTCATTTAAAAATAGTCTTACATTGGCAATTGTTTACGAAGGGGGTCGTTTTGTAATGGAATGCCTCATATGTATGTTCTTCTTGAAAGATAGTTTTGAGATTTGTGTTTCGCAAATAAAATATGAACCATTTTAATCTACTATTTTCAATTATAATCTTTTTTAAATGGCTTCTGAACAAAATCCTCTTAGAAAATAGAATAATTCAGAAATATCTCAAACTTTGAATTTTCCCTAAAATTTAAAATTAAATTAAATAAGAAACATTTAAAAGTATATTGTTTTCTTATATCCACTTATTTTTATATTAGATTAATATTTTGTAATTTCTCCCGAGCTTGTAATTTTTTAACTATAATGTTTAGTAAAAAAAATAAATGGTAATAATACTTTAAGGTTCAGGAGCAAAAATATATTTAATAATGAAAAAAATGTATTTTTTATTTACAAGTAAAAAAAATTCATTAAATGTTTACACCATCATTTCTTACTGCACATGTATTTCTAAACTGTAGCATTTGTCAAATTATAAATTTAACATAATCAATTGAGTTATTCAAATAAGAATAACTTTCATCTTTCAAGTAATCCAGAATGATATATTTTAATTTTAAAAATATATTTAATTTTTAGTATTATGTTATATCATCATTATTCAATTCGATTATATATGTAAAAAAATAATCTGCACAACAATTATCGATTATTATTACGTCGTGAAGAATTTCTCAATTGTTTTTCAATTTCAAATTGGCGAAAGTCGGCTCTCTGGAGAAAATCTTGTTTTTCTAAATAACCGTCTTTTCCTCTATTGTGAGAATTTATTTCTTCTTCTATGTCCTCTTGTTTCTTAAAATTGTCCCAATCCATTTTAGACTTTTCTAACGTGTTAATTTTCGTCTTTTTCTCAAGGCGACCCAAGACAGAGGATATGCCACCACCACCACCACCACCACCAATCTTTCGAATCCCTCGATCCTTGTTTTTAATAACCGCAGATAAATTTGTTGTATTTTCATAATTAGAAAGTTTGCTTTTCGTGGAATGTGCTGCCTTATTTTCTACAACAATTTTTTCATCAGCAAAAATAGTCGATGTAACAACACTATTATCAATTTTGGTTTTTAATAAACATTTATCAGATTCTTCCGTTTTATTTGTCATTTTAGATGTTGGTTTAGAAGATGGTGCTGTAAATTAAAAATAAATATCATCCTTTTATTACTCCCATTCTAATTATATATTAAATTCGCTAAAATATAAAGAAATAAGTTAAAGTTACTTTATTATGTTCTTGGGTATATTTCTTTGCAGATATTTTGTTGAGAAGAACAATTTTCATTCATATTCAAAATTTTACGTACCTGAATCTTTCAAAAAATCAGCCCACAAGGAATCAGCTCTTTTCTTTTGTGCTGCATCATCATTAGGCTTTTCATTTTCAAAGACAGTCAATTTATCATCTGAAAGAGATGTTTCTTGATTCTTTAAACGTTTAGACATTGTGTCTTTTGACTTTTTGGAACGTTTTTTAATTCCAACTTTTTTACTACTCTGAATAAACGTATCTTCAACTTCACTCTCCTTATCAGATTCTTCTTCAGATGCACTGCTTTGTCCTTCTGGTAAATAATCTTCATCGTCCTCATCCGATTCAGCAAGAAGTTGATTCTTTTCAGACATTTTACTAAAATAATAAACACAACATACATTTTATTTTTAAAATTATTAACTTGTTGGATATAATTAAAATTTATTTAAAAATACAAAAATAAATAAGGACCTATAATAATAAAATACCTAATGAAAAATCCTTGAGTTCCGTATATAATAATTGTAATAATAATTTATAATATTGTATTATTATAATGTAAAATATTATTTTTTTTTTTTTTTTTAAGATAAAAAATACATAAACTGCAGCAATCTATATCATTCTCTAAACATAGAATAACAAAACGTTCAGTTGGACTGTAACTGTGTATAGGCTAAGAATATTTTTATGTAAAGGCCTTTCTCCAATATTATCTGATGCATGCGTTGGGTATTGGTTGCTATGGTAACCACACAAATGCTAAAGGCCAACGCACAATAGATTCGCGAAAGTCGTTTGCGAACGAGATGCATGAGATTGGAAATCACACAAAGATATCTCTGTCCTTGTCTAATGTTTGCGAAGCGGTTTTGCTTAGGTCTTTTGGTTGAGAGAGTTGTGAACTCGACATAAGCTCTAGTTTTCTCGTGAATAGCTACAGCTCTATAAGTATGGTATAGTATATGATGGACTACAATATTTGTGTTTATTTCACAAGTCACATTTTTTTAAAAAACAAGAATTCTGTCTTAAAGGTAGATCAAAATATTGAAAATTTTAAAAAATGACGACTTCAAAAGAATTAAACATGGCTCGCAAAAGTCTTATCATATCCTTGGGTGAAAATGCTAAGGTGTAAGTTAGAAACACTCCTATTTCTTTGTAGGTAGCAGCTCTTTAATTTGAATTTAGAGATTATTTATTTATGTATGTGACCTATCAATTTTATTGAATAGAAAGAAATTCAATTGAAAGAAAATACTAAAATAGATTAAGCTTCATAAATATTTTAATACATTGCTCAAAAATAAATAAAAAAATAGTTTTAAATAATAAAGTTTCTTTTAAAAAGTACCTACACATTTCTATTTGAATGTATATTAAAAATAATGTTAGGTATGTAAATGTTTTTTACATATTTAATATGTATTAAACAAATTTTATTCAATAGCAAAATATCGATTCTTATAAAATAATAAATTTATTTAAATATAATAAAATTCTTGATTATTATTTTCAGGTATTTCGAAAAGATGAAACTATGGTTCCAAATGAAGGTAGAGTAGATTCAATCAAAATATTTAAGAGTGAATTTATAAATAATAGGTTTAACAATAAAAATAAGCACCATATTTTTAACGCCACAAGTGACAATTTTAAGAAGAAATTATTATTATTATTATTATTATACATATCAGATAAATTTTTAATAAAAAATTCATAAAACCATTTTAAAAAATTTAAAAGATTGTACCTAAGCGACACCATAAACAATTAAATAAAAGAAAATTGAGTTCGTTGTGAATTTATAGGATTTTAGGAAAATCAACACAGAAGCTTATAATAATAATAAACAAATATAAATGTGTTACAGACAACAAAGGAAGAGTTTGATTTTGAAGCTCGTAATATAATGTCGGAAGATCAAGTTCATCTACACAATGAATTTCTTTTATGTTTATTTAATAAAGTGCAAGGTCTTGCTACGTCAACAACGATTCGACCTACAAAAATTAACAATAATTATTGTGCTTTACAAAATCAGAAAGAGAAAAAATTACGTTTAAAACGCAAATATAAAACCGACAAATCTAATTTCGAGGTAAGAATTTTATTTTTGTTTGAAATAATATTTTTATTTAAAATGGTCACATTCTCACTATAAAAATAAATAAATAAAATATTTGTTTTTCTTATGTTTTGCAGCCGGCAGATATGTATGTTGAAGTTTTGAGTCAAACATCGTCACCAGTCGGAGACGAGCCTATAGGTGCAAATCGTTCAAGTGCTCAAGAACTAATACTTCCAGATAGAACTTTTGTTTTGGCCAGATTAATGTTAGCAGCATGGGAAAACAATATGGATGGAGCTGAAGAAAGTACAGCTCATATAATTATTGCTGCAACTCATATTTTTTTAAAAAACATCATTACTGCAATTATCACTAAAAAGAAGGGTTTCTCAGTACGCGACAAAACTTTTATTTACAATATAGGTGAACCTGTACCAAGTTCATGGAAGAGAAATTCTACTTTCGCTCATCAAAGTTGGTGAGTGATAAAAATTGCAATTAATTATGACAATCGGTCTGAGAAAAGAATTTTAAAGGAAGAAAATTTTCAATTTTAAAATCTAAAAATTTTAATTTAAAGTTATTGGTCATTGTATTGTTTTGTAGTATACCACCACCGACTCTCAGTGAGACAGAGGGTCAAATACCATCAGTAAAACCTAATTTAGAAGAAGCAGAACAAGCCGTAGCTCTTTCCTTAGCCTGTGCCACGCAAACTGTGCTTCCTTCTCCACCTTCAGTTTCTATAGCGGACTTGCAAACAATTTTAAAGGTATGCGCGCAAGTATTTAAATTCAAAATATATTTATTATTATATATATAAATTAAAAGAAAAACAAAAATGGATGTCTTTAAACACGTAGATTTTATTTTAGGTGTATAAAAATCTTGTCAACAATCACACATTGTATGCCACAAACGTTGAACGCCTCTTTACTTTCAATACACATTCTACATGGGAAGACTTGGAATCACGGAAATTACTCCGTCGTAGTTGTAAAACTTGATTGCATTTCATATATTTATGAGAATGTTAAAATATTAATTTAAATAAATAATTGTAAATCAAATTGTTTCTTAAAAAGATGACATTTTTCAACTATATGTACTTTGCATAGAAATTCATATTTTCTTTAATTTCACCAATTTATACATGCACAATAATGTAAATAATTATGCTATTTATAATTATAATAATATCGAAAAAAAAACAAAACTTGTTTGCTAATAAAAAATATTAATTAATAATATAACATTTTTTTATTTCATTATTGACAATATTAAGACGTAAAGTGTAAACATTATTTTTAATCTTACATTCGAATTTGAAATCTTCCAGCTTTTGTAATATATTTTACCCCTTTAAATGGTTTGTACTTTTCTCCATACATATCTAATCTGTTTACTTTTAGTCCAGAAACAGTTAATTGATTGATAGTAAAATGTACCTAAAAAATTTGAATATGTTGATGAAAAGTGTTGACAAATGTGCGCAAAAAATTTAACACTTTAATTAATAATTCAATATTATAAATATATATATATATATATATATTATATGTAAATTGAAAATAAAATTGATAAATTATGATAAAAAATCATTCTTACATTAATAGCAGGATTAGATTCTGCATTTGAAGATGAATTTTGAATAGTAATCTGCAATAGAAATTATTTTAAACTTGTTCAAGAATAATTTTATATCTATGTATTTAAAAAAAATTACTAAAAAATAATATTTTACCGATCCTCTAAGATTTGGTAATTTAGACACATCTATCCTACCAATATCCCAAAATAGTATTTTACTAACAGGATCAAAAGAATATTTTCCTTGGTTTGGTACCAGGCTACAATTTAAAACAATCTTTGGCATAGGAATTTCAAGACTCACATTTTCAACCTGAAATAGTAGAAGGACGTAACAATTATTTATACATAGTACATATTACTTTTTATCAATAGAAAGAGCCTTATCAAATAAGTTTATCAAAATTTATTTAACAAAAATGTTGACTTTCTCAAAAAATATGATAATAAGCATATGCTTATAAATAGATAAATAAACTCACAATTCTTCCTACAGTTTGTTTTGGTCCAACTGTTATATCCAATCTTCCACCTCCAGACTCTTTGAGATTAATATTATGTTTCACATAAATAGGTATCGCAACAATACTTTGTGATCCTATATGATATGATAAGAGTCGAAAATTTCCGTCAGGTGGGACAAATGACAAAATCCTTTCAGACTATAACAAGAAAATTTAAATAAATTTCAATTGAAAAAATGTTGTCTATCATAATTATTGTAATTCCTTTAAATAATAAATAAGCTATTATACAAAAAGTTATAGATGAAATAAAAAATTGTTTTCATCAACTGATTTTAATAGTGAAATTTAAAAAAAATATGTTGGGTTTAATTGAAAATTATATACAATTCTATTTGAAAATAATTATCTTTTTAGTCATTTTCATTAAAGGAAAATGTTTTATATACTTAATCTTACCTCCCATCTTTTAAAACGAACACACGGATGGAAGCTCACATCATCAAATAACCTTGGATTAACAAATGATAAGGTCAAATCTGGCATTCCACTAAGTTTAATGCAACAATCAATCTGTCAACACAAAAATAATTGTAGCATAAGGCTGAAACTTTTTAATTCAAACTGGATTAAATTTCTTATACATATATTCAGATGTAATTGTTAAAACTTGAGTACATTTCTTAATAGCAAAAATATTTATATTTCGAGTGTAATAAGCAAAAAATAATTATCTACATAGCCTTGTATTTCTGCAAAGACTGTTGCACCATTCCTGTCAATTATAGCGTCAACTTCTTCTACAACATCAAAGTATGCTTCATTATTTGTGTATTTAACTCCAGTCCTTCGCCATGGCACATTAGACAATTGTCCACTTGGTAAGATAGCGCTTACGCTAAAAAATAAAAATTATTAAAAATGTTGAATAATAAATGCCTGTGATATCTCGCAGATAATCAATATACATAAATACTTTGATTTTCCTGTCACTGTATTTGCAATTGTTCGTAAAATGTTTGGTGGTTTAATCAGTTCTTTTAAAATATTAGACTCTGTAGCTAAAGGAAAACCATTGTCTAACATTTCATCCAATAATTCATAAACAACGACATTATTTTCTTTAATTATCGTTTCTGTGCACTCATTAAAATAATCTTCAAAGGTATCTACCACTCTGTGCAGAAATTCAATTACAAACAATGGAGGCACTGAAAAGTCATAAATTTATTTAAAATTAAACATTTTTTTTTTACTTTATTACTGTCATAAAAAATTATATTTACCTTCAGTCATACATACAGCTACAAAAAACATATTGCACCGATAAATACTAATCAAATAATGATGAGGAGTTGCAATTACAGGTGGTGTATCTTCTGGTGTTAAGACTCTACGTTGTTGATCAAAAAAATAGTCACATAATGAGCGTGCAACAGCACTCTTCCAATGCTTCTCCATAAAAACATCTCTGAGCAAATAAAAACAAGTTTTCACCAAGTATTCACTTTGTAATATTAAAATTACAATTCTTTTTCTTACCCAGATAAATTTATAATGAAAAGGCTGTTAATCATATTGTAAAATCATATATAAAGAGATATAAGACTAAAAAGATTATACTATTATTATAATTTTATTTTTTAATGAAATTGTAATTTGTCAAAATATTAATAATATAACAAAAGTTAATCCCGTAACACACAAACTTTTTTATAACAGGTTTATTATATTATGGCCTCTCTCTCTCCTCTCAAAACTTTGGGATCGATCCCATGTGAGCAGAATATCATGAGAGTGAAAAGAACAACAATATCTACCTATCTCTTTTGCACTCGTGTGATTTTTTGTTTTCGGTCGACGTATTCTGCTCACATCTCACGTGCGATCGCACCCTTAAGCTAAGGCGAAATTCACAATTTGATTTAAGAAGCTGAAAAACATAAGGCTGCTTTCACAATAGGTTAAATCAAATCGTTTTCAAAAGATGCGATTTTCAAGACGGGAGACGATGTAATATTTTATGGCTACTGCGCATCAAATCATTTTGCCCCAATAAGGTAGTTCAAGTTGGGTGGGGGAAATCCAATATGGCTGCCATCAGCTGATTTACCGGAGGACAAACAATGCATTGAATTCAATGGGACAAATCAGTTTTTTAACCATAACTTTTTAAATATTCATTTTTGAACCATAGTGTAATGGAAAATTATTCTTTATTTATCGAAATCTATTTTTTAAAACAATAAAACCAAAAAATTAAATTTTATTGTTTTAAAAAATAGATTTCGATAAATAAAGAATAATTTTCCATTACACTATGGTTCAAAAATGAATATTTAAAAAGTTATGGTTAAAAAACTGATTTGTCCCATTGAATTCAATGCATTGTTTGTCCTCCGGTAAATCAGCTGATGTCAGCCATATTGGATTTCCCCCACCCAACTTGAACTACCTTATTCATGAGAGAGAGAGAGAGAGAGAAAGAGAGAGAGAGACATTCTGATAAGCTTATCTCTCTTGCACTTGTGATTTTCTGCTTTCTGTTCAACATCATATGATGGGACTACACTCTCTGTCCTTATCTCTATCTCATTCCCCTATTCGATTATTGTGCTTTGCCTTCATGTGACTTTACCCTGATAATAAAATTCAATTAAAGACATGTATAGTGATGTTTAAACTGAACATTTGCTGGAAAAAATTGACAACAAAATAATACTACTTGATTTTATTTCTGGAATTAAATATAAATTATTTAATTTTTAATTTTCACATGTTTTTTTGTATTTTTAACAATATACGTGTAAAAAGCAAGAGATATTTGAGAATATTTATCAAATATAAAATTTGATCAAATGCATAGACAATGTGCATTTGACTGACAAGTCCTAAGCATCCAGATGAATCTGATTATTCCAGCTGTAAATTCGGTAAATTGCATTCTTAAATAGAAATAGATGTTAATCTATTTTTATAAATAAAATTAAAAAGTTGAAAATAATTGATTTCTCTTTAAATTCAGTTGTTGTCTCACACGAGTAGAGTTTAATAAAATAATAATTAATAAGTAAGTAGGACACTTTTTTTTATATACAAGAATTTTTTAATATGATACCTTATATGAAAATGGAGAAAATATTGTTTCATACAATAGAATAAATTATAACTTTCAAATTAATAACCAACTATTAGGTATCAATGAGTGATGTGTGTAATTCTACATTTAGAAATAATGATATAAAGATTAAAACATGGAAATTGAAAGGTACTATTTTGTATTTTAAGCAAAAATGCGTTAAGGCTCGTGCTCTCTTTGATAACATTGCTGAAGCTCCTGACGAACTGGCATTTCGAAAAGGTGATGTACTTACTGTTTTAGAACAAAACACTGCCAGTTTGGAGGGGTGGTGGCTTTGCACTTTACGAGGTAGACAAGTAAGAAAAATTTTTATCTCTAGTAATTACCTAAATTGTAAAATTATTGATTTTGTAATACCTTTTTTAATAATTTTCATAAAATGGGCCCAAAATGATAAAATTGAAGTAAATAATTTCAATTTCACAGGGAATATGTCCAGGAAATAGATTACGACTTCTTCCAGGCCAATACGATAATAACGAAGGGTTATTTGGCACTTCTTTAGATGACTCACAAAAACAAGATAAGCGACGCAGTTGGCATGTTCAATCAAATAAAGTAAAATTTATTAATTTACACCATTAACACGTTTACGTCAACTTGAACTATTTTTTTCATTATATGCTTATTTTTTTTAGGTAATAACACCACAAAAATATGGAGATATTTTTCTTTATGATCTTCCAACAAGTAGATGCAGTGTCGTTTCATCTTCAAACGATTTTTATTTAAATGAAAGCAACGATACTATAGGTATAAAAATAGAAATATTTTAAAGCAATTGTTAAACTATTAATTTCTAATACATTTTATATAATTATTAGATCAAATAATAGCAAATATGCGTAAAACAACAGCAGTTGATGATTTTGATAACATTGATTGTTACGATACACCCCCGAAAGCTATTCCTGTAATTTCAACGCCAACAAAAAGTCCCGCAACAGGTTATACTGTGCCAAAATCAACAATTAGCAGCAAATCTTGTGTGACGCCACTCGATAGTTATGATGTTCCACGACCTTCACAAGCTTTGACACCCAGTAGTTCTACTTCCAGTCTTACAAATGATGGCTCATCTCTCAGTGGATCAAACAGGTGGGTGGTGGTGGTGGTGGTGGTTCCCTATTTATCCATTATATTCTAATAATATACAGGCAAATAACAGAAATTATTAAAACCAGGTCGAGTATAACTGCTGCAGACTATGACGTACCGCGATCTCGTTTTTCAATGTCTTCATATCAAACGTCTAAAATTTTAACATCTACACAAAATAATCAACAACAACAAATTTATGACATTCCGATAAACAAAGTTAATTTACCCTTGGATCCTGCTTTAGTGGATTTACAAAAACTTGAGAGTGAAGTATCTACTGCTATCACTAAATTGTTAAGTTTTGTTAGTCCTGGCTGGAGAACGTTACAAAAATTAGAAAAGACTTTAATGGAAATTAAATTGGCTTGTCAAAGATTACGAACTTCGTTGCACGATTTAACGGAATTTGCAGAAGGTTTGTGATTTAGAGTATTAGACTTTTTGATATTTTTAACAAATGAAAGAGTTGTAATTAACCGATATTTGCTTCAAATTATTATTATTTCTCTTAGGAACTCTTAGTAATGCTGCTGGAAAGGCATTGTCTGACAAGGGATTGTCAATGAAATTACGACCATTGGTTAAAGCATTACGTGATACTGATAAACTCATTGAAAAAGCTTTTTCAGAATTAGACATTATAAAATGGAATACTACTCAACTTTGTCGTGAAGAAAATGAAACAAACTGTTCAGCGCTCATCAATTGGCCAGCTGATCCATTAGACCAACTAATTGCTTGCGCTCGAGTTTTAACAGAAGATGTTCGTCAAGTTGCCAGTTTTATTCAGGTAAATGCGTGTATAATTATTTCCATTGATTGATCAAAATTGTAATAAGAATCAATTACGCATCAAACTTTTTTTTAGGGTAATTCAACATTATTATTTAAAAAACAATTAGTTTTCAAAAATGTTTCCACTGAAGATTATGATTATGTTAATTTGGACTCACGAGATGCAGTTGTGAAGCAAAGAGAAGAATTGAGAGAAATGTTACCTCAAGAACTTGGAAAAAATTATGATCTTGTTGTAGCAGAGGCAGACCAAGCTGCTATTCAACATGTCTTATTATCGCCTATGGATCCTAATGATAAGCAGGTTTTATCATTTTATGCTGCGCAAGCAATAACACATGGATCACATCTTACTCATGCAATTGATGCTTTTTTGCAAACAGTTGAACACAACCAACCTCCTAAGGTATTCTTCTTTTCAAGTGTAAAAAATAAATAACCCGTTAAAAGTTTTATATACGAATATAATATAAAAAGAATATATTTTTATAGGTATTTCTAGCTCATGGAAAATTTGTTGTTCTCAGTGCACACAGATTAGTTCATATTGGCGATACTGTTCATCGAAATGTACTGCGAAATGATTTTAAAACACGAATTCTTCAAAGCTCCAACACTCTAAATGATGTACTTGCACAAACAGTCACTAAAATTAAACAAGCTGCACAATATTTTCCGAGTGTTACAGCAGTTCAAGAAATGGTTGACAGTGTTGTAGACGTTTCTCATATGGCTAAAGATTTGAAGCTTATTTTGATTCATGCAGCCCAGCAACCTTAAAAATTGTAAACATTACTAAAAACAATCATAATATTTAATCTCAAGTTCTCAGATAACGTTAATTTTATTACAAGAATGCGTACAGTTTAACCAACAATTTTTTATTTTAATATTAAATATTAATCCATTTTTATAAAGAAAATAATCTTTTAAATATTTGTAAAATTCTACATTTCAATTCACGATTTGTATCTATATATTTTATTTTTAAGAATTCGCACATTTAAATAAAGTAAAAATTTTTTAAATGATTCTAACCCGTTGCCTGTTTCCGACCCTCGGGTGGGTCGTGAAAAAGTATGGCCATAACTGTTTCCGACCCACCCGTGGGTCGTGTTCACTATCACTCAAAATAAATATAATTTGTATATAAATTGATAGATATTTTTCTTTATATCAATATTATAAGAAATTATAAGGGTCATTAATGATATTTTAGAAAATAATTGAATAATTAGTTATAATTTAAATATCTATATTATACTATTTGATAAAGTATCAAATTCCGCTGGGCATTTTGGGACAATCATGTTGAATTTTCCTCAAACAGTTAAGGGGTTAAAAAAAAAGTAAAAAATTTCATCTTTAATTATATGTGTGTCATATAGTCATGCAAATATTATAAGAAAATTTAGACATTAGCTTCAAAGTTTATTCCGCATTGGAATAATACCAATTTCTTTTTATTTTGCATTATTAGAAATTAATTCTTAATGCTAGTATAATTAAATTTAAACGATACTTTTAGAATAAAAGGAAAGCATTAGGTTTTCAAAAAAAAAAAAAAACAAAATGAATTATTTTATCAGTTTATATTTACTTTTTTAAAAAGAATTAGTTTATTGGAATTTTTTAAATTTTCGTTTAAACACACAAACTAAAAAAGGTACATATTTATTTTAATAAACCTTTCACAGGGATATAAATTATACAAATCGCTTGTATTTAGATGACGGAAATGATTTAGCAATTTTATAAACAGAGATATGGTAATATTACAAAGTTTGTATTTTTTAATTATTTTCGTATTTCTTTAAAGAGTACTTTTTTTAAACTTTAATCAATTATGAATGGTCACAGCATCGTCCAGAATGTGAGTTACCTTCTTTATTAATAGCTTTATCTTTGTAACATTTTTCTTGATAATCACTGCTGCTGCACCGACCAGAGTGCAAATTACCCTCTTTAATCATTTTTTCTTTACTATTCTTTTTTTGGTGGAAGCTAGTAAGGTCTCTTTTCATAGCGTAAGCATCTTCCCCATCTGCATAATATTTTGGTTCTACTTCGGACACTTCAAATTGCAAACTGCTTGTATACAAATTTAGTGCAGCTCGATTACTTCTGCGAACATGAAGAGAAACGTATTTTGCTCCAAAACATTCGACCATTGCTCTTGATGCTTGATTCATGAGTTTTTGAGCGATACCAAGTCTTCGGTGAGATCGTTTCACGGCTAAACTCGTAATATGCCCATGTGGATTATCTTCACAGTCCTCCTCCATTTTAGCAAGCACATAGCCAACAATTCTTCCTTTCTCGTCTTCAGCAACATAACTTAATTGTGGCCAAGACAAGGCATGGTACAAGTAGTATTTCATTTGATAATTTTCTGGTAAACATTGCAAATTGCAGTGTTGTATATTCAAAAGGTCATTAGTATTAGCACATCGTATCTGTATAGACATGTTTTTAAAAGATTTTCAAGGAACAATATAAATCAACTTTCTAGTCACGTCGAACTTTCTTGATGCGAGATCGACCGTTTTTTAAATCGTTGACCGTTGAAGATTCGCTCATTCCACCAAGAAGCTCACGCACAAAACGAAATCTGGATAGAAAGAACCACCAGACCATGAACCATCCTACAAAAAAGTTGAAATTCTTAATCTTACTAATTTTTGTTTCATAATAATTATATTTACTATAATATTATTAAACTTGATAACCCTGGGTAAAAATGTCTGATGTGTTGTTGATGATTAAAGGAATGTCAAAGACAGATGATAAAAAATTCTCATTTGTCGACAATGTGAATTTATAAACGCGAAAATTTTCTGATAACATGGTAAAAATTACATTAATTTTACACTTTGTCATTGTAAAAAAATGGGGCAAAGATGTTTAATTTTATCTTTAGTAACTAATCCATATATTATGACAGTAGTGACGACATAAAGACATGAAGATATGAAGAATTTTCTTTAATAATTTATTTATTTTAAAGATATAAAAGTGCTTAATTCTTACCAGTGAATATAAGACCACAAACGATAATAATGCTCGAAATTATGTAAAAAATAGCTAATGCTATTTCTTTCATTATTATTGAATTTTCCTTAATTCCAGCAAATAATTCAAGTATATAACATTAAAAACTTTTGTTGCGTTATGTAATCTACTCATGACACAATTAATTCAAAAACTTGACAAACCTTACTACACTTTCATCAAAGAATAAAATAATTAAAATACAACACATTATTTCAGTAAAAACGCCATTTTGAATTAAAGCATGCATGGGAAAAATGGAGTTGATATTAAGGTTAGAAAAAATTTTACATATATTTTTTAAGTTATAATAATAATATTCTATAAACAATGTGATTTAAAGAAGTAATGATTTTGTAAAAACTCACCAAAATTATATTATTAAACTAATACAATAATTCTTATTTCTTGTTTATTTACAAGATTTAATTGAAACGAATAATAATTTTTTCCTATAGGGTAAAAGCGCAGAGCAAACCAATAAACGCAGGAATGAGGCTTAAGTACATAAAGGCCTTTCTCCAATAGGTTTTGAAAAGTGTGCGAATGACTGCGAATGACTGCACTGTAAAAAAATCTGGTGTAAAATAACACGAAACTTGTAATTTCACACATCAAAATTATAGGTTGTACGTATTAAATTTATTTCGTTTCAAAAGTAGTTTTACTATTTTTAATAATTTTACATTATACGACTATATAATTTAATAGTTTTGTGTAAATTTACTACGTCCGACGTAGGAAAATTTGATCACTATGTCCGACGTGGTATTTTTACATTGCGTGTATTTCTACACTTTGACGTAATATTACGTCGCACGATCTGTACAATTACATGGCGAATGTAATTTTCTTATTCCTTTAAAATTTTCAAAAAATTTTCAAGTTTTTATAAATAACTCTAAAAAAGTTTATATAATGTACATTTATAGAAATTATATGCTAATTTATAAGTAAATAATAATATTACAAAAAGTTTTGGGCTATATTTCATAAATACAAAAAGTTAGGATTGAAAATATTATTTCAAAAAATATTTGCAGGTTATGTAGATTACAGTCGGCGTGTAAAAATACCACGTCGGACATAGTAAATTTACACCAGATTTTTTTACAGTGCATGCGTTGCGTTGATTTTAGCATATGTTGCCATAGCAACCGACGCAACGCAAAGTTTTAGGAACCCATTGGAGAAAGGCCTTAAGGCTGGAGTCCCATGGTAGCGTTTTGCGTTGCGTTTTGTAACTAGGCCATGAGTGCAAATAGAGTAAACATATATCTGTATCTCTCTCACACTCATTGCCTAGTTACAAAACGCAACGCAAAACGCTGCCATGGGACTTCAGCCTAATAAGTCGGTGTGTTCCATATTCATTCTGCGTTGGCTTTACGTGAGAGTACAACGTCAAAAACACAATTATGTGAACACACCTTTAAATTATTTTCATACAATGAAACATGTATTTTAAGTTTCCCTTCTTCACAAATCAATATATCAAAGACTAGAAAATTTTATAATTCACACACAAGACCAAATTTTTTTTTTAAAGTTGTATTATAAAAACACTTGTTCTGATTTTTTAATTTTCAGTGTTTTGTCATTTAAGTAAAAAATATTGGAGAGATAAAAAGAAAAATTAACATATAAACTGATAATTCTTTATTACTTTTTATTTAAATTTTTCAAAGGGCATATAATGTCAGCTATTAAAGCAGGTATTAATTTCTATCCTACAATTTTCAAATTACATTTTTAAGGTTTTATATCTGAAAAATAAGAAATACATGTTATATAATCTCCTTAATTTAAATAAGAATGTATGAACAATGTAGTACATTTTTTTTGTCGCACGATTTATTTTTTAAATTTGTAATGTACCAAAATTTTTAGGAATTTTTTTTCACATGTAAAACTCTCCTTTTTACAGGACAGACAATGAAAAAGTTATGGAAAGATTGGTGGGTTAATTATCCTGAAATCGTCGCATCACATGTATTATCTACCATTGGTATTGTTGGAATGGTCACCCTGCATTTTTGTTACAAAGATAGCCCTATAATCACGCAAACTTTTGACAAGCCCTTATGTAAGTAATTTTTTTATGAAATTAAAGATTTTCTAATTAAAACATTTTAATTGATATAACGTACAACAGTATACATAATAAGACAAAATTATAAATTATCATTATAATTGTAAGGAAATTGAATATATTTGCGGGTAGTGCCGTTCATGATTTATATTTATCCCATATATATTTTGCGGTAACTCTAAATATGTCACATATCCAAGCAATATATTTTTATATGGAGAGATGATAATAATATGATTTACATTAATTATGGATGATCCCTCTTTAAAATTTTTTATTCAATCCAATATGTGTGGGGTGTTGTTAATAATTGGTTCGTTTTTGAGAAACAGCGATGAAAAAAATTTGGAATTAAAACCAAATAAAATCTATTAGTTTTAATAAAAAGTGGAATTTATTGAAATAAAACGCATACTCTCTAAATCTCAGTTAGTCACTTTTGACTATAATGCTATATCAAATTAGTTGCTTTCTACTATATAATGATTATAGTCATTTTTTAGAAATTGGAATATTATAGGGACAGATTGTTCACGGTTTCAACTGTTAATTGTAGTATTTTTCTAATTATTCGGATTTAGAGTGTAGTAAAATTAAATCAAATATTAAGAATGTTAAATTTCGTTAAAAATAGTCATTATGTATATTGAAATGACTAATAATAAATAATAATACAGAATTTTATGAAGAAATTAAAAGATTTTAGTTAAATATGAATTGATAATAATTATATTTCAATAACTTGAAACATTTTACATAAAGACTATTTTCATGCATATATGCGATATTCGTTTATGAATATGTTGTATGTATTCTTTCCAGTCTTCCGACCTGATGATCCAAGAGCCAAGAAAACAATAACATATTATGAAGAAGGATGGGATAAAAAATAGTATTGTTCGGTGTTGATAGTTTAAAAGTAAAATAAACATATATCTATTTACAATACGTAACTTTTTGCTTTTCAACTTTCTCGATAAAAAAGAAAAAAAAAAGTACACGCACCTTTATTATTTTCTTCCTATCAACTTTTGAAATTCTTTTCTTATATTAAAACAAAAATTTCTAGTAATGAAAAATAATCGATTAGTAGTAGATCAAATACAATTTTTTTTAAATGATGAATGTTTTAAATAAAACAAAGTTTATTATAAAATATTTAAATAGAGATATATAAAAGACATGCGCAGAGAATGCTTTCCTCTTGTCTGGTACTTTCATTACCAAAATGTCCCACTCACCTGATGCACCTTTAATCTGCAGTGTGCAGTTTGCTTTTACTCAATTGATTGCAGTCACGGTACATTTCTTTACTTTCGTCTTGTAATTTTTCCTCCTTAAGGTTCCTCCATTATATTTATTTGTTTGCACGACTGCTATGCAATTTACCTCATTGTAATCTTCAATTAAAAGTATATATTATTAAAAAATTTATTTCTCCTTTCAATTTTTTTAAATAAATATTACTCATTTCTCCTGCTGCATTTAAGAATCATTGCAGCGATAAACAATGTACTTGATATTTTTCTTTGTCACTGAAATAGATTTAATACAAAATTGTATATTCTATATTTCATTAAATAATTTGTAGGTTGTAAAATATATAGAATTGTAACATGTACAACATTTGATATAAATGTAAAATAATACAAATTAAAGGTAAAGAAGTATTGTAGTTCTCCTTAAATGTTATATCGTAAAGTACTAATTATTATTAATATTATTATTATTAGTATTATCTTAAAGCCTTGGTAGACCTATTTAAGAAAAAATATTTTTAACAAATAATAAATTTTTTACATTTCATCATTATTTAATCAAGTATTTAGTATATGTATTTATATGCATAATCTCTAAAATAAATTGTTCTTAATTTATTTATTTGTATCTTATACTCTCTAAATTTGAATTAAAGAAAATTCACTAGTTACCAGCGATAAGTATATAATACCACTATTTTCAAAAAGTGTATATAGTCTAATTAATGAGTGAAACTCATGTACAAGAAAAATAGCCACAAAGTAACTTTTTATTATTTGATTAAAATTATTTCATGTTACAGTGGATAATTTTCAAAAAAAAAAAAAATTATACATAGGTGCAAATTGTATATATAATATATAGCTGAGAGTATATGACAAAATGCTTTGAAGCATTGACAAAGCATATTGATGTGTTCAACTAAAAACCCCCACATTTAGTCTACCCCTTTCCACCCCCTCTCTCTCTCTCCATATATATATATATATATATATATATATATTTCTCTCTTTGACAATTTGAGTTAAAGAATGTGTGCAAGCAAAGTGCAGGAACTATAAATAACATGTTTGTGAACATATTTAATATTGATTTTTTATTCTTTCAAGTTCTTCTCGCTTTATAATAAATACACATTCATAAATGAATAAATATACATGCAATGATTTTTTAAAGAGATTCCATTTTAAGTTGATAGTTTTAAAAATGTTTCAATTTATCCAATTAAAATTCTTATCATTAAATTAGCTATACTTATAAGGACGATAAAGATGTCAAGTCTTTGTTATACACAGTCTAAACTCTTTAAATTTGAAGGAGAAAAAATTTCATTGAATTCAATTCAGTTGCGCTCTATTCTCAGGGTGCAGTCCCATGCTGAGCAGAAAACAGAATGCAAAGCAGAATTTCGTGAGTGCAAGAGAGATAGAGTCAGATATCACTATCCTTTCCACTCTCACGAAATTCTGCTTTGCGTTGTGCTTTCTGCTCAATATGGGACCGTAAGCCTACTTCCTAATAGGCAGTAAGCTTACTGCCGGCAATTAGACAAATGTAAAAAAACAATACAATTATTTTTAAATTGTGGATTTTTACATTTAAAATTTTTAGTGCTATGTTTTTATTTATTAGTACACGAATTTGAATTATGGCTAAAGTATATTATTTTAATCTAATTCAAAAAAATGTTTTGAATTGCTACTTTTGTCTAACACTTACATACTTGTAAACACATACTAGAAATGTAATTTCTTAAGTATAGATAACCAAAGTATATTATTGCGATAAAAATTAATCTGTTTTCTTTGAACACTGCAAAATAATTAAATATTTTATTTACATACTTTATGATAATTTTTAAATAGAGAAAAGAAACATTATTGTACTTTTTTCATAAATTCATATTTTATTTAATCTTTCTATTACATTTTCTCCGTATTTTTAAAATAATAATAATTATTATTATTGTAATTCACCTATGTGAACTACACATCGTGGATGCTGATGCGAGTCGTCTAAATGCCGAACCCACATCAGGCAGTAGGCCTTCTTATTCCTAATAGGCAGTAAGCTTACTGCCTATAGGCGCAAATAGATGAATCTATGAACGACTTTGTTGTGCATTTGTCTAATTGCCGGCAGTAATAAGCTTACTGCCTATTAGGAATAAGAAGGCTTACTGCCGGATTCTTCTATTTGTCTACGACATAAATACAACCTAAATATGTATCTTAAAATACTAAATATTATGTGTAATGTTACTAATATTACATAATATTTTATATATACCTATTAATTAGGTTTGCAAAAGATTTAAGGATATCTTTCGCGCTCAGTCTCTACATAAATCATGCATATAACTTGGTACAGCAGCTACCAAATCCTGCACTGTTGGTACACCGCAGAGATTTCGCAGAATCTGCACGTCGGCTGTACCAAAACATGGTTGGCTCTCATGTGCCACAATTTTTTCAGTGTAGAAATATATTTTTCAAACATTAAAAAATCACTTTAAAAACTAGAAAGTCTCTATACTATTTGAACTTGTTCATGCAACCTTAACCAAAAATATGCGTTTTTCGCCATTAACGATACAAAAATCACTCAAAATAATGAAATTTTAGGTATTGACTGATTTTTAATGTAAATAACCTCAATAGAAAAAAATTGACACATTTAATTGATCAAATGATTACTCGAATTTTTAAGATTTTTAAGATATAAGCAGGCGACTTGTGTCAATAATTGTCAATCATAATTAACTAATTATTATTCATGAATAAAAAAGAAAACAACAATAATTGTAAAGAGTTTTTATTATTATGAAACTCTATGTTTGTAAATAATTAAAGAATAATCATCTCATGTAACTAATTAAATAGCTTTTAATTAATCGAATCATAAAGGAAGATGCTCTACTTTTCATGTAGCTGGAGGGACTATTCTGTTGTCGCAGAAAGAAAGGCAGTACCTGTCAGGAGGATAACAACGTACCTGTCAGGGTGAGAAGAGGTGCCCATGTACTCGGAGGATCAGCAGAACTCGAAAATAATGAAATCCTGGGTCCCACCAATCCAAACCACCCTCCTTCAACCTCGTCGCAAGAAGAATCTTGTAAACCATCGCCTCGAAATTGTTACAGACTTGTCATCTTGGGAAGTGCACGTGTTGGGAAGACTGCAATTGTAGCAAGGTATGCGCAACTTTGACAAGACAATTCGTTTTAAAGAAACTCATCATTGCAAATTATAGAAATATTTTATAATTATATTTACTTGTCGTTATTCGACTTAGATTCCTATCTAATAAATTTGAAGAAAGTTATACTCCAACAATTGAAGATTTTCATCGCAAGTTATACAGAATTAAAGGAGAAGTGTATCAGTTGGATATTTTGGATACAAGTGGCAATCATCCCTTTCCTGCTATGCGAAGACTATCATTCTTAACTGGTAAGTGCATATACTATAATAAAAAGATTTTACACATGTAAAGTGATGAAGAATAAGCGGTGAAGGTTAAAAATTAATTAGTTTTAATCATGTTAATTATTATAGGAGATTTGTTTGTGGTGGTATTCAGTATGGATAGTCCAGAGACTTTTGAAGAGGCAGCAAGATTAAGGGAAGCAATTATAGAAACGAAAAAAAGTGCAATTCAAGGGTCAACAAAAAATAAGATTGCAAGTAATTTAAAAGTTCCTATGGTTATGGCAGGAAATAAATGTGATGGAGATATCAAGTATGTACCTGTTTATAATTATTAAATATGTTTTACATATATTTAAAATTAAAAAGTGTTTTTAAAATAAAATGAACAATATAATTATCTGCGACCTTAAACGTAGAATTATTTTAGACTTTTTTTCCTAAAAATAATGATTGTTGCAATCATAATTGAATTTGTTTTGTTTTTTTTTTTTTTTATAGAAAAGTTACTGTTGAAGAAGCCCAACAATACTGTGGAAATCAAGATGATTGTTGTGTATTTGTTGAAGTCTCAGCCAAAAGGAATTATCACGTAGATGATCTTTTTTACCATTTATTTATAGTAGCAGGTTTGCCATTAGAAATGGCACCTAATCATCATAGAAGAGTACCTTTAAATTTTGGTTCTCCTACTATGCTACCACCTTCTCAGGTAAAAATCCCTATTAATGTTAAAATTAGATGGCACATAAAGGCCAACGCAGAATAGATCTGTAACCGGAACCGCAATCGTAAGCGTAACCGTAAGAATGAGTTAAAGAAGGATAGGTATATTGTTTATCCTTCTCTAACTCATTCTTATGCTTACGGTTACGATTGCGGTTCCGGTTAAAGATCTATTCTGCGTTGGCCTTAATACGTCACACAAATTAGGTAGAGAGAGAGAGAGAGAGAGAGAGAGAGAGAGAGAGAGAGAGAGAGAGAGAGAGAGAGAGAGAGAGAGAGAGAGACAGTGCTTTTTCATTTGAAAAACATGAAAAATTTGCACCTCTTATTGATTAAAAATTATAACCAATGACTTTGTGATTTGATCAAGTCTAGCACACCTCTAAAACGCAGGTTCGCAGTGTATTAAAATCGTGTGACGTATTATGTATATATAAATTATAAGAAAAATAATTACACCAAGTGATTTCCTAATCCTTAGCCGAAACACAAAACCACTCTCAGTATTAAACGACGATTAAGTGATGCTTGTGGAGTAGTCGCACCTGCCCGCCGACCAAGCTTAAGAACAGACTTGATGATTATGAGAACTAAAACTTGTTCTACTGGAGCTGAAAATAATATTCCAGGATCAGGTATTACATTGTGGTCTGTTGATTCGAAAAAATTTTGTTGTATTCAATAAATAATTTATTTAAGCAAGCAGTTGGTTCCGACTATATTTTTCAACTTTTTTCTCCCAATTTATTATTCATTGTGCATTAAAAAATGTGAGCAAAAGGCGTAAAACTGAAAACTCAATTTTAAGAGTACACACTATGGACAATCGTAAGCGTAAGAGTAAGAATGAGTTAAAGAAGGATAGGTATATTGTTTATCCTTCTCTAACTCATTCTTACGCTTTTACGGTCACGATTACGGTTGCACTCATCAAATTCTGCTTTCGTGAAAGCGTAAAGTACGTTTAAGGTCTAAGCAAATAGAACAACAAAACGACAGCCGCCAGAGAGTCGCAAACAGGAACGTAATTATGGGTTAAGAAAGGAGATTTATAGTTTTATCCTTCTTCAGCTCATCTTTGCTTCTATTAAATTGAAGGTTTAATTCGTTCAACTTTACGCCATAATTAAATGCAGAAAAAGGACAGAAATATCGTCGTCCATCTTTTTTATCTCATGCTTGCGCGACAGTTTCCCGTTTTATTCTGCTTAGACGGCACCTTTATGCTTGTAGAAGCACCATTTTGCGTTGGCCGCGTTACACGTGTTCTGTCAATATCTTCCATTATTGTTTTGGCCGTTGACAATCACGTTTCAGACACAAGTTTTATTATTTAATGTTGTTCAACTTTTCAAGTAATTACTTTAATAGGTACAATGTTAAGAAGAAGAAAACTTCAATTTAATAATGTTAAAAGTTTGGACGCCTTTCCAAAACTTGCTGAGCATTATACCAAACAATCTGCTGTTGGTGGTACTTGTAAGTGAATTTCAAACAAATGTGTTTTTATTATTTTTTTCTAAAAATTATTTTATATAATGTTTAATTAGTAAAGTTGTAGTGGGATGATGGGGACAGTAGGCGGCACATATCAAGTTTAAAATCTAGAATAAAAAAAATTTATAAATTTTTTCTCCTTTTCAATTCTGAATATTATAAAAATATTCTATAATTTAGGAAAATCATGATTTAAATTTTAAAAAAACTATAATATTATGATTGCCTTTTTATTATAAAACTAAGTGTTTTATTTGTTTAATTAAAAATGTATTGTGGCTAAAAGTGTAATAATAAATAACGCATTAGGATTACACAACATTTATTTTTATTTGATGTACTATCTTTATTTTCTGTGTATTTCAGTTTCAGTGATAAGCTTCTGTATAATTGTATATTTAACCATTGCTGAAACATGGTATTTTCTAGATAGTAAACTTAAATTCAAATTTGTACCAGATACAGAGATAAATTCGAAATTAAAGATAAATATTGACATAACTGTAGCAATGCCATGTGGACGTATTGGTGCCGATATACTAGATTCGACAAACCAGAATTTTCAACATTTTGAAATTCTTAAAGAAGAAGATACGTGGTGGGACCTATCTCTAGAGCAACGCTCTCATTTTGATACCCTAAAAACAATGAATTCATATTTTCGAGAAGAATATCATGCCATTCACGAGCTTTTATGGAAATCTAATCAAATTGCATTACACAGCGAAATGCCAAAACGGTAAATATAAAACATATAATTAAAATATGATTCCTACTATAACACAGAATGCAGCAGCAGCTGGAAATCAAGGGAAAAAAGAAATATTTAAATAATAAATCTCACAAATCAGAAAATTAAAATACCCATATAATACCAAACTTTTAATATCGCGTCTAAATAATGGCAAAAAATTAAGCAAACCTCATCGCATCTAATAATTTCCGTAAATTTTAATACATGCGCTAGATTACATTTTTTTTATAATCATAAATAAAATTGTAAATTAAATAAAATTTAATGACAAATTATTTAAAAATGCAATTTTAATATATAATTTTAGAAATAAAACGGATAGTTTTATTATCACCATTACTTTTATATAATTGCAGATCTCTTCAACCTGATTATCCGCCAGATGCTTGTCGCATTTATGGAAGTTTAAGTTTAAACAAAGTATCTGGAAATTTTCATATAATTTCTGGAAAATCATTATCCTTTCCTGGTGGTCACATACATATTTCATCATTTCTTACAGATAAAGAACATAACTTTACTCATAGAATTAATAGATTTTCATTTGGTGAGCCCAGTCCTGGTATTATTCATCCATTGGAAGGAGAAGAGAAAATTACTAATGAAAGTGAGAGACGCGCAGATAAATATACAATATTTTTTTCTTCATCTGTTGTGATAAAATATTTTAATTATTTCAAAAAGTACCCAAAAAGTTTTTATGCTGATTGCTAAAATCTTAATTTCGTTGTAGGTGCAATTTTATATCAGTATTTTATAGAAGTAGTACCGACTGATATCGATATACTTTTACGTAAAACAAAAACATTTCAATATAGTGTAAAAGACCATCAAAGACCAATTAACCATCACAAAGGGTACCATGGTATTCCTGGTATATTTTTCAAATATGACACTAGTGCTTTGAAAATAAAAGTTTTCCAAGAAAGAGAATCATTATATCAATTTTTTATAAAACTATGTGCTACTGTAGGGGGCATATACGTTACCAGTGGTATGTATATTTTTGTTACTTGATTTAAAAAAAAATACATTTTATAAGACAATCTAATTATGTACAAATATTTCGAAATTTTAATAAATAGATTTTGAATTAATATTCAAAAAAATATAGAGTTTTTAAAAGACTTGAAAAATTTTATTCATAAATAATTTCAAAGATACTCGTATAAGGAATAATAAAATTTATGACCATTACCATGTTTTTCATTAATTTAGGTCTAATTAATAATTTAGTACAATTATTCTGGAAAATGTTCTTTTTGAATCATTCAAAAGTTGAATCTACTTTAAAAACTTTGGAGAGTATTGCTGACAAAGCAGGAACATCCAATTCTATTAATTTATTACACGTTGCAACACCGGAAATGGTTAATAATGTTATAATTAAACCACAATAAAAGATGAGTTACCAAATATAGTTTTTTAATCATTCACAACTATTCAATGAATTTTACTCATTTAAACCCGCACAAAGAAAAGATGTATAATATTTGAGCCATCAACTAGACTTTTTATTTGGCTCTATATATTTGCGGTTTAAAAAGTCTGTAAAATATTAATCAATATACATGTGTGAAAAACAATTTGTATTGTTAAAAGGATGAAAAATAAAGTGCATCTTTTATAAATAATATTCTTTTTTTTGTATAATTTTCAAAATAAATTATTCCAAGCTTATTCTATAATAAATATTAAACACCAAGTACTTTTTATAATATTATATTCGTTTATATTCGTTAACAATAAATATTAAATATACATTTTTCCATTATTATACACAGCATTATATAAAGTTGATGATTATTTTCATAAATAATCTCTTGGACAATATATATAATATTTCTTGTAAATATATGTATAATTATTACACAAAGTATAAAGATTTGTGTGCGTTTATATTAATGGCACTTGAGAAAATTGTATTACAATAATTAATGGTTTGTTAAAATTACATTCTAATATTAATTTATTTATAAAAATAAATAGAAGCTGCAGATATAGATAAATATATTTGTCTCAAAATATTCTTAGTATAAAAAAATAATTTGACAGTAATAAATAATGTTGTTCTCCATTTCGCAAATGGAGCTGTGGTAGGCTCATTTTAATAAAGGGCGTGATTAAATTGTTTTATTAATGATTTTTTTTTTAAAAAAGGTACACACAGTCTAATAAACAGCTCAACGGTGATGATGATGATGATGATGATGATGATGATGATGATGATGATGATGATGATGATGGCATTTCTACAATATATAAAATAATTTAAATTAAAAAAGACAATGTAAATAATTGATAATTTTTGCAATGGAATGATTAACATTTTTATAAGAAAATTATTTTAATACAAATTAATAGCTCTCATGACAAGAATTTAATAAAAAAATATTTAAAAAATCCAAGAGACCTTCTCATACTTTTGATGAGAATTTAAAGCAAGTAATTATTATTTTTTGTTGTCTACGTATCAATAAACAGTTTTGTAATTTATTATTTTACTCACATGGTATTTTTCAGTATATGTATAAATATACTTAAGGTCGCTGATAATTGTAAGGTTTTCCATAAGGTCCCACTTTAGTACTTGATTTTTCAATTTTCAGTTGATTGTAAAAGCTGTTCACTACAAGCCATCCATAAGCACACATAACTAAAAGATTTAATTAAAAATAAAATTCTTTTTATCACTTTTTCTACTATAAATGAAAAACATACACTATACTCATTAATTTGACCAAAAACTTGATAAATAATTTATCAAACATAACATTAAATTATAAACACCTTACCATTAAAAACCAGGCCGAGTATTAGACAAATCACTCCTTCTATTATGTGTTTTTGAAGAAAAAACATAATTGATGTATATAAAACACTGATAAATATTCCAGGAATAGCGACCATGGTTAGTGTAACCCAGGGAAGCATAAATAAAGTCTTTCGCTAAAATTATTATAAAAACATATACATATGATATATTTTCTTGTTAATCAAATAACAAAGCACCTATAGGTGCTTTTATTATACATTTTTTAGCAAACACTTACCTTTAGTGTACCAATAATTAAAAGTGTTGAATACAATATTGTCATGCACAGAAATATAGTGAAAATAATACGAGCTATATTTTTGTCTACATTAATAATTATAGTTTTCCAGTCGGCATTCACAGTGAAGAGAACAATAATTGTTAAAATTGCTAATGCCTGAAATTAAAACAAATTTATTGAATTTTAAAGAATATATATACACTCTAAATTTGAATCAGCGATAAGTACATGGATTTAAATTGGCGTATATCATGTTTATGAAAAAAAATTAGTAAATAAACAAGTAAGAATCCGCGCGCGACAGTTATCGGCCACTTAAAAAAGCTTTCAAAAACCGTCCAAAAAATTTTTTTCTTCTATTACAAAAGTTTAGATTTGTTTGTGATCACTTTGGAAATGATTAGCAACAAGCAAAATATTTTTATCTCATACGGTTTTATATAGCTTATTCAAAATTGAAAAATGGCCGACTTCTGTCTGGTTTACCCTATATATATAGTATAATTATGTATACTTTATAAAGCTACTGGAAATCAGCGAGACTTTATTGTGCTGATTCAGATTTAGAGACTGCATATATATTAATTTTTGTTTTTGGTGTCTAAGACACCATTGCGCATTATGGAAATAGGCGAAATTACTAAAATCCTAGACAATTTGACTAGGATTTGCGAGGTCGTTTTTGCCAGGCTTATGGTAGGAAATGGTTAGGGTTAAAAAATATTTTTAAATTAACGTTATATTAAATGCTTTCTTAAAGCTCTGAACTATATAATAAAAAAAATGAATGAATGAATTGAAGGGCTATACATAAAATAAGGGGACGAACGCGAGGCTTGGAGGGATACTATAATATACCAGTCGGGTAGCAGTGACAGTAGGCCTTGAGCCGCTCGCTGCTACCAGACTGATATTATCCCTTACAACCACGCGTTCGTCCCCTTATTTTATGTATAGCCCTTCAATTTCGTAAGACATATGAACAAAAATATATATAAAAAATTTTTCAAATCCCTAAAAATATAGTAAAACTTGAAGTGTATAAAAATAAAAAAATTTACTTACTATGCTGCATATGCCGCTAAACAATGTGCCTGTTTTTAAGGACCATAATCCAAGGAATGATTTTACCTTCAACATTCTAAGCAAATACGTAAAAAATGTATAAATCGATCCTCAGATAAATAGTGCTCTCTAAATCTGAAATAGCAGCAATAAGCATACGATTCCAATAATTATCATATGCAAACTGAATTGGTGAAATTTTACTAAATAAATTCAATTAAATTTCACTGATTAATTAGACGCTTTTTGAATCGCAAATAGTACGCGCGCGCCAATTTCCAGCGATAAAAGTTGACGTTGGAAATATTGATGAAATTTCACAAATTCAGATTTAGAGAATGTGGATTTTTAAAATAAGGAAAGATGAATGAAAATTTATTTAACTTGACCCCAGTTTTTCTAAATAAAATCGGCCCCCAGTGGCGGATCTATTTAAAAAAAAATTTCAATATAATATCATCTCTTATTTCTATCTCACAGGCATATTTGACTCTTAGGGGGGGGGGGCAATCACCCGTGCCCCCCCTAGATCCGCCACTGTCGGCCCCAAAGAAACTTTTTGTTCAATCTTTTCTTAATAAATGTTTAAGCATTACATTTTCACTGCGCGAATCTATTATTAAATGTAATATTTAGATATTCAATATCATAAAGGTTATTGTTTTTATCATCTATTTCAAATAATCTATACCCGCAGTTTTAAATACATATTCATTTTTTTACCACATAAAAATAAAAAAAAATGCTGAATTTTATAAAAAAAACTTCAACATCAATTTATGCTGTATATTTTTTGAAAATTTAATTTCCCGAAATTTCCAAAACGTTGTCTGCTATACAATTTGTAAGAAATAAATAATTTATGTTGGAATATTGTGTATAATAAATTTTATTTTTAATAAAAAAAAAACTTTTTTGTAAATTAATATTAAAAAAATAATAGTAAGAAACTTTGTTTATATAATAACACACAATTCATTAATTAAAAATGAAACAAAATATTTTAATATAAATGTCCATTGTTTTGTTATGATTTACAACATATGTGACGCTCCACGAGAAAAGGGACTTTATTTACTCTTGTCATAAGGTCCCTTTTCTCGTGGAGCGTCACATATGCATATATATATATATATATATATATATATATTACCAACGTTACAGCGCAATTTGATGCATTAAATGTGTCAAGTTCAGTATACCATAACTTGAATAAATAAAGTACCTACTTTTAAATTATTGTAATTATATTTTTAAAAGTAAAACACAATTAATTCTGGACAACTGGGGATCTAATAATTATATTAAATTAAAAAAAAGACGAATTTAAAACAGAGAACTAAACCAATATATACTTTTGTTCCACAAGAGATGAACAGAAACTGTGCCAAGAACAGCAGAACACTCATACACTTGCAGACTCATACGGTTAAAAATACACCTACGCATCCTCCTACACTTGCAATAAGCACACCTTTCTTATATTATACAGTGATATTTCTAAAAATTATAATATTATATAAATAGGTACACAAATTTAAAAATAATAATAAATTTTGTAAAAAATGGTCATAAAATGCCATTTAAAGAATTTATAATTATTCAACAATGCTACATTTAATGTTTTATAAATATTTTAAAACATAAGAAAGCAATCTACTATCGATGCTATGTAAATTATATGTGCATAATTTTTTTATTAAAGGTTATTAAAAAATTAAAGGCGAAAAAAGATTTCTCGAATTTTATTTACTACACTGCAAAAAAAAAAAAATTTTATTTGATTCAAATAACCGATTAATTGACTATTATCAATTAAATATTTAATTGAATCAAATAATATTTTTATTGTAGCTGTCAATTGAATGGTATTTGCTTTAAATACTGAA
This sequence comes from Leptopilina heterotoma, assembly GCF_015476425.1. Classification (NCBI taxonomy): domain Eukaryota; kingdom Metazoa; phylum Arthropoda; class Insecta; order Hymenoptera; family Figitidae; genus Leptopilina; species Leptopilina heterotoma. Next base: position 2,172,838 of record NW_025111202.1, read on the forward strand.
ATTATTGTTGGTTCAAATACCATTCAATTGCGACAGCTACAATAAATATATTATTTGATTCAAGTAAATATATAATTATTGATAATCAATTTTTTTTTCAATGTATAAATGATATATTATTTTGAAACATTAATTTCGCACAGTTCTTGGTCCAAAGAGAGTACTATAAAAAAATATTATACACGACGATAATATTTAAAATTAAATAAATTAATTCAATAAATAATTATAAAAATGATTATATAGTTGTTATGTTGTAATAAAATTAATTTAAAATTTTTTAAAATATATTTCAATAAAAACGGGCGCACATTTTGAACACAACCATTTTCATATAGAAATCAGTGTGTTTGTGCCTTTTACTCTCATATATTATACCATTGAAAATAAAATCCTTCACCACCCACACACACACACACACAAAATTAACTGATTGCGTGTGAGTGATTTACTATTGGAAAATCTTTCTAAAATAAGTTTTATAAAAATTGGTTGAGAATCCCTTTGCACATAGCCTCCTCATAATACATAGTATAGTATAGTGTGAGAGAAAGTTGAAAACACAAACTCTATTCAGAATAAAAGTCTTGAAAATGTCTGCCAAGAAGAAAGCCTTTAAAAAGTTACCTACAGATATTTGTCCATTTCATTATGAAATATGTTTAAAACCCGACTTGAACAAATTTATTTGTGAAGGAGAAGAAAATATACATGTTGATGTAAGTACTGAAATGAATTAATTTCAAATTGCCATACTAAAATGTGCATATATACAAATATACTTTTTTATTAAAAATTATTTGTGCATATAATCCAGAATTAATATTTCAAAACACAATTTATCGTTTAAATAAATATAAAAAAATATAAGCGATAATAACAAGTATTAGTCTTTTAGAATTTCCAGAAGAAAATATCACTAAAAACTAACCTAAAAAATAAGAAAAAGTCACGTGTACAATACTGACATTATTCTTGAAAAATTATGAAAATTTCAATAGAGGATATGCATAATAATTTTTAAAATTATATCATAATATTTCTTAAATATTAACATCTAGTTGAATTTTTTTTAAAGAATTATCAATTTTATTATTAAATATTGATACAAATGGATTTAAAAAAGATTTCGCGGTAATATTATGTTTTAAATCTTCATAATATACTTTCAATACTTGTGTGTGTGTGTGTTTAATGCAGATAAATACTTCAACAAATGTTGTAACTTTAAATTCGGCTGATTTAGAGTTTCAGTCAATTAATTTTCATACACATGAAGATTTATTGATATCATCAAAGAATATATCAATTAATAATGAAGAAGAAACAGTTACAATTGAATTTGATGAAAAGCTTCCACCAGGTCGCTCAGGTTATATACGTTTAATATTTCAAGGAAAAATTAATGACAATATGAAAGGATTATATAGAAGTAAATATACAGGGTAAGTGTCATTGTGATTTGATTATTACACAATTTCAAAATTAATAATAATATTAATATATTGTTTCAACAACAACAACACACAGTTTGGATGTTGTCGGTGATAGCAGTTATAGCAAATATGCAGCAGTTACACAATTTGAATCATCAGATGCTAGACGTTGCTTTCCATGTTGGGATGAACCGGCATATAAATGTACTTTTGATGTAATATTACAAGAAGTACCTGTTGGTCTTGTAGCTCTATCAAATATGGTACGTATTGTGTATAATCATTATTATAAAATTAAAGTTTTGTCTAAAATTTGCATTAATAATAATTCTTTTTTTTTAGCCCATCAAGACTATTACTAGAAATTCTTCATTAGAGAACAACAAAATTGTATTTGAAACAACTCCAAAAATGTCTACGTATCTTGTAGCTTTTGTCATTGGAGAATTTGATTATTTAGAAGATGTAACTAGTGACGGAGTTTTGATACGAGTATATACTCCAATAGGAAAAAAAAAGCAAGGACAATTTGCACTTCAAGTAGCAACAAAAGTTTTGCCTTATTACCATAATTACTTTGAAATATCGTATCCCCTCCCAAAAATGGATTTAATAGCTATAGCAGATTTTTCATCTGGTGCCATGGAAAATTGGGGTCTAGTAACATATAGAGAGACATGTTTATTAGTAGATTCACAAAATACATCAACCGTCCGAAAACAATGGATAGCGTTAACAGTAGGTCATGAATTGGCTCACCAATGGTTTGGTAACCTTGTAACAATGGAATGGTGGGATGATTTATGGTTAAATGAAGGTTATGCATCCTTTGTAGAATTTCTATGCGTTGCATATCTTTTCCCTGAATATGATATCTGGACTCAATTTGTAACAGATGTTCATATTCAAGCTTTAGAATTGGACGCTTTAAGAAACAGTCATCCAATTCAAGTTCCAGTTGGGCATCCTTCAGAAATTGATGAAATATTTGATGATATTTCTTATTGTAAAGGTGCGAGCGTTATTAGAATGTTACATTCGTATATTGGCGATGAAGATTTTAGAAAGGGTATGAAATTGTACTTGACCAGATATTCCTATGCTAATGCAAAAACAGATGATTTATGGACTGCTTTAGAAGAAGTGGCCAAGAAACCAGTACGCTCTGTTATGTCAACGTGGACGAAACAACAAGGTTTTCCTTTAGTTCAAGTTGAACAACGACGACAACAACAACAACAGCAAAGTGGTGGTGGTGCGGAAAATGATGAATCAAATAATGTTTTACTTACATTCCAACAAAAGCGATTCCTTCCTGATGTTGTTAATAATTTGGTAGAGACAAAATGTAAAGAGAAATGGATTATTCCATTAAGAATAAGTGTTGCTCAGAATCCTGAAAAAATTTTATTTGATGATTTATTATTGAGTAAAGAAGAAGAAACACTAGAAATTGTAATTAAAGATGTGCCAAAAGACTCGTGGATTAAAATTAATTCAGGAACAATAGGTTTTTATAGAACAATGTATAGTACTGACATGCTTCAACTTTTCGAACCAGCAATAAAAAATCGTACATTATTACCTCTTGATAGATTAGGTCTTTTGGACGATTTATTTGCTATTGCACAAGCCGGTCATTCATCTACAATTGATGTACTGAAACTGATGCAAGCTTTTCAATTCGAAGATGACTATACTGTCTGGTGTACAATTTTAAATTGCTTAAATAAAATTGGCCAATTAATTTCGCATTTAAATCATCTTGATAATGCATTCAAGGTTTTTGGTTGTTCCTTATTAAGAAATATTGGCGAAAAATTGGGATGGGAAGCAAAAAGTAATGAAAGTCATTTAGATACATTATTGAGGCCTCGTATATTAGGAAAATTAGTTTTCTTAGAAGATGAGGAAATAATTCGTGAAGCAAAAAGACGATTTACATTACACATTAAAAATGAAACGATACTAGCAGCAGATTTACGCAGCCTTGTATATAGAGCAGTTTTATCATCAACATCCGTAGATGATGTTGAAAATTTTGAAACAATGCTTAGATTATATAGAGAGTGTGATTTACACGAAGAAAAAGATAGAATTCTAAGTTCTCTTGGAGCTGTTGGAGATGTCAAGTTGTTGGCTAGAGTCTTGCAATTCTCTATGAGTGATCAAGTTCGTGCTCAAGATTCAGTATTTGGAATTACTTCAGTGGCAATGATGAGATACCAAGGTCGGCTTCTGGCATGGGAGTTTTTGAAAGAAAAATGGGATATATTATTGGATCGGTATAAAAGTGGATTTTTGCTAACACGCTTAGTAAAATGTATTACAGAAAATTTTGTAACTAATGAAAAAGCACAAGAAATTGAAGAGTTTTTTAAAAATCAATCTATAGTTGAACGAACTGTTCAACAAAGTGTTGAAACTATCAGACTAAATGTTGCATGGTTAAATCGCGATAAGGACAAAATACAAGAATTTCTTTTAAAACCATGAAATGTGAAGAAACACACATGTTTTGTAAAGTTGGATTGCGAATAATATATAAATAATAAAAGTTGGCTCATAATTTTTAAAATAAAATTCTTCTAATTATTTATTGAATTCGATGCAATAGAAAATATTATTTTCAAGTATAGATAATTATAGTCTTGTTGAATTCAAATAAAATGAAAAATTATTCCACTCTGAATAATATTCTTGGCGAATATGATTCTTCTTTAATTTAAAATGTAATTTTTTCAGTGTGAATAGTACTATATTGTTTTTAAAATAAGTTTAGTAAATTGAGTATATTTAAAAAATATGTTTTACACTAATTTAAGTATAGAAAAATAAATAAATATATACATATATAAACTAAAATAAACGTAATGTAAGTATTTTTAAAAGTATTGATAAAGAAAAAATTTTCATAACCTCGATGGGTTCTATAACACATATACATACAAAAAATCCTTTGATTCATTTCAATTGCGCATTGGATCAATATTTGGTGTTTATATTTTTACAAATACAAAATTTAATACATGGTTAAATATAAAATTGTTGCTTAAATGTATAGAATGAAGGTATTCTAAAATATATTAAATAGTAGATAAAATATAGTACGTGCGAATAATTTTGAAGTACTAGGGTACTTGATAATTTATCACTTTTCTACATACAACAATTGTTGTGTGAAATATTAAAGAAAGGAATTGAAAAAAAAATCTTTTCTATAGATGATAGACAACAATTATTTTAAGATATATTTTTATTCATCTAGAGAGAAGGAGAGAGAGAGAGAGAGAGCAATATGTACAATGTAAAATTCTTTTTAAAATATAAAAAACAATTATAACAAAAAATTTTTTTTCACAATTTCAAGTATATATAAATTTATATACAATTAATATGATTTAATGTCCAATACATTATTGTTTTTTATCAACTGAATTAAAGAATAATTTTATAAAAATCAATTTTTTATCATGTTTCACACAGAAACAATATTGATATTAATAATATCAATAATATTTAATATCAAAACGCAATGCCAACATATACATTTTTCAAAGTCAATAAACTAAAAGTTTATTAAAAAAAATATCACAAAAGCTTCATTAGTGTTTCTTTTTCAATATATATAATCTAAATGCAAAAATGAAAAACATCAGACACTTTAGATTTACAACAAAATGTTTGTTGTCATTCTGCACCACAAATTTTCACTGATCCATAATGGAGTGAAGATGACAGTCTTGCTTGTGCACATTACTATTTTCTTCTAATGTTGATTGCAAAATACAAATGTATTCAATAACTCGCTGAATAACTTGTAATTTTGAGAGTTTTCGTCTTTTTGGCAAATCAGGAGCAACAAGAGACTGTAATTTTGTTAAGTATGCTGCAACTTGTTCTGCTTCGAGATCTCGCCGAGTTCCATTATTTATTTCAAGACTATTGGGCAAAACACCTCTTGCTGAAGGTGGAATTCGACCTCCAGCTGATGAGTTTATTACCATGGCTTTCATGTCAACTTTTCTACACATACACTTTAGCATACACTTGAAAGTATATGATTTTTTTCACTGCTAATTACAATGTTTTTAAAGAAAATGATGTATAATAACAATAATGTTTAGCATCATTTCCAAAATATATAAGTAGATAATCTTTAATACAACTAAATTAACTGCTGTGATGAATCTTGACGCAGCAGCAGCAGATCACTACTAGTATCAAGACTCACACCTGTACTTTTGTATATATAAGCAACCATCCCCTCTATTTTCACAATCTGTACAACATTCCTAAAACGCGCGCAAACGCCATTACACTTTCGACAATAATAATAATAATAATAGCAATAAAAAAATTATAAAAATAGTTGTTGAAAAAAACGTTGACGAAACAAAACATTCTTATATCGTCAACGTTTTGGAAAAAAGTTGAGAAAAATAAAAATTAAATTATTACTCCATTATAAATATTGTTGTAATAGATTACAGCATGTAATCCTTCATTTATTTATTAAAAACCAAGATTTTATTTATAGTTGTGTAAAACATTCAAAAAAGTTGACGTATGTATAATTTTTAAGAAAAAATGGATACAACTTTTAATACCCAACTTTTTACCTATATATAATAAGAGTTGAAAAAAAAACATTTTCAATGTTGCAAATTTTTCCAATCATTTTATTAATATTCATAGCCAAACAATAAAATTGTTGAAAAAATTTAAATATTTAATTGAAAATAATAAAATGAATGCATCAACTGTGAATGGGCAGCGCGCAGACAACAGAATCATTTCGAGAAGGTATCAAATTAAAAAGAGGAAGAGAAACAGCGACATCGCCATACATTCCATGGAGGCGCCTTCTAGTCTCGTGAACACCTGCACATTCAGCTGAATCACGGCGCCAACTAAAACTTGTTTCTCACATTCTAAATGTGTATACAATCCATACTACTACCACTTAAAAATTTTTACTTTTTCCTACTCTGAGAAACTATAAGTCTTGATACTTTAGGCACTTCCAAGTCCCAAATTGGGTAATTGCTCAAATAAAATACAATAAAAGCCCAAAAAAAAGTTTTATTCCTCAATTTTATTTCTCATGTGGTTTATTTAATATTGAAAAAAAATTATGGCATAATGTGACATATCAAATCATTTGTAATATTGCATGTAATTTGATTTCGAATAAATGTCTTTTTCATTTAAAAAAAATTATAGCAAGTACTCTCTAAATCTGAATTAGCGAAATTCCACTAATTTCCCAGCGATAAGTATATCACTGATTCAATTAGCGTACATACGCTAATTAATCAGTGAAATTTCACTATAATTCACAGCGTATATACGCTAATTGAATCAGTGATATACTTATCGCTGGGAAATTAGTGAAATTTCGCTAATTCAGATTTAGAGAGTAATATATCAACAATCACTCTGAAAATTGTCTGTATAATTAAATTGTGAATTTCGGGAAGAGGGGCTCAAAACAAAAAGTGTCATTTTTGCATAACCATATTTGACAGTGATAATGACTCTTACGATTTCCAGAGTTGAGCCCTTTTCGAAATTCACGATACAATTTGATTTCTCATAATAATAAATTATGTATATTGACAGTACGGTAATGATGTAAATTAAAAAAATTTGTTTCCTTTTTTCTAAAAAAATTTGAATCTTGTTAAAAATAAAAATGAAGATATAGAATATATACCTATATGCCTAGAAAAATACATTTATTTTAAAACATTTGTATTAAAGAATTCTAAGCAAAGTTAAGAATACTTACGTCACCTAAAGTATAAAAATGACGATTGCGAAAAGGAAATGAGAAATTTTGAGAAAATGTTAGAAATTGAAATGGAGACTGGTAGACTGTGTAAAATGTTGATCGATATTACCATATATGTTTTACTGTGTTCAAAATTTACCGCACTTTCCTAGCAAGTTTATGCGCCGGTAACGTCATGCTCCTTTTAATCTATTTACGTTTTGTAGGCACAGTAAAAAAAGCAGGATTGGAAGAGAGCGAATATAGTATTGGCGGTGAGTTTCTGCCAATACGTTTTCGCGTGAAAACCGTATAAAGCATTCTGCCAATCCTGCTTTTTCACCGTCAATTCTGTACTGTTGATCTATTACCACATGATTTAGGGAGCTTTCAACGTTCGCGCTAGGGGCGCTGTGAGTATAAGTCACAGCGCTCATTAGAAAATACCCTAAATCATATGGTGATAAATCAACAGTTTGTCAAATTTCATTTATTTACATTTTAACAAAATTTTATATTTCCTGTTCGTTATCAGCATTTTTACACATTAAATCAATCAATCTTTTTGATTAAAATGCCAAATCGAGTCAATAAACGTGAAATCGAAAGATTCAAGAGGACAGAATTGACGGTGAAAAAGCAGGATTGGGCGATTGGCAGAATGCCCCCAATACGGTTTTCACGCGAAAACGTATTGGCAGAAACTCACCGCCAATATTATTCGCTCTCTTCCAATCCTGCTTTTTTACTGGGAAAATAAGCAAATATGTATATTCTTTCTTTTATTAAAACTGTTTTCCGTATTAAATTTCAGTATTTGAAACTGCAGCGAAAAATTAACAACAGTTTTCTATAATTGCTTTAAAAATTTATTTTTCCTTTCTAAGGGAGCGTTTACAAATTCAAACCGATTTAATAGCAATTTTGCAAGCAAGTTAGAATTTACGGTGCTAATACGCAGCTGTCTTTAACTCAGTTATTTTTAATTTATAACCGAATTGCAGAATGTGAGAAATTTCTCGTACAAGCCCAGATAGCACAACATTTTGCAGAAAGTTTGCATTACAAACTTGGCAAATTTGCATTGCAAGTTTGCAACAAACTTGAGGCAAATAACAAAATGTCCGCCCGGTCAAAATCTATGTATTTTGTGAAATGTTGCCTTCCCCCTTCAGTAGGAAAGGTGACAAAATGTATAGTACGCAGCTCTGTATGTCACAGAAGACTACTGCGCAGACATTTTAATTTACCTTGCCACGCAAAGTTTTCTGCAAGTTTGCTCCGCAAACTTTACACAAGGCGGACATTTTGTTATTTGCCTCAAGTTTGCTGCAAACTTGCAATGCAAATTTGCGAAGTTTGTAATGCAAACTTCCTGCAAAATGTTGTGCTATCTGGGAAAATAGTAAAACTTTAGAAAATAAGTAATTTTGCTTAAAAGGATGTAAATGAATAATTTTTGTTAAAAAAATAGTCACGTGCAAGATTTTCTATATACTTTTTAAACAATTGTTTAAACTTTTATTAAGTATGTTTTAAAAATTTTAATTAAATAAAGATTTTATACTTGATAAAAGTTTAAACGCAAGTAGAAATTCTTTCGCAAGTGACTATATTCTTTTTAATAAAGATTCATATACATATTCTTTTAAGCAAAATTATACTTATTTTCTAAAAATTCAACTATTTTAAATTTTTTCAACATTATGTTTTTACTATATTCTTTTACGAGAAAATTCTCACATTCTGCAATTCGGTTATAAATTAAAAATAACTGCGACTTAAGGATTAATTTCAACTTCAATTTAATAATAATTTACTCAAATTGAAATTAAAATTATTGCAGTTCAGACATTTATAATCTTCCGCAGTTCATGCTTTGGTTGAAAATAATACACGGAGAAAAATGAGTTTGCTATTATAAGGATAGCGAATTTTTAGCTATTACAGCTTATAATTAGCTGTTTTAGCAAAAAAAAGTTGGCTAATTATTATTATAGCAGCGTTTTAGCTGCGAGTATAAACAAATATGTACACGGAAAAATGTTTGGGACAGTATCTGTACCTTTTGGTGCATTCGTTATCCCTGTCTAAAAATTTTAATATTCAATTCACTATTCACACTTCTTATTTCCTATTGTTTTTTTATACGACGTGAAGTTAATTGTTGGATAAATTTTTTGAAAGGTATATAGCATGTGCACCTAACATTTTTCCGTGTATATTCTTTTTTTAACTGTTCTCTTGAATTTTAGTATTTGAAACTGTGACGAAAAATTAACAACATTTTTCTATAATTGCTTGAAAAATCTACTTTTCATTTCTTAATTACAAATTTTAACCGATTTAATAGCAATTTTGCAAGCAAGTTTGAATTTACGCGGTGCTAATACGCAGCTGTATTTAATTCAGTTATTTTTAATTTATAACCGAATTGCAGAATGTGAGAAATTTCTCGTACAAGAATAGTAAAAACATATAACATATGAAGTTGAAAAAATTTAAAATGGTTGAAACTTTAGAAAATGAGTAATTTTGCTTAAAAGAAATTTGATGTAAATGAATAAATATTCTTAAAAAAATAGTCACTTGCAAGGATTTCTATACTTGACGTTTAAACTTTTGTTAAGTATACTTCATAAAAGTTTCTTTCAAGTGATGACTATTCTTTTTACACGGAGAGAGAATATATATTAAATTTTGTAAAAGTATTTTCAAATTGGGGAAAAAGTGCGACAAAGCGAAATTTTGATATAAAAAATACTAAACTTTAAAAAAACTTATGTGAAATTTAGTATAATTATATCAAATATCAAGAATATTAATTAAATTCTAATATAACTTTAATAAATTTCACAAAACTTTTTTTAAAGTTTAGTATTTTCTATATCAAAATTTCGCTTTGTTGCACTTTTTCCCCAATTTGAAAATATTTTTACAAAATTTAATATATATTCTCTCTCCGTGTAACAAAAATTCATTTAGGTACATTTTTTTAAGCAAAATTACTCATTTTACAGAATTTCATTCTGCAATTCGGTTATAAATTAAAAATAGCTGCGACTTTAGGATTAATTTCAATACAACTTTAATTTAATAATAATTTACTCAAACTGAAATTAAAATTATTGCAGTTTAGACATTTATAATCTTCCGCAGTTCATGCTTTGAGGTTGAAAATAATATAGATTTTAACAAGAAATAATAATCTTGATAATTTATTATAATTATAATACTTTTTATTTTTAATAATATTATGATTATTATAATAATTATTATTAATTATAAGTATTATAACGCCTCATTTATAATTGCTTTCAAATATTTTCCATGAATTCTAAAAACAAACACCTGTTGAATATTTTTTAAATAGGTTAAAAATAATTCTCAACATTCAATAACTTACTATCACTGATCTCTATATTAACTGGATGGGCGATTGCTGTAGAAAAGTGGCTTCCGGTGTGAAAATAATTGAAACCTTCGTCGTCATATTTTAGATGCCGGAGAAGCAGCGTAGAGCGGCTTCGTTTGTGTTAGTTGCCGTATGAGTGTGCTTTTGATATAGTGTGTGTGTGTGTGTGTTTCCAATGTTTTGACATCTTAAGTGCTTTAATAATTTTAATTTAACTTTTTTGATATAAAACACAGACAAGGTGTTAATTTGTTTATATTGTGGAAAAAAAGAAGCAAAGGGTGTTTCTTTTCACATGAAAGTACATATTTAAACAGTAAATACATATTATTGAAGTGTATATTTTTAGGTTATATTTTGTTTCCTTTTTGCGTAGAATATTTTACACACTTTTGCGTATTGTTAATATTAGTGTAATGCTAAATAATTTTAGTTTCCTTACCAAATTAAAAAAATATTGTTTTTAATCAATTATTATTTAAAAATAAAAATATTATTTCAATAATATTTGAGTTTATAATTATAATGTTTGAATACTAAAAGTTCTGTTACTATATTAATTAATCAGTTTTTAAAATAAAATAAGTGATTAATAAATTATTTAATTAAGAAAGTAATTGACGGTTAATTAATTATTAAATTTAAAAAATTTGCTAATCAGTTAAGTACTTTTCTATACAGCAAAACGTATATCAATCTATCTCACTTTTATATTTAAAAATTTCCGCCATTTGTGTAAAAGTGGGCATCTAAAATGTGGCGTTTCCGGTCTTCTAATATTTTGCAGTTTTAGATACAGTCGCCCATCCAGTTATATATAGAGATCAGTGTTTACTATACTTTTCAAAGGCGATTCATCGTTTTAACTTTTCACTTGCAGAATTTGTAAGCTTGGTTCAAAAAGTTTATGCGCGGAGAGATTTTCAATAATGTGTTTGAAACAAACATTTAAAAAAATGGTTGAACTTTCCAGTGATATGCCCTTATGTGTTTCCATTTTTCGAATCGCGCTCAAGAGAGAGAGAGAGAGAGAGAGAGAGAGAGAGCGAGACGCATGTGAATGTTATTGGCCCGCCTTGGGTCCGCCTCTCCTTACAACGCCATTACATGAAATTCATCCCCACTCCTTCCATACCACTTGCACTCGGCAATAGACCCGCGGTGAGAAGGAGCGAGTTTGCAGGTTCAGTCTTGTTTTAGCCGCGCTCGCGATTGGACGTGTAAACGGGTTTTAAATATTCTCTTGAAAAGAATATAATGTACAAAAGTATCGTTTTTTAAAAGTGTGTTTTTTATGCTTGAAGTTTTTTTTATACAAGTGTTGATTGTGGTTATGTGTATTGTCATTTCAGATCAAACATGGTTTATGTTTTTAACAATTTTAAACATTTTTGCTTCAAGTGAACAATAGTGTTTTCAAAATTGGAGGGGAGTGTTTTTGATCGGAAAGTGTCTGTTTTCTTAAAATTCGAAACGCATTTTAGGGAAACAATTTCCGTTAGTAGTTATTTTTTTTACTATGTATATATGTGAATAATTAATTGATTTTACGGGTGTTTTTGTGGAAATGTGTGTGTTTCACTTTTTTAAACAGAATTTAGGATTTGAGATGGCGGTTAAAGAGTGAGACTATAAGCACTGTAAGTATTCTTCTTTCTCGAGAAATTTATAATTCTGTTTTAGTAATTACAAATTTTTACCTATATTTTCTCAACTTTTTTGCAAGCAACTTGAAAAATTCACTGTTAAAATGCAACTACATTTTAATTTTTTAAAATTAATGTTCTTTCCGGATTTTGTTTTTCTTTTTCAGTAGTAATTACAATTGTTTAAAATTCTAGTAATTTTTTACATCATTTTTTTCTTTAAGTAATTATATTTTTGAACCATTTTTTCAAAATTTTGCAAAATTGTTTGCATCCACTGTGTGAACAAAAATGTATATTCAATTTTTAGAAACAGTTTTTTTGTTTTTGAATCAAGAGTTTTTCACACGTGTATGCGGTGACGAAAAATTGTCGAAATCTTCTCCTTACTCGAAAAGTGTTGTGTTTTTCTCTTCTGGTAATTTTATTTTTTGACAGTAACTTTGCGATTACAAAGGGCGAATAAATAAGCTTTATATTCAATTTATTTTAAACAGTTTTTCTCTTTTAAAAATGGTTTTTTCAACAATGTAAACGAAAAAATGTCGTTTATCATAAAATTATATTTTTCCACTATAATAATTACCGAATTTGTAGCCGATTCTATAGCAGCATTGCAGGCAAGTTTGATTAATTACTATACTAACAAAGTTGCATTTTTTTATTTGGATAATGCAATTTCTTTTAAATATTAAACTATTAGAGATTGCAACAAAAAAATTTGTATATTTTTTCATTTCTCTGAAATTTTATTCTTCTTTTATAGTTTTTCCGCAATTTCTTTTCTGATTCCTTGGCAATTTTTCAAGCAAAAGTTTGAGATTTATTGGTGCGAATAAAGCTCTGAATATTCCATTTTCAAAACAGTTTTCCATTTTTAATTTCAGTTTTAGATGTAGAAAAATAACGGTAACGAAAAGTTGTTATTTTTTTTCAATTCTCGAAAATATTATTTCTTTTCCAGTTGAATATATTTTATAACTTTTGACTGATTTCTCTTAAACTTTGTCTCAGCAAGTTTGATATTTTTGTGTTAATAATAATATGCTGAGAATACTTGATTTATAAAATGTATTTTCCTTTTTAATTTCAGTTTCTGAAATAACAACGAAAAATTGACAAATTTTCTCAGGTTATGAAAATTTTCCTTTTCTTTTAATAATTATATAATAATTTTTGAGGAATTTTATTGTAATTTTCCAAGCAAATTTGATTTCTTCTAGCGAATAAAATTGTATTCTTTTTTTTTAACAGAATAATTTGCTTTTGAAAACTTGGCTTATATGCATGTACCTTGAACGTAAAAGTGCGCGGCGAATTATAAAAGTCAATAAACAAAATTTTATCTACTTTTAAAAAATAAAAAAAATAAATTTTTTTTTCATTTCTTCTTATTTATTTATAACAATTAAAAAAGTATGTAAAAGACTACTAAAAATTGCTAGGGTGTTTATTTTGTACATTGCTATACGATTACAGATAAAGAATAGAAAATTAAAATATTATTAAAACAATTTTTAAACAAATTATTGTTGATATTTACCAATTTCATAAGGAATGCACCTAGAAAGTTGCAGTTTATTCTTAATTTTGCAATTTACTAAACCTTATATGTTATACGATTGCAGATAACAATTTATAAACAAATTATTAATTTGTTTACAAATTGTTTAAATAATAAAACAATTTTTATTCTTTATATCTGCAACATGCATAAAAACATGATTGAAATACAGTATTCGTATTATAGCTTGCAAATATATGGAAAAACTTTGATGAATTTAAATCGTTTTTAGAAAACAAAAATAAAAAAGAGTTTGGTCACCCCAGTTGACCGCATCGGAGCCCGCGTTATAAAAAATTGTTGGTAGTGCGCAGGTTAAAATTTTTTTAGCAAAAAAAGCTGTGTACTACATTTTGTAAAAGAGACATATTTTAACACGAAAACGAAGAAATCTAAAATTTTCTCATTTCTTGATAATTTTATTGCTTTTCTAAAAGTATATTTTCTTTTTTTTGACTTTCTATCGCACGCATAGTGCGTAAGGGAAAGGTGTAAAAATTTTATTTTCCTTCGTTTCTACTTATTACAATAATTTTTGGCATATTAATTTTGCTAGCAAGTGTGTTTATTCACTTTGAACAAAGATGCATATTAATTCTTTTTTTTTGAAACTACTATTGTTTTTGAACTTTTTGGTTTTCTCAATTATTTTGTAATTTACTTTTTTAAAAATTGACTTTAAACCAATTAAAAAAGAGCCATGTGTGTTGAGTGTTTAATGTTTATTTCCAGTGCACATGGCAGTTTAAAAAGAGAAGAAGAAAGGACAGGAGGAAATATATTTGGTGAAAAAAAGTGGTCCCTGCACACTGCCGTGTTTATTAAATTCTTTTCAGTCTAGGCTATTTTTTTTTTATTTTTTCAAAGCATTCTATTTAGTCTATTTTTTATTTACTTTTATTTAAATTTTCTAATTTTACGGTTCCGTGTGGCCTCCAATCTGGCGCAGAAGTGCAATCAAAAGCCAGGGATCTTTGGGGGTGGCCCAGAAGAGGTGATGTTGCAAAGATGGAACCCATCGCCACAACGTGGGCTCAGCATCCATCGAGGGAACAACAAAGTGGACTGTCACAAACTGTGATGCCACTTGACAAGTTAGTTGCATGCATACTATTTACTAATATGTATTTCACTTTCATTAATTAACCTTTCCTCTTTAAAACGTTTTTTGAAAGAATTTTTTCAATTTGAATTAGCAGAGTAATAAATAATATACTTGATTAAATTATGGATAAATTTTTTATTTATGACTTTAAATTTCTAAATTTGCCAACTGCCTTTTCTTTTTTCCAAAAAAATTGCTAATTTTTGATAATTTTCGATAATTTTAGATTTTTTACCAAAGAGTGGTAAATATAAATTAAGTAAACTTTTTTTCAAGAGCAAAAAAATAATAAAGCGAAATCACATAAAAGAGAGAAAAAAAAGTTGAATTTTAAGAAATTCGGTTTTTTGAATGTTTGATAATTTTCGATAATTTTAGATTTTTCACCAAAGAGTCGAGGCTATTTAATAAGTAAAGTATTTTCCAAAAGCACAAAAATATTGAAGCTAAATCCCATAAAAGAGAGGAAAAAATGTTGAATTTTAAGAAATTAGGATTTTTGAATTTTTGATAATTTTCGATAATTTGAGATTTTTTACCAAACAGTCGAGACTATTAAATAAGAAAAGTATTTTCCAAAAGCACCAAAATAATGAAGCTAAATCCCATAAAAGAGAGGAAAAAATGTTTAATTTGAAGAAATTCGGATTTTTGAATTTTTGATAATTATAGATAATTTTAGATTTTTCACCAAAGAGTCAAGACTATTAAATAAGTAAAGTATTTTCCAAGAGCACAAAAATAATGAAGCTAAATCCGATAAAAGAGAGAAAAAAATGTTGAATTTTAAGAAATTCGGATTTTTGAATTTTTGATAATTTTAGATAATTTTAGATTTTTCACCAAAGAGTCGAAGCTATTTAATAAGTAAAGTATTTTCCAAGAGCACAAAAAAAATGAAGCTAAATCCCATAAAAGAGAGGAAAAAATGTTAAATTTTAAGAAATTCGGATTTTTGAATTTTTGATAATTTTAGATTTTTTCACCAAAGATTCGAGGCTATTTAATAAGTAAAGTATTTTCCAAAAGCACAAAAATAATGAAGCTAAATCCCATAAAAGAGAGAAAAAATGTTGAATTTTAAGAAATTCGGATTTTTGAATTTTTGATATTTTTCGATAATTTTAGATTTTTTACCAAAGAGTCGAGGCTATTTAATAAGTAAAGTATTTTCCAAAAGCACAAAAATAATAAAGCTAAATCCCATAAAAGAGAGGAAAAAATGTTGAATTTTAAGAAATTCGGATTTTTGAATTTTTGATAATTTTAGATAATTTTAGATTTTTTACCAAAGAGTCGAGACTATTTAATAAGTAAAGTATTTTCCAAGAGCACAAAAATAATGAAGCTAAATCCCATAAAAGAGAGGAAAAAATGTTGAATTTTAAGAAATTCGGATTTTTGAATTTTTGATAATTTTAGATAATTTTAGATTTTTCACCAAAGAGTCGAGGCTATTTAATTAGTAAAGTATTTTCCAAGAGCACAAAAATAATGAAGGTAAATCCCATAAAAGAGAGGAAAAAATGTTGAATTTTAAGAAATTCGGATTTTTGAATTTTTGATAATTTTAGATAATTTTAGATTTTTCACCAAAGAGTCGAGGCTATTTAATTAGTAAAGTATTTTCCAAGAGCACAAAAATAATGAAGCTAAATCCCATAAAAGAGAGAAAAAAATGTTGAATTTTAAGAAATTCGTATTTTTGAATTTTTAATAATTGTCAATAATTTTAGATTTTTTACCAAACAGTCGAGACTATTAAATAAGAAAAGTATTTTCCAAAAGCACCAAAATAATGAAGCTAAATCCCATAAAAGAGAGGAAAAAATGTTTAATTTGAAGAAATTCGGATTTTTGAATTTTTGATAATTCTAGATAATTTTAGATTTTTCACCAAAGAGTCAAGACTATTAAATAAGTAAAGTATTTTCCAAGAGCACAAAAATAATGAAGCTAAATCCGATAAAAGAGAGAAAAAAATGTTGAATTTTAAGAAATTCGGATTTTTGAATTTTTGATAATTTTAGATAATTTTAGATTTTTCACCAAAGAGTCGAAGCTATTTAATAAGTAAAGTATTTTCCAAGAGCACAAAAATAATGAAGCTAAATCCCATAAAAGAGAGGAAAAAATGTTAAATTTTAAGAAATTCGGATTTTTGAATTTTTGATAATTTTAGATTTTTCACCAAAGATTCGAGGCTATTTAATAAGTAAAGTATTTTCCAAAAGCACAAAAATAATGAAGCTAAATCCCATAAAAGAGAGGAAAAAATGTTGAATTTTAAGATATTCGGATTTTTGAATTTTTGATATTTTTCGATAATTTTAGATTTTTTACCAAAGAGTCGAGGCTATTTATTAATTAAAGTATTTTCCAAAAGCACAAAAATAATAAAGCTAAATCCCATAAAAGAGAGGAAAAAATGTTGAATTTTAAGAAATTCGGATTTTTGAATTTTTGATAATTTTAGATAATTTTAGATTTTTTACCAAAGAGTCGAGACTATTTAATAAGTAAAGTATTTTCCAAGAGCACAAAAATAATGAAGCTAAATCCGATAAAAGAGAGAAAAAAATGTTGAATTTTAAGAAATTCGGATTTTTGAATTTTTGATAATTTTAGATAATTTTAGATTTTCCACCAAAGAGTCGAAGCTATTTAATAAGTAAAGTATTTTCCAAGAGCACAAAAATAATGAAGCTAAATCCCATAAAAGAGAGGAAAAAATGTTAAATTTTAAGAAATTCGGATTTTTGAATTTTTGATAATTTTAGATAATTTTAGATTTTTCACCGAAGAGTCGAGGCTATTTAATAAGTAAAGTATTTTCCAAAAGCACAAAAATAATGAAGCTAAATCCCATAAAAGAGAGGAAAAAATGTTGAATTTTAAGAAATTCGGATTTTTGAATTTTTGATAATTTTAGATAATTTTAGATTTTTCACCGAAGAGTCGAGACTATTAAATAAGAGAGTATTTTCCAAAGCACCAAAATAATGAAGCTAAATCCCATAAAAGAGAGGAAAAAATGTTGAATTTTAAGAAATTCGGATTTTTGAATTTTTGATAATTTTAGATAATTTTAGATTTTTTACCAAAGAGTCGAGACTATTTAATAAGTAAAGTATTTTCCAAGAGCACAAAAATAATGAAGCTAAATCCCATAAAAGAGAGGAAAAAATGTTGAATTTTAAGAAATTCGGATTTTTGAATTTTTGATAATTTTAGATAATTTTAGATTTTTCACCAAAGAGTCGAGGCTATTTAATTAGTAAAGTATTTTCCAAGAGCACAAAAATAATGAAGGTAAATCCCATAAAAGAGAGGAAAAAATGTTGAATTTTAAGAAATTCGGATTTTTGAATTTTTGATAATTTTAGATAATTTTAGATTTTTCACCAAAGAGTCGAGGCTATTTAATTAGTAAAGTATTTTCCAAGAGCACAAAAATAATGAAGCTAAATCCCATAAAAGAGAGAAAAAAATGTTGAATTTTAAGAAATTCGTATTTTTGAATTTTTAATAATTGTCAATAATTTTAGATTTTTTACCAAACAGTCGAGACTATTAAATAAGAAAAGTATTTTCCAAAAGCACCAAAATAATGAAGCTAAATCCCATAAAAGAGAGGAAAAAATGTTTAATTTGAAGAAATTCGGATTTTTGAATTTTTGATAATTCTAGATAATTTTAGATTTTTCACCAAAGAGTCAAGACTATTAAATAAGTAAAGTATTTTCCAAGAGCACAAAAATAATGAAGCTAAATCCGATAAAAGAGAGAAAAAAATGTTGAATTTTAAGAAATTCGGATTTTTGAATTTTTGATAATTTTAGATAATTTTAGATTTTTCACCAAAGAGTCGAAGCTATTTAATAAGTAAAGTATTTTCCAAGAGCACAAAAATAATGAAGCTAAATCCCATAAAAGAGAGGAAAAAATGTTAAATTTTAAGAAATTCGGATTTTTGAATTTTTGATAATTTTAGATTTTTCACCAAAGATTCGAGGCTATTTAATAAGTAAAGTATTTTCCAAAAGCACAAAAATAATGAAGCTAAATCCCATAAAAGAGAGGAAAAAATGTTGAATTTTAAGATATTCGGATTTTTGAATTTTTGATATTTTTCGATAATTTTAGATTTTTTACCAAAGAGTCGAGGCTATTTATTAATTAAAGTATTTTCCAAAAGCACAAAAATAATAAAGCTAAATCCCATAAAAGAGAGGAAAAAATGTTGAATTTTAAGAAATTCGGATTTTTGAATTTTTGATAATTTTAGATAATTTTAGATTTTTTACCAAAGAGTCGAGACTATTTAATAAGTAAAGTATTTTCCAAGAGCACAAAAATAATGAAGCTAAATCCGATAAAAGAGAGAAAAAAATGTTGAATTTTAAGAAATTCGGATTTTTGAATTTTTGATAATTTTAGATAATTTTAGA
The DNA here is from genome assembly GCF_015476425.1 of Leptopilina heterotoma. Taxonomy (NCBI): domain Eukaryota; kingdom Metazoa; phylum Arthropoda; class Insecta; order Hymenoptera; family Figitidae; genus Leptopilina; species Leptopilina heterotoma. Next base: position 2,192,231 of record NW_025111202.1, read on the forward strand.
TTTTCCACCAAAGAGTCGAAGCTATTTAATAAGTAAAGTATTTTCCAAGAGCACAAAAATAATGAAGCTAAATCCCATAAAAGAGAGGAAAAAATGTTAAATTTTAAGAAATTCGGATTTTTGAATTTTTGATAATTTTAGATAATTTTAGATTTTTCACCGAAGAGTCGAGGCTATTTAATAAGTAAAGTATTTTCCAAAAGCACAAAAATAATGAAGCTAAATCCCATAAAAGAGTGGAAAAAATGTTGAATTTTAAGAAATTCGGATTTTTGAATTTTTGATAATTTTAGATAATTTTAGATTTTTCACCGAAGAGTCGAGACTATTAAATAAGAAAAGTATTTTCCAAAGCACCAAAATAATGAAGCTAAATCCCATAAAAGAGAGGAAAAAATGTTGAATTTTAAGAAATTCGGATTTTTGAATTTTTGATAATTTTAGATAATTTTAGATTTTTCACCAAAGAGTCAAGACTATTAAATAAGTAAAGTATTTTCCAAGAGCACAAAAATAATGAAGCTAAATCCGATAAAAGAGAGAAAAAAATGTTGAATTTTAAGAAATTCGGATTTTTGAATTTTTGATAATTTTAGATAATTTTAGATTTTTCACCAAAGAGTCGAAGCTACTTAATAAGTAAAGTATTTTCCAAGAGCACAAAAATAATGAAGCTAAATCCCATAAAAGAGAGGAAAAAATGTTAAATTTTAAGAAATTCGGATTTTTGAATTTTTGATAATTTTAGATTTTTCACCAAAGATTCGAGGCTATTTAATAAGTAAAGTATTTTCCAAAAGCACAAAAATAATGAAGCTAAATCCTATAAAAGAGAGGAAAAAATGTTGAATTTTAAGAAATTAGGATTTTTGAATTTTGATTATTTTTCGATAAAATAGGATTTTTTACCAACTGGTCGAGACTATTAAATAAGTAAAGTATTTTCCAAGAGCACAAAAATAATGAAGCTATATCCCATAAAAGAGAGGAAAAAATGTTGAATTTTAAGAAATTAGGATTTTTGAATTTTGGATAATTTTCGATAATTTTAGATTTTTTACCAACTGGTCGAGACTATTAAATAAGTAAAGTATTTTCCAAGAGCACAAAAATAATGAAGCTATATCCCATAAAAGAGAGGAAAAAATGTTGAATTTTAAGAAATTCAGATTTTTGAATTTTTGATAATTTTCGATAATTTTAGATTTTTTACCAAAGCGTCGAGACTATTTTATAAGTAAAGTATTTTCCAAGAGCACAAAAATAATGAAGCTATATCCCATAAAAGAGAGGAAAAAATGTTGAATTTTAAGAAATTAGGATTTTTGAATTTTGGATAATTTTCGATAATTTTAGATTTTTTACCAACTGGTTGAGACTATTAAATAAGTAAAGTATTTTCCAAGAGCACAAAAATAATGAAGCTATATCCCATAAAAGAGAGGAAAAAATGTTGAATTTTAAGAAATTCGGATTTTTGAATTTTTGATAATTTTCGATAATTTTAGATTTTTTACCAAAGCGTCGAGACTATTTTATAAGTAAAGTATTTTCCAAGAGCACAAAAATAATGAAGCTATATCCCATAAAAGAGAGGAAAAAATGTTGAATTTTAAGAAATTCGGATTTTTGAATTTTTGATAATTTTCGATAATTTTAGATTTTTTACCAACAGGTCGAGACTATTAAATAAGTAAAGTATTTTCCAAGAGCACAAAAATAATGAAGCTAAATCCCATAAAAGAGAGGAAAAAATGTTGAATTTTAAGAAATTAGGATTTTTGAATTTTGGATAATTTTCGATAATTTTAGATTTTTTACCAACTAGTCGAGACTATTAAATAAGTAAAGTATTTTCCAAGAGCACAAAAGAAATGAAGCTATATCCCATAAAAGAGAGGAAAAAATGTTGAATTTTAAGAAATTAGGATTTTTGAATTTTGGATAATTTTCGATAATTTTAGATTTTTTACCAACAGGTCGAGACTATTAAATAAGTAAAGTATTTTCTAAGAGCACAAAAATAATGAAGCTAAATCCCATAAAAGAGAGAAAAAAAGTTGAATTTTAAGAAATTCGGTTTTTTGAATGTTTGATAATTTTCGATAATTTTAGATTTTTCACCAAAGAGTCGAGGCTATTTAATAAGTAAAGTATTTTCCAAGAGCACAAAAATAATGAAGCTATATCCCATAAAAGAGAGGAAAAAATGTTGAATTTTAAGAAATTCGGATTTTTGAATTTTGGATAATTTTCGATAATTTTAGATTTTTTACCAACAGGTCGAGACTATTAAATATGTAAAGTATTTTCCAAGAGCACAAAAATAATGAAGCTAAATCCTATAAAAGAGAGGAAAAAATGTTGAATTTTAAGAAATTCGGATTTTTGAATTTTTGATAATTTTCGATAATTTTAGATTTTTTACCAACAGGTCGAGACTATTAAATATGTAAAGTATTTTCCAAGAGCACAAAAATAATGAAGCTTAATCCCATAAAAGAGAGGAAAAAATGTTGAATTTTAAGAAATTCGGATTTTTGAATTTTTGATAATTTTCGATAATTTTAGATTTTTTACCAACAGGTCGAGACTATTAAATGAGTAAAGTATTTTCCAAGAGCACAAAAATAATAAAGCTAAATCCCATAAATGAGAGGAAAAAATGTTGAATTTTAAGAAATTCGGATTTTTGAATTTTTGATAATTTTCGATAATTTTAGATTTTTTACCAACAGGTCGAGACTATTAAATAAGTAAAGTATTTTCCAAGAGCACAAAAATAATGAAGCTAAATCCCATAAAAGAGAGGAAAAAATGTTAAATTTAAAGAAATTCGAATTTTTGATAATTTTCTATAATTTTAGATTTTTCACCAAACAGTCGAGGCTATTTATTAAGTAAGGTATTTTCCAAGAGCACAAAAATAATGAATCTAAATCCCATAAAAGAGAGGAAAAAATGTTGAATTTTAGGAAATTCGGATTTTTGAATGTTTGATAATTTTCGATAATTATAGATTTTTCACCAAAGAGTCGAGGCTATTTAATAAGTAAAGTATTTTCCAAAAGCACAAAAATAATGAAGCTAAATCCCATAAAAGAGAGGTAAAAATGTTGAATTTTAAGAAATTCGGATTTTTGAATTTTTGCTAATTTTCGATAATTTGAGATTTCTTACCAACAGGTCGAGACTATTAAATAAGTAAAGTATTTTCCAAGAGCACAAAAATAATGAAGCTAAATCCCATAAAAGAGAGAAAAAAAAGTTGAATTTTAAGAAATTCGGATTTTTGAATGTTTGATAATTTTCGATAATTTTAGATTTTTTACCAACAGGTCGAGACTATTAAATAAGTAAAGTATTTTCCAAGAGCACAAAAATAATGAAACTAAATCCCATAAAAGAGAGGAAAAAATGTAGAATTTTAAGAAATTCGGATTTTTGAATTTTCGATAATTTTAGATTTTTTACCAACAGGTCGAGACTATTAAATAAGTAAAGTATTTTCCAAGAGCACAAAAATAATGAAGCTAAATCCTATAAAAGAGAGAAAAAAAAGTTAAATTTTAAGAAATTCGGATTTTTGAATTTTTGATAATTTTCGATAATTTTAGATTTTTTACCAAAGCGTCGAGACTATTTTATAAGTAAAGTATTTTCCAAGAGCACAAAAATAATGAAGCTAAATCCCATAAAAGAGAGGAAAAAATGTTGAATTTTAAGAAATTCGGATTTTTGAATTTTTGATAATTTTCGATAATTTTAGATTTATTGCCAAATAATGGTAACTATTAATTAAGTAAAGTATTATCCAAGAGCTCAAAAATAGTGAAGCCAAATCCTTTTTTTTACCAACAGGTCGAGACTATTAAATAAGTAAAGTATTTTCCAAGAGCACAAAAATAATGAAGCTAAATCCCATAAAAGAGAGGAAAAAATGTTAAATTTAAAGAAATTCGAATTTTTGATAATTTTCTATAATTTTAGATTTTTCACCAAACAGTCGAGGCTATTTATTAAGTAAAGTATTTTCTAAGAGCACAAAAATAATGAAGCTAAATCCCATAAAAGAGAGGAAAAAATGTTGAATTTTAAGAAATTCGGATTTTTGAATTTTTGCTAATTTTCGATAATTTGAGATTTCTTACCAACAGGTCGAGACTATTAAATAAGTAAAGTATTTTCCAAGAGCACAAAAATAATGAAGCTAAATCCCATAAAAGAGAGAAAAAAAAGTTGAATTTTAAGAAATTCGGATTTTTGAATGTTTGATAATTTTCGATAATTTTAGATTTTTTACCAACAGGTCGAGACTATTAAATAAGTAAAGTATTTTCCAAGAGCACAAAAATAATGAAACTAAATCCCATAAAAGAGAGGAAAAAATGTAGAATTTTAAGAAATTCGGATTTTTGAATTTTCGATAATTTTAGATAATTTTAGATTTTTCACCAAAGAGTCAAGACTATTAAATAAGTAAAGTATTTTCCAAGAGCACAAAAATAATGAAGCTAAATCCGATAAAAGAGAGAAAAAAATGTTGAATTTTAAGAAATTCGGATTTTTGAATTTTTGATAATTTTAGATAATTTTAGATTTTTCACCAAAGAGTCGAAGCTATTTAATAAGTAAAGTATTTTCCAAGAGCACAAAAATAATGAAGCTAAATCCCATAAAAGAGAGGAAAAAATGTTAAATTTTAAGAAATTCGGATTTTTGAATTTTTGATAATTTTAGATTTTTTCACCAAAGATTCGAGGCTATTTAATAAGTAAAGTATTTTCCAAAAGCACAAAAATAATGAAGCTAAATCCCATAAAAGAGAGGAAAAAATGTTGAATTTTAAGAAATTCGGATTTTTGAATTTTTGATATTTTTCGATAATTTTAGATTTTTTACCAAACAGTCGAGGCTATTTAATAAGTAAAGTATTTTCCAAAAGCACAAAAATAATAAAGCTAAATCCCATAAAAGAGAGGAAAAAATGTTGAATTTTAAGAAATTCGGATTTTTGAATTTTTGATAATTTTAGATAATTTTAGATTTTTTACCAAAGAGTCGAAACTATTTAATAAGTAAAGTATTTTCCAAGAGCACAAAAATAATGAAGCTAAATCCCATAAAAGAGAGGAAAAAATGTTGAATTTTAAGAAATTCGGATTTTTGAATTTTTGATAATTTTAGATTTTTCACCAAAGAGTCGAGGCTATTTAATTAGTAAAGTATTTTCCAAGAGCACAAAAATAATGAAGGTAAATCCCATAAAAGAGAGGAAAAAATGTTGAATTTTAAGAAATTCGGATTTTTGAATTTTTGATAATTTTCGATAATTTTAGATTTTTTACCAAAGCGTCGAGACTATTAAATAAGTAAAGTATTTTCCAAGAGCACAAAAATAATGAAGCTAAATCCCATAAAAGAGAGGAAAAAATGTTAAATTTAAAGAAATTCGAATTTTTGATAATTTTCTATAATTTTAGATTTTTCACCAAACAGTCGAGGCTATTTATTAAGTAAAGTATTTTCTAAGAGCACAAAAATAATGAAGCTAAATCCCATAAAAGAGAGGAAAAAATGTTGAATTTTAAGAAATTCGGATTTTTGAATTTTTGCTAATTTTCGATAATTTGAGATTTCTTACCAACAGGTCGAGACTATTAAATAAGTAAAGTATTTTCCAAGAGCACAAAAATAATGAAGCTAAATCCCATAAAAGAGAGAAAAAAAAGTTGAATTTTAAGAAATTCGGATTTTTGAATGTTTGATAATTTTCGATAATTTTAGATTTTTTACCAACAGGTCGAGACTATTAAATAAGTAAAGTATTTTCCAAGAGCACAAAAATAATGAAACTAAATCCCATAAAAGAGAGGAAAAAATGTAGAATTTTAAGAAATTCGGATTTTTGAATTTTCGATAATTTTAGATAATTTTAGATTTTTCACCAAAGAGTCAAGACTATTAAATAAGTAAAGTATTTTCCAAGAGCACAAAAATAATGAAGCTAAATCCGATAAAAGAGAGAAAAAAATGTTGAATTTTAAGAAATTCGGATTTTTGAATTTTTGATAATTTTAGATAATTTTAGATTTTTCACCAAAGAGTCGAAGCTATTTAATAAGTAAAGTATTTTCCAAGAGCACAAAAATAATGAAGCTAAATCCCATAAAAGAGAGGAAAAAATGTTAAATTTTAAGAAATTCGGATTTTTGAATTTTTGATAATTTTAGATTTTTTCACCAAAGATTCGAGGCTATTTAATAAGTAAAGTATTTTCCAAAAGCACAAAAATAATGAAGCTAAATCCCATAAAAGAGAGGAAAAAATGTTGAATTTTAAGAAATTCGGATTTTTGAATTTTTGATATTTTTCGATAATTTTAGATTTTTTACCAAACAGTCGAGGCTATTTAATAAGTAAAGTATTTTCCAAAAGCACAAAAATAATAAAGCTAAATCCCATAAAAGAGAGGAAAAAATGTTGAATTTTAAGAAATTCGGATTTTTGAATTTTTGATAATTTTAGATAATTTTAGATTTTTTACCAAAGAGTCGAAACTATTTAATAAGTAAAGTATTTTCCAAGAGCACAAAAATAATGAAGCTAAATCCCATAAAAGAGAGGAAAAAATGTTGAATTTTAAGAAATTCGGATTTTTGAATTTTTGATAATTTTAGATTTTTCACCAAAGAGTCGAGGCTATTTAATTAGTAAAGTATGTTCCAAGAGCACAAAAATAATGAAGGTAAATCCCATAAAAGAGAGGAAAAAATGTTGAATTTTAAGAAATTCGGATTTTTGAATTTTTGATAATTTTCGATAATTTTAGATTTTTTACCAAAGCGTCGAGACTATTTTATAAGTAAAGTATTTTCCAAGAGCACAAAAATAATGAAGCTATATCCCATAAAAGAGAGGAAAAAATGTTGAATTTTAAGAAATTCGGATTTTTGAATTTTTGATAATTTTCGATAATTTTAGATTTTTTACCAAAGCGTCGAGACTATTTTATAAGTAAAGTATTTTCCAAGAGCACAAAAATAATGAAGCTATATCCCATAAAAGAAAGGAAAAAATGTTGAATTTTAAGAAATTCGGATTTTTGAATTTTTGATAATTTTCGATAATTTTAGATTTTTTACCAACAGGTCGAGACTATTAAATAAGTAAAGTATTTTCCAAGAGCACAAAAATAATGAAGCTAAATCCCATAAAAGAGAGGAAAAAATGTTGAATTTTAAGAAATTAGGATTTTTGAATTTTGGATAATTTTCGATAATTTTAGATTTTTTACCAACTAGTCGAGACTATTAAATAAGTAAAGTATTTTCCAAGAGCACAAAAGAAATGAAGCTATATCCCATAAAAGAGAGGAAAAAATGTTGAATTTTAAGAAATTAGGATTTTTGAATTTTGGATAATTTTCGATAATTTTAGATTTTTTACCAACAGGTCGAGACTATTAAATAAGTAAAGTATTTTCTAAGAGCACAAAAATAATGAAGCTAAATCCCATAAAAGAGAGAAAAAAAAGTTGAATTTTAAGAAATTCGGTTTTTTGAATGTTTGATAATTTTCGATAATTTTAGATTTTTCACCAAAGAGTCGAGGCTATTTAATAAGTAAAGTATTTTCCAAGAGCACAAAAATAATGAAGCTATATCCCATAAAAGAGAGGAAAAAGTGTTGAATTTTAAGAAATTCGGATTTTTGAATTTTGGATAATTTTCGATAATTTTAGATTTTTTACCAACAGGTCGAGACTATTAAATATGTAAAGTATTTTCCAAGAGCACAAAAATAATGAAGCTAAATCCTATAAAAGAGAGGAAAAAATGTTGAATTTTAAGAAATTCGGATTTTTGAATTTTTGATAATTTTCGATAATTTTAGATTTTTTACCAACAGGTCGAGACTATTAAATATGTAAAGTATTTTCCAAGAGCACAAAAATAATGAAGCTTAATCCCATAAAAGAGAGGAAAAAATGTTGAATTTTAAGAAATTCGGATTTTTGAATTTTTGATAATTTTCGATAATTTTAGATTTTTTACCAACAGGTCGAGACTATTAAATGAGTAAAGTATTTTCCAAGAGCACAAAAATAATAAAGCTAAATCCCATAAATGAGAGGAAAAAATGTTGAATTTTAAGAAATTCGGATTTTTGAATTTTTGATAATTTTCGATAATTTTAGATTTTTTACCAACAGGTCGAGACTATTAAATAAGTAAAGTATTTTCCAAGAGCACAAAAATAATGAAGCTAAATCCCATAAAAGAGAGGAAAAAATGTTAAATTTAAAGAAATTCGAATTTTTGATAATTTTCTATAATTTTAGATTTTTCACCAAACAGTCGAGGCTATTTATTAAGTAAGGTATTTTCCAAGAGCACAAAAATAATGAATCTAAATCCCATAAAAGAGAGGAAAAAATGTTGAATTTTAGGAAATTCGGATTTTTGAATGTTTGATAATTTTCGATAATTATAGATTTTTCACCAAAGAGTCGAGGCTATTTAATAAGTAAAGTATTTTCCAAAAGCACAAAAATAATGAAGCTAAATCCCATAAAAGAGAGGTAAAAATGTTGAATTTTAAGAAATTCGGATTTTTGAATTTTTGCTAATTTTCGATAATTTGAGATTTCTTACCAACAGGTCGAGACTATTAAATAAGTAAAGTATTTTCCAAGAGCACAAAAATAATGAAGCTAAATCCCATAAAAGAGAGAAAAAAAAGTTGAATTTTAAGAAATTCGGATTTTTGAATGTTTGATAATTTTCGATAATTTTAGATTTTTTACCAACAGGTCGAGACTATTAAATAAGTAAAGTATTTTCCAAGAGCACAAAAATAATGAAACTAAATCCCATAAAAGAGAGGAAAAAATGTAGAATTTTAAGAAATTCGGATTTTTGAATTTTCGATAATTTTAGATTTTTTACCAACAGGTCGAGACTATTAAATAAGTAAAGTATTTTCCAAGAGCACAAAAATAATGAAGCTAAATCCTATAAAAGAGAGAAAAAAAAGTTAAATTTTAAGAAATTCGGATTTTTGAATTTTTGATAATTTTCGATAATTTTAGATTTTTTACCAAAGCGTCGAGACTATTTTATAAGTAAAGTATTTTCCAAGAGCACAAAAATAATGAAGCTAAATCCCATAAAAGAGAGGAAAAAATGTTGAATTTTAAGAAATTCGGATTTTTGAATTTTTGATAATTTTCGATAATTTTAGATTTATTGCCAAATAATGGTAACTATTAATTAAGTAAAGTATTATCCAAGAGCTCAAAAATAGTGAAGCCAAATCCTTTTTTTTACCAACAGGTCGAGACTATTAAATAAGTAAAGTATTTTCCAAGAGCACAAAAATAATGAAGCTAAATCCCATAAAAGAGAGGAAAAAATGTTAAATTTAAAGAAATTCGAATTTTTGATAATTTTCTATAATTTTAGATTTTTCACCAAACAGTCGAGGCTATTTATTAAGTAAAGTATTTTCTAAGAGCACAAAAATAATGAAGCTAAATCCCATAAAAGAGAGGAAAAAATGTTGAATTTTAAGAAATTCGGATTTTTGAATTTTTGCTAATTTTCGATAATTTGAGATTTCTTACCAACAGGTCGAGACTATTAAATAAGTAAAGTATTTTCCAAGAGCACAAAAATAATGAAGCTAAATCCCATAAAAGAGAGAAAAAAAAGTTGAATTTTAAGAAATTCGGATTTTTGAATGTTTGATAATTTTCGATAATTTTAGATTTTTTACCAACAGGTCGAGACTATTAAATAAGTAAAGTATTTTCCAAGAGCACAAAAATAATGAAGGTAAATCCCATAAAAGAGAGGAAAAAATGTAGAATTTTAAGAAATTCGGATTTTTGAATTTTCGATAATTTTAGATAATTTTAGATTTTTCACCAAAGAGTCAAGACTATTAAATAAGTAAAGTATTTTCCAAGAGCACAAAAATAATGAAGCTAAATCCGATAAAAGAGAGAAAAAAATGTTGAATTTTAAGAAATTCGGATTTTTGAATTTTTGATAATTTTAGATAATTTTAGATTTTTCACCAAAGAGTCGAAGCTATTTAATAAGTAAAGTATTTTCCAAGAGCACAAAAATAATGAAGCTAAATCCCATAAAAGAGAGGAAAAAATGTTAATTTTAAGAAATTCGGATTTTTGAATTTTTGATAATTTTAGATTTTTTCACCAAAGATTCGAGGCTATTAATAAGTAAAGTATTTTCCAAAAGCACAAAAATAATGAAGCTAAATCCCATAAAAGAGAGGAAAAAATGTTGAATTTTAAGAAATTCGGATTTTTGAATTTTTGATATTTTTCGATAATTTTAGATTTTTTACCAAACAGTCGAGGCTATTTAATAAGTAAAGTATTTTCCAAAAGCACAAAAATAATAAAGCTAAATCCCATAAAAGAGAGGAAAAAATGTTGAATTTTAAGAAATTCGGATTTTTGAATTTTTGATAATTTTAGATAATTTTAGATTTTTTACCAAAGAGTCGAAACTATTAATAAGTAAAGTATTTTCCAAGAGCACAAAAATAATGAAGCTAAATCCCATAAAAGAGAGGAAAAAATGTTGAATTTTAAGAAATTCGGATTTTTGAATTTTTGATAATTTTAGATAATTTTAGATTTTTCACCAAAGAGTCGAGGCTATTTAATTAGTAAAGTATTTTCCAAGAGCACAAAAATAATGAAGGTAAATCCCATAAAAGAGAGGAAAAAATGTTGAATTTTAAGAAATTCGGATTTTTGAATTTTTGATAATTTTAGATAATTTTAGATTTTTCACCAAAGATTTAAGGCTATTTAATTAGTAAAGTATTTTCCAAGAGCACAAAAATAATGAAGCTAAATCCCATAAAAGAGAGAAAAAAATGTTGAATTTTAAGAAATTCGTATTTTTGAATTTTTAATAATTGTCAATAATTTTAGATTTTTTACCAAACAGTCGAGACTATTAAATAAGAAAAGTATTTTCCAAAAGCACCAAAATAATGAAGCTAAATCCCATAAAAGAGAGGAAAAAATGTTAAATTTTAAGAAATTCGGATTTTTGAATTTTTGATAATTTTAGATTTTTCACCAAAGATTCGAGGCTATTTAATAAGTAAAGTATTTTCCAAAAGCACAAAAATAATGAAGCTAAATCCCATAAAAGAGAGGAAAAAATGTTAAATTTTAAGAAATTCGGATTTTTGAATTTTTGATAATTTTAGATTTTTCACCAAAGATTCGAGGCTATTTAATAAGTAAAGTATTTTCCAAAAGCACAAAAATAATGAAGCTAAATCCCATAAAAGAGAGGAAAAAATGTTGAATTTTAAGATATTCGGATTTTTGAATTTTTGATATTTTTCGATAATTTTAGATTTTTTACCAAAGAGTCGAGGCTATTTATTAATTAAAGTATTTTCCAAAAGCACAAAAATAATAAAGCTAAATCCCATAAAAGAGAGGAAAAAATGTTGAATTTTAAGAAATTCGGATTTTTGAATTTTTGATAATTTTAGATAATTTTAGATTTTTTACCAAAGAGTCGAGACTATTTAATAAGTAAAGTATTTTCCAAGAGCACAAAAATAATGAAGCTAAATCCGATAAAAGAGAGAAAAAAATGTTGAATTTTAAGAAATTCGGATTTTTGAATTTTTGATAATTTTAGATAATTTTAGATTTTCCACCAAAGAGTCGAAGCTATTTAATAAGTAAAGTATTTTCCAAGAGCACAAAAATAATGAAGCTAAATCCCATAAAAGAGAGGAAAAAATGTTAAATTTTAAGAAATTCGGATTTTTGAATTTTTGATAATTTTAGATAATTTTAGATTTTTCACCGAAGAGTCGAGGCTATTTAATAAGTAAAGTATTTTCCAAAAGCACAAAAATAATGAAGCTAAATCCCATAAAAGAGAGGAAAAAATGTTGAATTTTAAGAAATTCGGATTTTTGAATTTTTGATAATTTTAGATAATTTTAGATTTTTCACCGAAGAGTCGAGACTATTAAATAAGAAAAGTATTTTCCAAAGCACCAAAATAATGAAGCTAAATCCCATAAAAGAGAGGAAAAAATGTTGAATTTTAAGAAATTCGGATTTTTGAATTTTTGATAATTTTAGATAATTTTAGATTTTTCACCAAAGAGTCAAGACTATTAAATAAGTAAAGTATTTTCCAAGAGCACAAAAATAATGAAGCTAAATCCGATAAAAGAGAGAAAAAAATGTTGAATTTTAAGAAATTCGGATTTTTGAATTTTTGATAATTTTAGATAATTTTAGATTTTTCACCAAAGAGTCGAAGCTACTTAATAAGTAAAGTATTTTCCAAGAGCACAAAAATAATGAAGCTAAATCCCATAAAAGAGAGGAAAAAATGTTAAATTTTAAGAAATTCGGATTTTTGAATTTTTGATAATTTTAGATTTTTCACCAAAGATTCGAGGCTATTTAATAAGTAAAGTATTTTCCAAAAGCACAAAAATAATGAAGCTAAATCCTATAAAAGAGAGGAAAAAATGTTGAATTTTAAGAAATTAGGATTTTTGAATTTTTGATTATTTTTCGATAAATTTAGATTTTTTACCAACTGGTCGAGACTATTAAATAAGTAAAGTATTTTCCAAGAGCACAAAAATAATGAAGCTATATCCCATAAAAGAGAGGAAAAAATGTTGAATTTTAAGAAATTAGGATTTTTGAATTTTGGATAATTTTCGATAATTTTAGATTTTTTACCAACTGGTCGAGACTATTAAATAAGTAAAGTATTTTCCAAGAGCACAAAAATAATGAAGCTATATCCCATAAAAGAGAGGAAAAAATGTTGAATTTTAAGAAATTCAGATTTTTGAATTTTTGATAATTTTCGATAATTTTAGATTTTTTACCAAAGAGTCAAGACTATTAAATAAGTAAAGTATTTTCCAAGAGCACAAAAATAATGAAGCTAAATCCGATAAAAGAGAGAAAAAAATGTTGAATTTTAAGAAATTCGGATTTTTGAATTTTTGATAATTTTAGATAATTTTAGATTTTTTCACCAAAGAGTCGAGCTACTTAATAAGTAAAGTATTTTCCAAGAGCACAAAAATAATGAAGCTAAATCCCATAAAAGAGAGGAAAAAATGTTAAATTTTAAGAAATTCGGATTTTTGAATTTTTGATAATTTTAGATTTTTCACCAAAGATTCGAGGCTATTAATAAGTAAAGTATTTTCCAAAAGCACAAAAATAATGAAGCTAAATCCTATAAAAGAGAGGAAAAAATGTTGAATTTTAAGAAATTAGGATTTTTGAATTTTTGATTATTTTTCGATAAATTTAGATTTTTTACCAACTGGTCGAGACTATTAAATAAGTAAAGTATTTTCCAAGAGCACAAAAATAATGAAGCTATATCCCATAAAAGAGAGGAAAAAATGTTGAATTTTAAGAAATTAGGATTTTTGAATTTTGGATAATTTTCGATAATTTTAGATTTTTTACCAACTGGTCGAGACTATTAAATAAGTAAAGTATTTTCCAAGAGCACAAAAATAATGAAGCTATATCCCATAAAAGAGAGGAAAAAATGTTGAATTTTAAGAAATTCAGATTTTTGAATTTTTGATAATTTTCGATAATTTTAGATTTTTTACCAAAGCGTCGAGACTATTTTATAAGTAAAGTATTTTCCAAGAGCACAAAAATAATGAAGCTATATCCCATAAAAGAGAGGAAAAAATGTTGAATTTTAAGAAATTCGGATTTTTGAATTTTGGATAATTTTCGATAATTTTAGATTTTTTACCAACAGGTCGAGACTATTAAATATGTAAAGTATTTTCCAAGAGCACAAAAATAATGAAGCTAAATCCTATAAAAGAGAGGAAAAAATGTTGAATTTTAAGAAATTCGGATTTTTGAATTTTTGCTAATTTTCGATAATTTGAGATTTCTTACCAACAGGTCGAGACTATTAAATAAGTAAAGTATTTTCCAAGAGCACAAAAATAATGAAGCTAAATCCCATAAAAGAGAGAAAAAAAAGTTGAATTTTAAGAAATTCGGATTTTTGAATGTTTGATAATTTTCGATAATTTTAGATTTTTTACCAACAGGTCGAGACTATTAAATAAGTAAAGTATTTTCCAAGAGCACAAAAATAATGAAACTAAATCCCATAAAAGAGAGGAAAAAATGTAGAATTTTAAGAAATTCGGATTTTTGAATTTTCGATAATTTTAGATTTTTTACCAACAGGTCGAGACTATTAAATAATTAAAGTATTTTCCAAGAGCACAAAAATAATGAAGCTAAATCCCATAAAAGAGAGAAAAAAAAGTTGAATTTTAAGAAATTCGGATTTTTGAATTTTTGATAATTTTCGATAATTTTCGATTTTTTACCAAAGCGTCGAGACTATTTTATAAGTAAAGTATTTTCCAAGAGCACAAAAATAATGAAGCTAAATCCCATAAAAGAGAGGAAAAAATGTTGAATTTTAAGAAATTCGGATTTTTGAATTTTTGATAATTTTCGATAATTTTAGATTTATTGCCAAATAATGGTAACTATTAATTAAGTAAAGTATTATCCAAGAGCTCAAAAATAGTGAAGCTAAATCCTATTTTTTACCAACAGGTCGAGACTATTAAATAAGTAAAGTATTTTCCAAGAGCACAAAAATAATGAAGCTAAATCCCATAAAAGAGAGGAAAAAATGTTAAATTTAAAGAAATTCGAATTTTTGATAATTTTCTATAATTTTAGATTTTTCACCAAACAGTCGAGGCTATTTATTAAGTAAAGTATTTTCTAAGAGCACAAAAATAATGAAGCTAAATCCCATAAAAGAGAGAAAAAAAAGTTGAATTTTAAGAAATTCGGATTTTTGAATGTTTGATAATTTTCGATAATTTTAGATTTTTTACCAACAGGTCGAGACTATTAAATAAGTAAAGTATTTTCCAAGAGCACAAAAATAATGAAACTAAATCCCATAAAAGAGAGGAAAAAATGTAGAATTTTAAGAAATTCGGATTTTTGAATTTTCGATAATTTTAGATTTTTTACCAACAGGTCGAGACTATTAAATAAGTAAAGTATTTTCCAAGAGCACAAAAATAATGAAGCTAAATCCCATAAAAGAGAGAAAAAAGTTGAATTTTAAGAAATTCGGATTTTTGATTTTTGATAATTTTCGATAATTTTAGATTTTTTACCAAAGCGTCGAGACTATTTAATAAGTAAAATATTTTCCAAGAGCACAAAAATAATGAAGCTAACTCCCATAAAAGAGATGAAAAAATGTTGAATTTTAAGAAATTCGATTTTTGATAATTTTAGATAATTTCGGATAATTTTAGATTTTTTACCAACAGAGTCGAGACTATTAAATAAGTAAAGTATTTTCCAAGAGCACGAAAATAATGAAGCTTAATCCTATAAAAGAGAGGAAAAAATGTTGAATTTTAAGAAATTCGGATTTTTGAATGTTTGATAATTTGCGATAATTTTAGATTTTTCACCAAAGAGTCGAGGCTATTAATAAGTAAAGTATTTTCCAAGAGCACAAAAATAATGAAGCTATATCCTATAAAAGAGAGGAAAAAATGTTGAATTTTAAGAAATTCGGATTTTTGAATTTTGGATAATTTTCGATAATTTTAGATTTTTTACCAACAGAGTCGAGACTATTAAATAATGTAAAGTATTTTCCAAGAGCACAAAAATAATGAAGCTTAATCCCATAAAGAGAGGAAAAAATGTTGAATTTTAAGAAATTCGGATTTTTGAATTTTTGATAATTTGGATAATTTTAGATTTTTTACCAAAGAGTTCGAGACTATTAAATAAGTAAAGTATTTTTCAAGAGCACAAAAATAATGAAGGCTAAATCCCATAAAAGAGAGGAAAAAATGTTGAATTTTAAGAAATTCGGATTTTTGAATTTTGATAATTTTGGATAATTTTAGATTTTTTACCAAAGAGTCGAGACTATTAAATAAGTAAAGTATTTTTCCAAGAGCACAAAAATAATGAAGCTTAATCCTATAAAGAGAGGAAAAAATGTTGAATTTTAAGAAAATCGGATTTTTGAATTTTTGATAATTTGGATAATTTTAGATTTTTTACCAAAGAGTCGAGACTATTAAATAAGTAAAGTATTTTCCAAAAGCACAAAAATAATGAAGCTAAATCCCATTAGAGAGAGGAAAAAATGTTGAATTTTAAGAAATTCGGATTTTTGAATTTTGATAATTTGGATAATTTTAGATTTTTTACCAAAGAGTCGAGACTATTAAATAAGTAAAGTATTTTCAAAGAGCACAAAATAATGAAGCTAAATCCCATTAGAGAGAGGAAAAAATGTTGAATTTTAAGAAATTCGGATTTTTGAATTTTTGATAATTTGGATAATTTTAGATTTTTTACCAAAGAGTCGAGACTATTAAATAAGTAAAGTATTTTCCAAGAGCACAAAAATAATGAAGCTTAATCCCATAAAAGAGAGGAAAAAATGTTGAATTTTAAGAAATTCGGATTTTTGAATTTTTGATAATTTTGGATAATTTTAGATTTTTTACCAAAGAGTCGAGACTATTAAATAAGTAAAGTATTTTCCAAAAGCACAAAAATAATGAAGCTTAATCCCATAAAAGAGAGGAAAAAATGTTGAATTTTAAGAAATTCGGATTTTTGAATTTTTGATAATTTGGATAATTTTAGATTTTTTACCAAAGAGTCGAGACTATTAAATAAGTAAAGTATTTTCAAAGAGCACAAAAATAATGAAGCTAATCCCATAAAGAGAGGAAAAAATGTTGAATTTTAAGAAATTCGGATTTTTGAATTTTTGATAATTTTCGATAATTTTAGATTTTTTACCAAAGCGTCGAGACTATTAATAAGTAAAGTATTTTCCAAGAGCACAAAAATAATGAAGCTATATCCCATAAAAGAGAGGAAAAAATGTTGAATTTTAAGAAATTCGGATTTTTGAATTTTGATAATTTTCGATAATTTTAGATTTTTACCAAATGGTCGAGACTATTAAATAAGTAAAGTATTTTCCAAGAGCACAAAAATAATGAAGCTATATCCATAGAAGAGAGGAAAAAATGTTGAATTTTAAGAAATTCGGATTTTTGAATTTTTGATAATTTTCGATAATTTTAGATTTTTTACCAAAGAGTCGAGACTATTAATAAGTAAAGTATTTTCCAAGAGCACAAAAATAATGAAGCTATATCCCATAAAAGAGAGGAAAAAATGTTGAATTTTAAGAAATTCGGATTTTTGAATTTTTGATAATTTTCGATAATTTTAGATTTTTTACCAACAGGTCGAGACTATTAAATAAGTAAAGTATTTTCCAAGAGCACAAAAATAATGAAGCTAAATCCCATAAAAGAGAGGAAAAAATGTTGAATTTTAAGAAATTAGGATTTTTGAATTTTTGGATAATTTTCGATAATTTTAGATTTTTTACCAAATAGTCGAGACTATTAAATAAGTAAAGTATTTTCCAAGAGCACAAAATAATGAAGCTATAATCCATAAAAGAGAGGAAAAAATGTTGAATTTTAAGAAATTAGGATTTTTGAATTTTTGATAATTTTCGATAATTTTAGATTTTTTACCAAAGAGTCGAGACTATTAAATAAGTAAAGTATTTTCTAAAGCACAAAAATAATGAAGCTAAATCCCATAAAAGAGAGAAAAAAATGTTGAATTTTAAGAAATTCGGATTTTTTGAATTTTTGATAATTTTCGATAATTTTAGATTTTTTCACCAAAGAGTCGAGGACTATTAAATAAGTAAAGTATTTTCCAAGAGCACAAAAATAATGAAGCTATATCCCATAAAAGAGAGGAAAAAATGTTGAATTTTAAGAAATTCGGATTTTTGAATTTTGGATAATTTTCGATAATTTTAGATTTTTTACCAACAGGTCGAGACTATTAAATATGTAAAGTATTTTCCAAGAGCACAAAAATAATGAAGCTAAATCCTATAAAAGAGAGGAAAAAATGTTGAATTTTAAGAAATTCGGATTTTTGAATTTTTGCTAATTTTCGATAATTTGAGATTTCTTACCAACAGGTCGAGACTATTAAATAAGTAAAGTATTTTCCAAGAGCACAAAAATAATGAAGCTAAATCCCATAAAAGAGAGAAAAAAAGTTGAATTTTAAGAAATTCGGATTTTTGAATGTTTGATAATTTTCGATAATTTTAGATTTTTTACCAACAGGTCGAGACTATTAAATAAGTAAAGTATTTTCCAAGAGCACAAAAATAATGAAACTAATCCCATAAAAGAGAGGAAAAAATGTAGAATTTTAAGAAATTCGGATTTTTGAATTTTCGATAATTTTAGATTTTTTACCAACAGGTCGAGACTATTAAATAATTAAAGTATTTTCCAAGAGCACAAAAATAATGAAGCTAAATCCCATAAAAGAGAGAAAAAAAGTTGAATTTTAAGAAATTCGGATTTTTGAATTTTTGATAATTTTCGATAATTTTCGATTTTTTACCAAAGCGTCGAGACTATTTTATAAGTAAAGTATTTTCCAAGAGCACAAAAATAATGAAGCTAAATCCCATAAAAGAGAGGAAAAAATGTTGAATTTTAAGAAATTCGGATTTTTGAATTTTTGATAATTTTCGATAATTTTAGATTTATTGCCAAATAATGGTAACTATTAATTAAGTAAAGTATTATCCAAGAGCTCAAAAATAGTGAAGCTAAATCCTATTTTTTACCAACAGGTCGAGACTATTAAATAAGTAAAGTATTTTCCAAGAGCACAAAAATAATGAAGCTAAATCCCATAAAAGAGAGGAAAAAATGTTAAATTTAAGAAATTCGAATTTTGATAATTTTCTATAATTTTAGATTTTTCACCAAACAGTCGAGGCTATTTATTAAGTAAAGTATTTTCTAAGAGCACAAAAATAATGAAGCTAAATCCCATAAAAGAGAAAAAAAAAAGTTGAATTTTAAGAAATTCGGATTTTTGAATGTTTGATAATTTTCGATAATTTTAGATTTTTTACCAACAGGTCGAGGACTATTAAATAAGTAAAGTATTTTCCAAGAGCACAAAAATAATGAAACTAAATCCCATAAAAGAGAGGAAAAAATGTAGAATTTTAAGAAATTCGGATTTTTGAATTTTCGATAATTTTAGATTTTTTACCAACAGGTCGAGACTATTAAATAAGTAAAGTATTTTCCAAGAGCACAAAAATAATGAAGCTAAATCCCATAAAAGAGAGAAAAAAAGTTGAATTTTAAGAAATTCGGATTTTTGATTTTTTGATAATTTTCGATAATTTTAGATTTTTTACCAAAGCGTCGAGACTATTTAATAAGTAAAATATTTTCCAAGAGCACAAAAATAATGAAGCTAACTCCCATAAAAGAGATGAAAAAATGTTGAATTTTAAGAAATTCGAATTTTTGATAATTTTAGATAATTTTCGATAATTTTAGATTTTTTACCAACAGGTCGAGACTATTAAATAAGTAAAGTATTTTCCAAGAGCACGAAAATAATGAAGCTTAATCCTATAAAAGAGAGGAAAAAATGTTGAATTTTAAGAAATTCGGATTTTTGAATGTTTGATAATTTTCGATAATTTTAGATTTTTCACCAAAGAGTCGAGGCTATTTAATAAGTAAAGTATTTTCCAAGAGCACAAAAATAATGAAGCTATATCCTATAAAAGAGAGGAAAAAATGTTGAATTTTAAGAAATTCGGATTTTTGAATTTTGGATAATTTTCGATAATTTTAGATTTTTTACCAACAGGTCGAGACTATTAAATATGTAAAGTATTTTCCAAGAGCACAAAAATAATGAAGCTTAATCCCATAAATGAGAGGAAAAAATGTTGAATTTTAAGAAATTCGGATTTTTGAATTTTTGATAATTTTCGATAATTTTAGATTTTTTACCAACTGGTCGAGACTATTAAATAAGTAAAGTATTTTCCAAGAGCACAAAAATAATAAAGATAAATCCCATAAATGAGAGGAAAAAATGTTGAATTTTAAGAAATTCGGATTTTTGAATTTTTGATAATTTTCGATAATTTTAGATTTTTTACCAACAGGTCGAGACTATTAAATAAGTAAAGTATTTTCCAAGAGCACAAAAATAATGAAGCTAAATCCCATAAAAGAGAGGAAAAAATGTTAAATTTAAAGAAATTCGAATTTTTGATAATTTTCTATAATTTTAGATTTTTCACCAAACAGTCGAGGCTATTTATTAAGTAAGGTATTTTCCAAGAGCACAAAAATAATGAATCTAAATCCCATAAAAGAGAGGAAAAAATGTTGAATTTTAAGAAATTCGGATTTTTGAATGTTTGATAATTTTCGATAATTATAGATTTTTCACCAAAGAGTCGAGGCTATTTAATAAGTAAAGTATTTTCCAAAAGCACAAAAATAATGAAGCTAAATCCCATAAAAGAGAGGAAAAAATGTTGAATTTTAAGAAATTCGGATTTTTGAATTTTTGCTAATTTTCGATAATTTGAGATTTCTTACCAACAGGTCGAGACTATTAAATAAGTAAAGTATTTTCCAAGAGCACAAAAATAATGAAGCTAAATCCCATAAAAGAGAGGAAAAAATGTAGAATTTTAAGAAATTCGGATTTTTGAATTTTCGATAATTTTAGATTTTTTACCAACAGGTCGAGACTATTAAATAAGTAAAGTATTTTCCAAGAGCACAAAAATAATGAAGCTAAATCCCATAAAAGAGAGAAAAAAAGTTGAATTTTAAGAAATTCGGATTTTTGATTTTTTGATAATTTTCGATAATTTTAGATTTTTTACCAAAGCGTCGAGACTATTTAATAAGTAAAATATTTTCCAAGAGCACAAAAATAATGAAGCTAACTCCCATAAAAGAGATGAAAAAATGTTGAATTTTAAGAAATTCGAATTTTTGATAATTTTAGATAATTTTCGATAATTTTAGATTTTTTACCAACAGGTCGAGACTATTAAATAAGTAAAGTATTTTCCAAGAGCACGAAAATAATGAAGCTTAATCCTATAAAAGAGAGGAAAAAATGTTGAATTTTAAGAAATTCGGATTTTTGAATGTTTGATAATTTTCGATAATTTTAGATTTTTCACCAAAGAGTCGAGGCTATTTAATAAGTAAAGTATTTTCCAAGAGCACAAAAATAATGAAGCTATATCCTATAAAAGAGAGGAAAAAATGTTGAATTTTAAGAAATTCGGATTTTTGAATTTTGGATAATTTTCGATAATTTTAGATTTTTTACCAACAGGTCGAGACTATTAAATATGTAAAGTATTTTCCAAGAGCACAAAAATAATGAAGCTTAATCCCATAAATGAGAGGAAAAAATGTTGAATTTTAAGAAATTCGGATTTTTGAATTTTGATAATTTTCGATAATTTTAGATTTTTTACCAACTGGTCGAGACTATTAAATAAGTAAAGTATTTTCCAAGAGCACAAAAATAATAAAGATAAATCCCATAAATGAGAGGAAAAAATGTTGAATTTTAAGAAATTCGGATTTTTGAATTTTTGATAATTTTCGATAATTTTAGATTTTTTACCAACAGGTCGAGACTATTAAATAAGTAAAGTATTTTCCAAGAGCACAAAAATAATGAAGCTAAATCCCATAAAAGAGAGGAAAAAATGTTAAATTTAAAGAAATTCGAATTTTTGATAATTTTCTATAATTTTAGATTTTTCACCAAACAGTCGAGGCTATTTATTAAGTAAGGTATTTTCCAAGAGCACAAAAATAATGAATCTAAATCCCATAAAAGAGAGGAAAAAATGTTGAATTTTAAGAAATTCGGATTTTTGAATGTTTGATAATTTTCGATAATTATAGATTTTTCACCAAAGAGTCGAGGCTATTTAATAAGTAAAGTATTTTCCAAAAGCACAAAAATAATGAAGCTAAATCCCATAAAAGAGAGGAAAAAATGTTGAATTTTAAGAAATTCGGATTTTTGAATTTTTGCTAATTTTCGATAATTTTAGATTTTTTACCAACAGGTCGAGACTATTAAATAAGTAAAGTATTTTCCAAGAGCACAAAAATAATGAAACTAAATCCCATAAAAGAGAGGAAAAAATGTAGAATTTTAAGAAATTAGGATTTTTGAATTTTGGATAATTTTCGATAATTTTAGATTTTTTACCAACTGGTCGAGACTATTAAATAAGTAAAGTATTTTCCAAGAGCACAAAAATAATGAAGCTATATCCCATAAAAGAGAGGAAAAAATGTTGAATTTTAAGAAATTCAGATTTTTGAATTTTTGATAATTTTCGATAATTTTAGATTTTTTACCAAAGCGTCGAGACTATTTTATAAGTAAAGTATTATCCAAGAGTACAAAAATAATAAAGCTAAATCTTATAAGAGAGAGAAAAATGTTGAATTGTAAGAAATTCGCATTTTTCAATTTTTGATAATTTTACATTTTTTACCAAAGGGTAAAGACTATTAAATAAATAAATTGTTTTTGAAGATCCCAAAAATAATCATGTGTATATAGATAGAAGTGCCTTTTATTTTTTACTGAACTTGTGAGTCATCTTGGCATATTGATGATGGGTAATTCACAAGTCTCTTTTTTGCATTATCTTTCGATTAAGAGTTGAAGGAAAAAATTCCTTTTACAATTTTTCGAATATAATTAATTTTTAATCACCCCACTGACAAGAGCAGTTAAAAAGTAAGCTAAATGTGACTGACGACCGCTAGGGGCGCTAGTAGAAAATGAGTCCTACACGGAAAAAAAGTACGTGAATCCTTCCTTGGAAGAGCTTGACTTTTGGATAGGACACAAAATACAAGGCTGTTCCATATACTTTTTATTAGAAAATATTAGAAAGTCCTAGAATTATTCTAGTACTAGTATGGGCAACAGTGTTTTTTAAATTTTAACGAAAAGTCATTTGTTCAGTTTTATAAAGTACGTGAAAGATTAGTTGACTGTGCTTGAAAATTCTGTAGAGCATGCGCAGTGTGCGTTGCGCGTTGCTACACTGAGAGAACTGGAGAGTCAAATTCAGAGGTTCAAAAAGTGTATGTTTCCTTTGCTTATGAAGAGAGTTAAATAGTCCCTCTAAAAAAATTTTGAGTTGATAATGGAAATCTACTTGTATATTCTCCCCCATTATATCTGAGGGTTAAAAGTTGCGCAGAAAATGTGTACGATCTGATGCGCGCGAAATTATTTTCTGACATTTTATGTATTTAATTTAGGGGTTAGGTTGCCATATTTATTCATTTCGCGCCGGATAAGGAAGGGATTTCTCAAGATGGTTAATTTGTCCCTCTGTTATAAACTCATTTTTCCTCCAAGAGAAATGGCACGAATATCTGTCAATGGTGTATTTGAACATTTAGATTGTTATCCAATAGCTAACTCTTAAATATCAACGATTTGTCCCTCCAGATGTTTAGTCCAATACTCCAGTTTTCTCAGTGTACCCAAGGTAAATGCCAGCTGATCCTCTGTTTCCGTTTGTGTTAATTTCAGATGTGAATATACTATTATTTTATGAAAAACAAATAGTGTTAATATATATTTGTCTTCAGGAATTGACTTTCAAAAAAATATTGTTTGTTTTGTGTTTCTCACAAAACAGAATGTTATATAAGTCTTAGTTTTCAGTGAAATAGCATGTCTCAGAAGTCGTGAAAAATTTCACCATGTGGTATATGTATAAGAACAATAGACCTTTTCATTTCAATTATTTTCTTTGCGCATGCGTTATATGGAATTGAAGTTCCGTTTCAAGTTTCGGCCCTGTTTACAGCTATTGCATTATTCAGATATGAAAAAATTATAAAAAGTGTTCTAATAATTATTATATGTTGCATAAAAATGGAGTATAATA